>NC_056623.2:52602381-52935390 GCF_002870075.4 Lactuca sativa
CCCATTTTTTTAAAAAAATACGTGAAATATTCTAAATAGAATATTACACTGTACATATTCTAAAAATAATTTTAAAATGCAAAATAAATATAAAAATCAAAAAATTTGTTTTTTTATATATTATTTTCGGAACTTGAATTAACTAAAAAAAAATAAAAAAATGCGTCTCACGGTCTCACATGAACCTAACCGTGTGTGTATATATATATATATATATATATATATATATATATATATATATATATATATATATATATATATATATATATATATATATATATATATATATATATATATATATATATATATATATATATATATATATATTGTCGTTTATGGTGTTAACTTCCAGCCATTATTGGCACAACCTCCCCCCAAATTGAAAATAATGGCCGTCTATTCAACACTGTTCTCCTGATTTCCCCTCGTTACTCGAGTGTGCTCTTCAAGCTTGCTTTCCTACCTCCAGCCGAGCCGCTGGTATTTTCTAAGTAATCGTTGTTTTTCACCATTTTATTCGCTTTTATACTGCCTGTAGACAATCATACTTCCAAGGAAGCCAGCAAGAAGAAGCGATTTACAGAAGCCCCAGCCATCACACAACCAACAATGGACAACAAAGATGATAATCGATCCACTAACGAGCTTTCAAGATCATCTTCTCAAGAGCAAAGAAAGTTGGCCTCTGTTAAAACAGAAGAATCTCAATTTGATCCCATCAAAAGTTTTAGTAAAAGGGGAGAGACGTCTTACAAAAGAAGCTCCGCGTGTCTTGATGGGTCACTGACACTAAAGACCGAAGATCCTTATGTGTTGATGCAAACGGAGATGCCTGAGAAGAAGACATGTGAGGAACCTCATGGAACTGTAGAAATATGGCGAGGGAATGTTGTGGGACGAGAGGCAAAGGAGCTATTTGAGGCTGTAGAGCACCGCTACCCCAACACATTTCAACGGGTCCAGATTCGTGTGACACCGTTTTGGTTGGGCAACTTGAAAGAACTCCATGCAACCATTAAACGTTTTATGGGATTAACCGTGGATACACTGGCGCAGGAGCAGATAACCGGTCTATGGCAAGATTTTAAAGACTTGGAGGCTTTAGGATTCGATCTCTCGTGGGCCCACAAGAGACTAAACATGGTTGCTAGACTCAAGTTTGGAAACGAGCCATTACAGAAAGAGTTGATGGTCTTAGAACATTCGTTAGGGCCGCTGAAGGAGAGAGTTGATGAGATAATGAAGCAGTTATTGAAAGCTCATGATATGTATATGAAAGCACTGTCAGAATATGAAGATGCGACGAAAGCTCGAAACAAGAAAGTGGAGGAGATGACACGAGTGTTTGGACCTGACTTTGATCGCGTATTACAGGATCGTCTTGGTTATGGTATGCTGCCAGGTTACTAACACGCATTGTTTAACTATTGCAGCAAAAGAAAAAATATTGAAAATCTACATTATAACTTTTCTTTTGGATATATCTAACTTAAATATTAGAAACAAAGACTTACAGGCCTTGCGAACTAGTCGGGCCACACTCGACTTGATGACTGCTTCCTAATCTGTCAGTCATACTTCTTGACCATAGTATCTTTTGGGTTAGATTTTGTTGAAAAACCTTTTGTAAATCAAGTCTTTTGTGAATGGAGTAAAGTTTTTTTTTTTGTTAAACCTTTTGTATATCTTGGCATTTCCCATCAGCAAAATTTTTATAACTTAGATTAAAAATTTTATTTTGATATTGCAAAACGAACCTTAAGAATAGGTCTGATGATAGAAAACAAAAGTTTACCTTTTGCAAGTCCTTTTTCAGAAAAACCTACTTTCCAATAAAAAATTTAAAATTTTGAATCAAACACGCGCATGATGTATCTAATGGAAAATTTTAAAAATTGAATCAAACATCATAGCTAAATTGCATAAGATAGTTTTATGATTTAGTTTTTTCTGTAAAGTTATATGCTTTAGACATGGTAATATAGTTTTATCTAAGAAATTCTCTATGACATGGATAATTTTGTAACTTTTTTTGTTTGTTTTTTTTTTTCTTTTAAAAATCCATTATATCATACATATTTATAAAGCTAACGTTTTTTCTTGAATCTCATGCATCTGAAACCCCTATTATTCTTTCCTTTCACCACATTCATTTGAAACTCCCATGACTTTTCAGTTTCTTTATAATAATAATTATAATTTGGTAATTAGGTTAAATAAATATCAAAATTTAAAGTGTATTCATATATAAACTAAATTTCAATATTAAAATAATATATTTAATTCTACTTATAAAATTATGTTTTTTAACTTTTAACATATTATACTTAATTTATTAGTTTTAATATATTGTTGGATGTAACCATTATCATTTTAAAGGTATAATTTTTGAACAATTTGTATAAAATACTTAAATTATTAATTAAAATATAACATTATAGGCCCAACTTAAATATAAATTTTATTTAACTTAAACAACCCAAAGATTATTTTATAAATAGTTAAAAGTGAAAAATCGTAGTGTATTTCTAATAATGATTGTAAGTTGGTTAATAAGGTTAAATAAATATCAAACATAAAGTGTGATCATAAATAGACTAAATTTCAATTTTAAAATAATATCTTTACTTCTATTTATAAAGTTATGTCTTTAAAATTTAACATATTATACTTAATTTATTAGATTTAAAATGTTGATGCATGTAAACCATTATCAGTTTAAAGCTATAATTTTTGAACAGTTTGGACAAAATACTTAAATTGTTAATTTAAATATAACATTACAGTGTCAACTTAAATATAAAGTTCAGTTCCACTAAAAAAACCAAATAATATTTTTTAAATAGTTAAAAGTGATAAATGCAAAAACTAAATTGTAATATCAGTTTAACTAAAATATTTTCTAAATATATTTATATAATCGTTAAAAATTTTCAAATAAATAGCTTAAAATAACTTATAATAACAATAGTTAAAAATAACTCTATATAAATGATTATATTGTTACCTTTAAAATCAAAAAATAATGTTTGATGTTTTAAATAGTTATAATGATAGAAATTAAAACATTAAACAAATAAATTTTAAAAAATTAGTTAAAAATAATAACTATAAATAATATTAAACCATATATAATATTAAATTTTATTGATGTGTAACTCGCGAGTAGAAGTCATTCAAACGATTGAGATTATGACGTTATAATAAATTTATATGTTATCATATAATTCAAAATAATCAATATATTATATCACATTAATATATGAATTATTATATCAAATTTAACAACAACGTTAGTGTTATATTTTACAAAATATATATTTGTAAAAACTTCAACTATATAGGTGTTTCTGCACATTACAATGTCAACTCAAATATAAATTCCAGATTCATTTAAATAAACTAAAGAATATTTTGTAAATAGTTTAAAGTTACAAATTGTAGTGATAAAAGCAAAAACTAAATTGTAATCTCAATTTAACTAAAATATTTATTAAATATATATTTATAATCGTTAAAAGTTTCCAAATAAGTAGCTTAAAATAACTTACAATAACAATAGTTAAAAACAAATTTATATAAATGATTATATTGTTAGCTTTAAAATAAAAAACAATGTTTGATGTTTTAGATAATTATAATGATAGAAATTAAAACATTAAGCAAATAAATTTTAAAAAATAAATTAATAATAAAAACAACTATAAATAACATCAAATCATATGTTATATTTAATTTTATTCATGTGTAATTCGCGGGTAGAAGTCATTCAAACGATTGAGATTATGAAGTTATAATAAATGTATATATTATCATATAATTCAAAATAATTAATATATTATATCAATTTAATATATACAAATTATTATATCAAATTTAACAACAACATTATTGTTATATTTAAAAAATCATATATTTGTAAAGACTTCAATTATATAGGTGTTTTTACGCAACGCGCAGACATTTGCCTAGTTTGTTCAACTATATAGGTGTTTTTACGTAACGCGCGGACATTCGCCTAGTTTGTTATAAACGACAAAAACAATGAAGACATAAATTGACAATGAATCACCGGTTATTGATGATCATTCTATTAATTTCATATCAAAACAATAATCAAAGGATCTTAGTCACACCATTTTGACTTTCAACACTAAGATTTGACCTATAACATGATTAACTTTTTGTTTTGTTTTTTGTTTATTAGTTCATTAATAATTACCTTTATACTTTTATATTCAATATTCAATATTTATGATTCCATTTAAAATACCCTTTTATAAATCCTTCTATTTTTCTTCACACTCATATAAAATGATAACATATAGAATCTATTAATTATCTCTTAATTTTAACATTTGTTTTGATTTAATAAGCATAGATAAAAACAAAATATAAGAAGATGTTTATTTCTCAAATCTAAATCTACCCCTGATAATTATTTATTTTTTTCTTAGATTATGCAAGTCTTTCCACCCCATTGCCAACTGAGCAACATTCCGTAACATACATAATAATTTTACATTTTTATTTATAAATATTAGCTAATTATGAAATAACGACGAATATTTTTTATTGTTTTTTACTTTTTATATATTTTTAAATCTACAAAATAAAACATGCTTTATATTATATATATATATAATTTATTAAAACTAATTTATATATAAGATTTATAAAATGTTTATATTTAATTTAAGAAAAATAAGTTAAAATACAACAACAATAATAAAACAAGAGCTTTACCCAATGATAAATCAAAAGTTCGACGCAAGATGCAACGGACAATAAAAGAGTTCAAATACATTTCCACTTAATTCTTTATATGCATAAAAGTTATTACAAAATTACAATCATTAAGTTGATTATATAATTTAATATGCGACTAATACATAGTTTGTCATGTAGATGCAAAAGTGTATATGATATTCGTACTACTGACTCTATTACTCTTCGAGAATTTGTTGCCGATGAATTTAATATTTTAACTTTTTTTAATTAATATTTTTTATTAGACAAAAGAAGATATTTACAAAAATAGCTTAATTTCTTAGTGACTTAGCAAAAATAGCTAAAAATTAGAGTTTATCCAAAAAATAACCAACAACCCACAAATGAGGCAAACACTCACGCGGTTCCGTCAACTTATGTGCTGAATCTTCCTAACACCTGTGACTTTGTGTTATCAATAAAAAAATCTCTTTGCCAATTTTCAAAGACACAAAATCATAAATAGCAAACAACTATCTGCGGTTTCCTCCCAAGCCGTATGGGGTTTTCTCTGAAGTCCTCTGTGAATGTACAAGTTGGTGATGCACATTTTATGCATTACAGACTTGTATCATCACAAATTGTCATGCCATTTATGATTTCGTTCTTCATTTTTTCTGATTTCTGGGTAAAGTTCATACACATTACTTCTAAATTTCAACGTATATTAGGGGATGTATACATTCAGACAATCGTTATACATGATTTATCATACAGTAGAATGTTCTGATAATAATTGATGCATGACGTGGGATGTTTTACAGGCCATGTCAAAATGTAAAGAATGTCGATGAACATTGTTTGCTTAGAAAATGAACAATTATACCTTATCTATTAGCGATTAATAGACCAGTGTAACATTCAAGTTTGGGCAAGTTCCTCTTTTAGTCCCTAATGTTAGATTGTTTTCAATATGGTCATTTGCTAGTACGCAGGGAGTACTCTATGAGTACGCTTAGCGTACTAGCCTCCTGATAGTCGCAGATTCCACCCACATACGTTGGGCGTACGTGGAGTACGCATGGCATACGCAGGCATGGGACAAACCCTAGTTTTTAGGGTTTGTGTCCTATTTAAGCATCTTAAACTCACTTCCTGGACATTTAAGACCAGCCTCCATATCCTCTAAACCCTAACTTCACCCCTAGCCTTTGTTTTGGTGCTTTTGAGCTTTTGTGAAGAATTTTGGTGTGTTGTTGTGCATTTTGAAGTGGTAGAAAGAGAATGAAGAGGAATTCCTTGGAGTAGAGCTTAGATATCTAGAGTTAGCATCATTATTTTGAGTCATTTGAGGTATAAAGTCCTTAGCATGTCAACTCCTAGTGTAGATCTAATTTTAGGTTTGTTTATGGTATATTTTGGTCCCTTTTTGATTGGTCCTTGTGAGTAAAGGTTGTTTCAAAAGCTTAGCTCTTAGAGTTGGAAGTTTTAGGGGTCCCTTATGCATAAAAATGCAAACTTTATGGAGTATTGTGACCCATGCATGTGTTAAGACCTTTGTTAAGCTCTTTTTGAGCTCTTACGCCCCATTAAGCCATGCATGCATGCAAAGTTACCAACTTTACATGATAAGTCATCTTTAGGGACTAGATCTGAGAGTTTGGATAAAGGACTTAGCGGTTTAAGTGCTTAATGGATTAAGTTGGCACACTAGGGAGTACGCTAGGCGTACCCAACTGGTACGTTGCGTGTACTAGCCCTAGTTTTTGACATCCCGAAATTTAGGTCAAAGACTGTGAATGGTCAAGTTCACATGAGTAAATCTTTTGGTTATCCGACTCATTGAGTTTAAATGCATCTTATGTGAAATAAATGAGTTCATGTCGACTATTATAAGATACCAAATGGTATCTTACTTCCAAATATGTAATATGACAAACGAATCAACCAACTCAAACTGCAACCATAAAGAATGCGTCTGAAAAACTGAAATTTCATATTAAGTAATTATGAGCAATGCAAACACTCTAGTCTCGTAGTACGCATTTCCCTGTTTCTGGAAATATAAAGAACGCGCAAAACAGAGTTCGTATGTAAAAGATACGGCTGTTTTAAGAATCCAAAACCAGTATAATACCACTTTTCTTAAAATCGCTAAAATTGTTTCTATCCATTGAGTGACTTGCACACCTCAAATGGAAATTCTGAAAGCATTTTTGGGACTCAGCCTATAGCCTAGTATTTAATTTCATAGTTGAAGTATTTTTATAAAAATATTTATAAAAGTAAAAAATCAGACGTTTTCAGCTTAATTAAACGCGAAACTTTAAACGTCATTTCACGAAGATCAGCATAACAAAATTCAATTTCGTCTGCATTTTTGGAATCACCAAGACCTGAACATTAAGCAGACACTTTTAGAAAATTTATATGAATCAATACGAGGGCACGTGAATCGAGGTATAGATCACGATAAATAAACATATAACATATATTGTAGTTATTATTGTGAAAAATGTTTATAAGATATATAATTGCAAGGCCATTATACATGTATACATATTTTTGGTGTCGTGTGCAACATCAAAAGACCCAAAACAGTCGGGTAATAACAATGCATATATGCTATATAACTAAAACTAGTTTATAACTCGTGAGAACCACGGTTATAAATTAATTAAACTTTCATATTAAAAATACAAAAAGATTAATCAATTATTTTAAATAAATTATTATTTAAGAGTTATTTTTTTAGTTATATAAAATAATAATTGTTGATTTAAATAAATATGTGATGTTATATCACCTTATAATTTGTATTAAGTTTATTTTAATTTTTAATCTAATGTTATTAATTTAATATAATTAGAGTGAACAATTTTAAAATTTAAAATGGAGAATCAATTATTAATTTAATGTAATTAAAGTGATAAATTTAAAATTTGAAATTTGATAATTAATAGGTTGACAAGTGGCATGATAGGTAGCATCTAATATAATGAGGAGTTCAAATAGTATGATATTTGTCAATAGGAGATTAAAGCTATTCATTTATTAAAATAGGAAGAGGAAGATTATATAACAACACTATATATATATATATATATATATATATATATATATATATATATATATATATATATATATATATATATATATATATATATATATATATAGGGAAAAGTGAATATACCCTTAAGGGTATACAAGATAGGTACCCTAATACTTAAAACTACGTAGTTTTGATTAGTAGGTTAATTTGCTAATAAAAAAAATACGTAATTTCCTTAATCCTTAATCGTGATCGCATTCATTCGAATCATTCCATCATCAAGAAATCGGAAGTATCTTAAAACGAATTGAAGATACTGGAATCGAAATTCAGGGAATTCACAAAAAATCGAAATCAAGAATCTGCAATTCACAAAGAATCGAAATAAAAAAAAACTGCAATACATGTAAGATTGTCGCTTGCCCAAGGAATTGAAATCAAGAAAGTGTATAGTTTGTTTTGTGTATTTGATTAGTAATTTTGTTTTTTTTTATCAATTGGAATCAGTGGCAATTCGTAGGAGTTGAAATCATTCCCTGTTTTTTTTTCCTAAGTGTGGCTTATGATGTTGCTGATTTTTTTTTTTTTTTTTTTTTGCTGAAGACGTATGCTAAAACCAGTTGCAATTTGTAGGAATCGAAATTAAAGTTTTTTTAGAATTTAATATTCGAGATTATTGTTTACAATGTTATTTATTATCTGATGAATCTTTATTTGTTTCGGGATTTTAAAAATGACATTGTTGTTTTTAGACATTGTCATTGGCTGTTATTGTGTCTTTTTTATGTATACTGTTTGCATTATATTCAATATAAAACAATTTGGTGTTAATCTTTTATTTGGAAATATGCATCGTTGTCTATTGCAGACCATAATGAGTGAAGTTGAAGCAACTAATCAAGCTATAGAACCATATATAACCGAAGATATTGACAGAAATGATTACGTGGAAGCAACATATGAATGTCAAAAAATAAATAGTATCGGTATGAACGTTGAATTTGACGAAGATGAAGTTAACGATGAAAGTATACTGGGAAAGGTTTTTGATACACCTGATGATGCCTATACATTTTATAATGATTATTCATTTTTACATGGATTTGGTATACGTAGAGATGACACAATAAAAAATCCTAAAACAAATGAGCCTTTTCGAAAGATATATGTATGCAACAAAGAAGGTTTCAAAAGGATGGACAAAAAAGATTCAAGTGAAAATGAGAAAAAACGTCGCAGAGATATTAGAACCGGATGTCAAGCAAAGCTACGAATAACAAGACAGGAGGATGGGAAATGGTTGGTGGACTCGTTTAATGACACACACAACCACGACTTGACCATGACACCTACGAAGGTGATGAAGCATCGATCTCATAGCAATTTCCACCGTTCAATAGAAGGTAAATCTCTTATGGTGCAATTTGGTCAAGCAGGGTTGAAACCTTCTCAGATTAAAAAGGTTGTTAATACAATGAAAACCTCAAATGTAGCTGATGTTACTTCAAAGCAATGTGCCGATGTCTTATCTGAGCAACGAAAACAACATAAAGGAAAGGAGTTCTATGGACTTATAAAACATTTTCAAGATAAAACATTAGTTGATAGTGACCAGTATTTTGTTGTGGATTTGTCTGATGATGGGTATCCTAGAAATATCTTTTGGGTTGATGGTAGATCAAGAGATGCTTATACAAAATTCAGAGATGTTGTTGTGTTTGATGTCACCTATATGACTAACAAGTTCAAGATGCCTTTTGCTCCATTTACTGGTGTGAATCATCATGGGCAGTCTATACTTTTTGGTGGAGCATTGCTTGAAAATGAAAAGGAAGAGTCATTTGAATGGTTATTTGAACATTTCCTCAAATGTATGTTTAACAAGTATCCGAAAGCAATTATAACAGATCAAGACAAAGCAATGAGAAATGCAATAAAAAAAGTGTTTCCGAAGACTCGACATCGTTTTTGTTCATGGCATATCATGAAGCATGAAACTGAGCACCTTCGATCGTATGTTTCCCGTTACAGTGATTTTCAAGAAACACACAAACAATGGGTAAATAGTGACACCATTGAACAATTTGAAGCAACATGGGAAGTTATGCGTAGTAAGTATGAACTGGAAAACAATAGTTGGATTACAGACATGTATAACCAACGTATACATTGGGCTAAACCCTTCTTGAAGGATACTTTCTTTGCTGGTATGACAACAACCGGACGAAGTGAGAGTATCAACTCATTTTTTGATGGATATGTTAATTCGAGGACCATGTTGAATGAATTTGTTGTACAATACGACAAAGCAGTTGAGTCTTGAAGGGCTGCCGAAGAAGATGAAGACTTTAAGACTATGAACTCAAGGCCGGTTCTTTCTTCAGTGCATCCAATCGAAGCAAAAGCAGGTCAATGTTATACTAGAAAGATGTTTGAGACTTTCAAAAAAGAATGGACTGAAGGTATTACCAATTTGACTCATGAGACTATAGGAAAAACTACAGAAGAAAGCACATACCGAGTTGGGCAATTGGATGTTGATAAAAAATATTGGCGCATTGTTACCTTTCGTTCTTTGGATCAAGTCAGCGTCACATGTTCTTGTGCTAAGTATGAGACAAATGGGATTTTATGCAAACATAGCCTATACGTGATGAAGAAGAAACATGTTAAAGAACTCCCGAGTCACTATATTTTACCCCGATGGACCCTTAGTGTTAGGTACAAACTAGGTAGTGCTAGTATCGGACTCGGAGAAATGAATAATGAAAATGGAGTTAGTGCCTACACACTATGGTGTGTCCGTTCAAATTTTACTAAACTAATTGAACAAGCAAGAGACTCCCCTTCAGAGATACAAAAAGTCAATACAATATTGATAAGTCTTTTAGATGATCAAACAAATCGAAAGAAATCTACGTCTTTGGAGAATACATCTCAAGGTTCTTGTATGGGAGTTTCGCAAATAGATATGATGCCACAGTTATCTGTCCGTGATCCTCTTGGTCCATCTACTACAAAAGGGCGTCCTAAAGTTGCTAGTAGAATCAGGTCTTCTTTAGAAGCCCCCCAAAAACGTACATGCTCTTACTGTCAAGGATTGGGTCATTACGCTACTAGTTGTTCCAAACGAAAGGTACTTTTAATATTAATTTAATTTACATGATTTAGAACTATAATAATTATATTAACAATATTTTTTTTACATGTATCAGGCAGATGAATCGTTGGAAGAGACATAATGATAAGATGTGTTGTTTTTGTGAGCAAAGGAAAATTCGATATGCGTCTTGGCATTTTTGACATTCTTTTTTGGTTAACAATGTATGAATAATCTGGAAATGTTTTATGTTTCTTAACATTTTTTTATAGTTTTCAAACAAAAATTGTTGATTATTTATGATTTTTGTGTTTAAATTGAATGTTAGTTGTTATTATGTCTTTCAAATGAAAGTAGGATGTTATTTTAGGTTAAAAACGAAAATATGATGCAAATGTGGGTTAAAAACAAAAATACGATGCTATTGTGGGTTAAAAACAAAATTATGATGTTTTTGTGGGTGAAAAACAGAATTAGGATGGTATTGTGGGTTAATCGCAAAATTATGAAGCTATGTGGGTGGAAAACAAAATTATGATGCTATTGTCGGTGAAAAACGAAAATATAATGTTATAGAGGGTTAAAAACGAAATTATGATGCTATTGTGGGTTAAAAACAAAATTATGATGCTATGTGGGTGAAAAACAAAATTATGATGCTATTGTTGGTGAAAAACAAAAATATAATGCTATTGAGGGTTAAAAACGAAATTATGATGCTATTGTGGGTTAAAAAGAAAATTATGATGCTATGTGGGTGAAAAACAAAATTATGTTGCTATTGTCGGTGAAAAACAGAAATATAATGCTATTGAGGGTTAAAAACGAAATTATGATGCTATTGTGGGTTATAAACAAAATTATGATGCTATGTGGGTGAAAAACAAAATTATGATGCTATTGTCGGTAAAAAAACGAAAATATAATGCTATTGATGGTTAAAAATGAAATTATGATGCTATTGTGGGTTATTAACGAAAATGTGATGCAAATGTGGGTTAAAAACGAAAATATGATGCTATTGTGGGTTAAAAACGAAATTATGATGCTATTATGGGTTAAAAACGAAAATATGATGGTATTGGGTTAAAAACAAAAGTATTTATAAATACATTGCTATTTCGACTAAGTAAGAAAAGCGGGTTCCAATTTCATCTCAATCCACCAGAAACAATACTTTTTCTATACACTTTCTAAAAACCTACAATTTTTTTTGTCCTAACTAATACATGATTACATCATTTAATACAATCTTCAACTTCTTTGGTGTCTCCGTGCAACCCAAGATCTTTCAATGGTAATCACCTGCACATGAGAATAACTTTGCATTTGTAATTTGTTAAACGGGAATGGAACTAGATACATTGTTTGTCCCCTTGACATCAGGGCTTAAATGATTTCTGTCACTTTTAATCATTTATTTTTTTTAACTTGTTCTACTTAACAATAAAAAAACTATCCCAGAATCCAGACAATCCAGACAGTAGTGAATAAATGGGCAACATTGCATACGAATTCCAGGTCCCTAAATTGAAGGTATGATGTTTTTAGTAAATTTTTGACTAGTTAATTGTGATTTTTGTGCAAAAGACATAAATAACCTTGTAATCTTTTCAATAGAAAATGGAAATTGAAAACATGTTGAAGCTCATGTAATTTCATTAAGCAGCAACAACAAATCACATTCAATAATAATTTACCAACAGTAATTTCATTTGACTTTTATGTTTTCCAGGATTGCCCTCATTGAATGCAATTGAAGATATGCAATATGAAAAGAACACCAGGAAGTCAACTAAGGCAGAAATTGAGCAACAAATGCAAATAAATGAAACAAGTCAAATTCATACCATTTCATCTTGGGATGAGCAAGGCTTACAAAACTGGACCAGATCAATTCCGTCCTCCTTTAAAAGAAGGTAAATAGAGTTTTCATTCGCCTCTTTGGTTATTTTGACATTCTATATTTAAGCATTTCACTTCTTTTTCTATTAAGTAAGTAAAAAAGAAAATGCACCTAACCTAGGAATAAGAGTTGTGTAGTTTTATTTATGTGAAAACAAAGCTGCTCGTATTATAAATAATAAATAATAAAGTGTGATTTATGTTTTTGGCAGTGGGTTTCTTGAATGAAATGCACGAGTCCAAGCTCTACGAGCATATGGACGCATCCAAACTGGAAATTCAAGTTTGGAAACAAACAAACATTATCAGATAAATCATTCATTGCACACAATTGACACAAAAGTTCACTTAGGCATTTAATCGAACACCTGGTGGACAGGCTGCATAAACTATAATTTTTAGTGAAAATGAGTTGCCTGTAGTGATGTTGATCCGACATTGCCCATTTCAAGGGAGAGGGCAAACAATGAAGTTCCTGTGGGACAAAAGCGAATGGGAAATTGAAGATTTTTAAGAGGAGGTGTTCGTGAAACTGAAAGAGACAAAGACATAGGGACTAACCTGAATCGACTTCATGGGTGGGGCTGGGTTGTAGAACGTTGCATTGGATCGATGTGCCAAGAATTCCAATTTAGTGATATAGGTTTTGTTCTTCGGTAAATTTCCTTCCCTGAATTGAATTCCGATTTCAGTGAAATCGTTTCTTTTTGATGAATTAACCATCCCGTCGTCTTCATTGAACGTGTGTGGTGAATGAATCGGCTTTGTCTGATGCAGCTTTACGGTGAAGAGAGAAAAGGGAGGAGGAAAAACGGGTGGCTGGTGGTGGCAGATGGGAACGCCGATCGGTAATGGGTTGTGCAAAAATAAGGGCTTCAACAATTTATCAAACAAAAAAATTTCACAACTCTGGTAATTTTCTTTCACGGTAATTTTTGTGAATTCCCTGAATTTCGATTCTAGTATCTTCAATTCGTTTTAAGATACTTCCGATTTCTTGATGATGGAATGATTCGAATGAATGCGATCACGATTAAGGATTAAGGAAATTACGTATTTTTTTTATTAGCAAATTAACCTACTAATCAAAACTACGTAGTTTTAAGTATTAGGGTACCTATCTTGTATACCCTTAAGGGTATATTCACTTTTCCCATATATATATATATATATATATATATATATATATATATATATATATATATATATATATATATATATATATATATATATATATATATATATATATATATATATATATATATATATATATATATATATATATATATATATATATATATATATATATATGGCGAAATTTAGACACTTATTATGTATAAATATTCAGTTTCTTTATATATAGTACAAAATACATGGAAAATTTTTAATATGAAAATGTGTAAATATTATGTATTATTGTTATAAAATGTCTCCAACCAATATACACATACATACAATAAGAGTGTATATTAAATCTATTAAAAAATATATACATCCATACCAATCAATAGATTCATACACAAATACATACTAAATTAAATCAATACACACAGTTTACATACATATTGAAATAAATACGTACATTATACAAAATACCAAAATGAAACTATTATAATACTGATTATACCACTTATTGTACAAACGGAACACTCAAGGGAAAACGTGGTCCCTTTCTAAATTGAATCTTTAGTCAAAATATCAAACCCAAAAGCAATTGATCTTCACCTTCTTCCTGTCAAACTCAAACAACAAAACCACAACTCAAACAACAAAACCACACTGCCTTTAAAATGTGTTTGGTTTGTCTTTTAAGACTTTTACAAAAGCCAAAAGTGACAAAAAGATAGAAGTTGCTATCTTTTATCAGGCAACTTTTCATTCTTAGCTAAAAGTTGATTTGAAAAGAACTTTTCCATTTACCAAACAACTTTTGGTAATTTTTAACTTTTTGAAAAAATAAAAAATAAAAAAATTGATTAAAAATGAATCTGAAACACCCTCTTACACTCAAACAAAAACCTAACACTCCATGCCCTAACACTCCATGCTAAGGGGGTGTTTGGATAGGAAAAAAATAGGTTGTTTATTGCTTATTGCTTAATTCCACCGCAATAAGCAAATTTAAGTGTTTGGATAGGAGGTTTTAAAAATTAGCTTATTGCGGTAGGAATAAGCTAAATAAGTTGATTTTAATAAGCAATGGGGGGAATGCTTATTGCTTATTGGTTATTTTACTCATATAAGTTGTTTTGTTTGCCAAACACTTAAAATGCTTATTGTTTATTGCTTATTCCCACCGCAATAAACTAATCCAAACACATTTTTAAAAAATGTTTATTTTCTCCGCAATAAGCAAATAAGCTAACAAACTAAAAACTATTTATCCGAACACCCTCTAAAATCATTATATACAATGAAAAAAAATTGTGAGATATGGATGATCAAAAACAGACAACCATCGATTCCTGTAAAACATTAACCCCAAACATACATTCCATTCATCAATTTCTGTCAAGAATCAATTACAAACACCCCATCGATTTCTGTCAAACAATCAAACCCAAAAACCCACCCAAATCTATTGATTAAACCCTATTGATTTACAGTCAAAATAAAAAGAAAAGAAAGGAAACATGTGATTCAATAGCAAATGACAATGGCCGCTTCATCATCTTCGTTTTTCCCCATCAACACCACCGAACTCCCTTCACAGCTCGTTACCACAACCGAAGCAATCAGCCTCGCTGCCTTCCCCTTTCTTCCTTTCCTTCGGTCTCGTCAACCCGGAGACTTCTCCCTCCTCGCGATCTGAAATCTTCGGATACCTCCCTCGGTCCCCTTTTTGTCCTGCGACGAGCAAGGAACCAAGAGTCGCACCGTTGTCTTAGTGCTTTCTTCGTGACTGCCTTCGTTTGTTCCTCGTCTCTCGATTAGACGAAGGGTCCGTTCCTCGGTCACTCAACGCCTTCATGTTCATTCGTATCTGCCATCGTTCGTCCGTTCGTATTCCCCATTCACTTGCCCGATCAACGAATGGAATCCGGAACACAAGCCCTAAATTCGTTTAAAATTTGAACCATTAAACAAAAATGGTCCCTCCATGAAAATCATTTTCATAAAAGCCCAAATCCGTTTTAAATTCTTTTAAAAATGACAAAATGAACCCTTATTTGACAAAGCATTAAGAAATCAGTCCCAAACCCCAAACTTTGATTCCATTTATTCAAAATAGCCCCTCCCATGGAGATTTCTTAACAATACCAGTCCAAGACTCAAACATTAAACCAATTTGCTTAAAACAACCCCTAGTTTGGTATTCTTTTTACCAAAATAGTCCTAACCATTTAATTAAATTACCAAAAAGCCCATATACTTTAGCGAAGTTACAAATCAGACCCCGATAGTTCAAATATGTTATGAAATGGTCCCGAGAGTATTTCAAAGTTCAAAAATTGTGGATTTATGGTTTCTCACGTCAAGCTTCTCAAAAAAACTGAATTCGAATGATTGGAACTCACGCTTTAAGGGTGAGTGCTTACGGTACCTTTTTTATTAATATTTTAACTGTTTCCCGAGGGGGGGGGGATACATGTGCCTAAATATTTTGTTTATACAAATCAATTTTTTTATGCGAAAATACAATAAATCTAGTTTATAAAAATATTATTAATTAACAATTTACCATATTGTTATGAATAAACTAGTATAAACTTTTCGTATACGTATTACGGTTATTTTATTGTGAAATAACCAGTTCACACAACAAAGACTACATGTTACAAAATTATATGATTTTTATGTGACATTTGTGACATCCCCAAATTCACAGTCATTTTTAAAATTTTATTTATGCTTATTTTAAAATCAGAGTATCTTTTTTGAAGAATAACATTGCGGAATTTGTTTCCAGAAAAAATGATAATGGTATTATCAAAGCATTTCCGAAGAAATGTATTTTATTTATATTAAAACACTAGAATGTCATCGTTAATATAGAAACATAAGCATAAATAGACCTTACATTCATTTACACTAATGATCTACATCTCCTTGAATCCATCAGCAAAATGTATCTTTAATATTGCTACCTGTGATACAATTGTGACATCCCCATTTTCACAGCCAGAAAAGACCGATTTTGTTTATGCTTTATAAAAATCAGAGTACTTCTTCTCATAAAAATGTTGCGGAATTTGTTCCCAGAAAAATACGATAAATACGTTATCAAAACATTTTCGAAGAAACGTATTTTATTTATTTTAAAACATTTGGGATGTCATCGTCATTACAGGAACATAAGCATAAACGGAACTTACATTTATTTATACTAGTGATCTACATCTCTTTAATCTCTCAGTGTAATGTCATTTCGTATCGACACCTGTGATATAAATAAATTGAGTGAGTCAGGTTGGGAAACCTGGTGAGTACATAGGGTTTTCAACCCACAATAATATAATTATTATGTTTAAACAATCAAACAATCAACCCAATTACCCATCCCCATTATCTTCTTTACTCTTAAGGATTTATCCTAAGAGTCATCTATCCTGCAATCGTTTATTCCGAAGTCCCTTACTTCCAGGGTTATAGGACTAGCACTAAATCCATAACTGCCAATGCTCGTTCGTAAAGCACTAATTCCATAGCTGCTATAGTTTATTCATCGGGTACTAAATCCATAGCTACCAGTGTTTATCTAATAGGTACTAAGTCCATAGCTACGAATACCTAACAAGTACTAAATCCATAGTTACCAGCGTTTATCTAATAGGTACTAAGTCCATAGCTACCAATTCCTATCAGGTACTAAGTCCATAGCTACCAGTGTTTGTCCAATAGGCACTAAGTCCATAGTTGCCGATGTTTATTAGGCACTAAGTCTATAGCTGCTTATGTTTACTCACATCATCTTTTCTCTCTCATCATTCATCTACCCATATCATCCCACAACATATTTGTATATATAAAATACGTATACAATTTAAATCATTGAAAACATGTATAAAAACGTTCATCCAGCATAGACAACAAGTATTCAGATAATATGCACACATAGCATGTAATTTATATAAAATACTTCATATCTATGTGTAAGATGAAAGTACCTGTGCACTCACCTGAGTAGGTGATGACTCGGTACTCGGACAACAACTCGTTACTATTAAAACAATTTCCCTCGGACAAAACCTAGTATCATTACCACTAGAGTTTAGTCTAACGTTAACTGTGACTATTTAATAGTCTAGCTATTATTACTATTATATAAGCGTTAAGAAACACTCTTATATAACTCATAATAATAGCCCCAATACTTATTATAAGTTCCTAATAACGTTACTATATTAAAACATAAGTTATACTAAAGATAGGATATGTACAGCTCACTTACAGCGGGTTTTTCTCAAAACCGGGCTTTGCTGGAGCAGCGTTTCAGAGCCGAAAGGCTCTTTTCTCGGGACTTCGGGACCCTCGGGCCTACCTTCGGGTGCTAGGGGGTTTACCTAGACTTTAGGGGGCTTAAGGGGGGGCTAGAGAGAGGTTCCAGAGAGAGAAAGAAGTAGGGAAAGGTGTGGGAAATGGAGGAACCCGACACCTCTATTTATAGGCTGAATTCCTGATGGACTCGCCGAGTAGGAGGACCTAGTCGCTGAGTTGGGGCATGTGGCAGCCTTCTGGTGGTGCCACGTGTCCAATTCTGGTGGTGCCACGTCACCCCCTATCGCGTATCAGCCTTCAAACTTAGAAAAATCATAACTCTGGCATACGAGCTCTGTTTTCGACGTTCCTTTTTTTCAACGCGTAGGTAAAATAAAGATCTACAACTTTCATTTAGACTCCGTCGGCTAATTCTCGACCAATCTCAAATTTAACAGTAGGAGGCGTTTAGACTGTTAAATGACCGCGAAGAATTCGTAACTTCTTCATATCCGTTTTCGTCTATCTTTTTACCATTGAGTTCCTATTTAGGGCTGTACACGAATCAAACGAACACGAACAAGGTCTTGTTCATGTTCGTTCATTTAAGTTAGCCAAACAACAAACGAACACGAACGGATAAACGAACGAGATTTTCTTGTTCATGTTCGTTCGTTTAACAAATTACTTTGTTCATGTTTGTTAATATATGTTCATGAACATGCTAAACGAACATAAACGAACAAACATAAACGAACAAAGATAAAAAAAAAACACAATTGAACATATATGAACATAAACGAACATATAATATAGCAATATAATAAAAAATAATTGAATATAGATGAATATAAATAAACTTAAACGAACGCACATAAACGAACGTAAATGAACATCATAAACGAACGTTCACGAACATAAATGAACGAACGAGACCATTGTTCATGTTCGTTCATTTAACTAAACGAACGATAATTTTTGTTCATGTTCGTTCATTTATTAAATAAACGAACATAAGTGAACTTCCCGCCGAACAGTTCACGAACGGTCGCCGAACGTTCAGTTCGTTTACAGCCCTATTCCTATTAATGAGATCTTCAACTCTCATTTAGGTCGCGTAAGCCAAAAACCGCTCGAACTAAAATTCGAGTTTCGGGTCGTGCACTGCTAAGCCAAATCTTAGAAAAATCATAACTTCCTCATACGAAGTCAGATTTGGGCGTTCTTTTTATGGATGTTCTTAGTTTAACGTCTAATACAACTTTGATTTAGATCACTAAGGCTAAAAATCGCTCCATCATAAATTTACTATTTACGCTTCTCGATGTCGTGCCGGTTTTGCCGTAAAACTTCGATGGGCCATAACTTCTTCGTTATAACTCGGATTTCAGTGTTCTTTATATGTACGGAAACCTTGAGACATATTCTATAACTTGGTTAAGACTATTTATTATAAATAATCTTTTGCCGAAAAGTCATTTTCGACACTTATTGCCTTTAAATTGACTAGCCCGGATCTGCGGGCGTTACAACAATAAACTGAGTGGGTCAAGTTGGGAAATCTGGTGCGTACATAGGGAAATTTGGTGAGTGGGTCAAGTTGGCACAATGTAGGTCTGGTGGTGCGTGTCGCAAGTGTGGGAGAGAGGGGCATTATGCGAGGGATTGCCAGCAGTCAACCCCAGTTCAGGATATGAGGATTGTTATCAGTGTCATCAGGTTGGTCACATGAGGGCCAACTGTCCACAACTTACTGCAGGACCGGTGCAGGCTCTAGCACCGGCCACTTTGAGGATTACGGGTGGAGGTCAGGGTGGAGCAGAGCCCCCGAGGGCTTAGGGGCGTACTTTTCAGCTTATAGCAGAGGAGGTCAGTGTAGAGCCGGATATAGCTGCGGGTATGTTTCCTTCTTGATACCTTGTTATCTTATGGTTGTTATGGAATATTTTATGTCTGCTAGTCTCGTTCGCATGATTCATGGTATGGTATTCGTTCGTCTTTTCGTCGGGTTTATCGTATGATCGAGAGTTTTGGTATTGGGAGCCTTAGTTGGTTATCATCCATGGAAATTGTTGGTGGGGAATTAGGCTTTTTGGTTCGAGTGTCGTGTATAGCATTTGCAATTTGAGGAATACTCAGCGGAGGGTCGAACTCCCTTAGAGTTCGAGATGTGCGATGTCGGAACGTGATTTTGTGGAGGTTGCTCGTTTTAGAATCAGTTCAAGTATAAGGGAAATTTTTTTTAGTAGGATTGTTTAAATGATGACCGGTTGGGTCACCGGTGGTTGGTAGTCAATGATCTAAGTGGGGAGAATTGGAAAATTCTCAGGAGGATCGACAGCATGAGAGGTCAATTAGCTGTTTGAGTTTCAGCAGTGTTTCAGTCAGCCAAGAGCGTTGGCTGGTATGAGTAGGTCAGACGAGTGGGGCGGGATACAGACCAAGGTTGGGCCTAGGGTTAGGCCGAGAATTGAGTGTACAAAATGGAATTAGAGTTCAAAACCCCAAGAGGGCTAGAACAGTATGTACGGGAGAGATTCCCGGAAAGAATGGTTCAGGGTGACGTAAAGACAGTTTTGAGCGGTCCGGACAAAATGAGGGCCGGAAGGCGTACCAGTCAGATCGAAGGCTCAGGGAACGGTCTAGACATGCTGAAGGCCCAGGAGGGAGGTCCAGACATGTTGAAGGTTCCGTGAGTGGTCCAGATAGGCTGAAGGCCTAGTAAGGCGGTTCAGTCATGCTGAAGACTCTGTATGTGTTAGTGGATCGGCGCGAGGAGAATGAGGAAAAGCGTCACCAGGGGATGATAATTGATATGGTCTGGCCCCAAGTATTGATCATGTTAGTGGAAACTAGTGCATGGACCCGAGAGTCCTTGCGAGCAGATTCAGGGTATATGGAAATTCGAGAATAGCAGTTGCTCTACAGGGATAATGTAGAGTGAAGTGTAGCTCAGTGGTACGTGCAGGTGCAGTAAGGGTTGTTGAGTGGATTTCCTGGTAAGGAAAGGCATGTAGCTCCGGAAGGAGCGTGGGTACTCCAAAAGAGAAGGAAGTGGAGTAAGTGGATTATCGACAGTGCTTCATCTATGGGTAGTAAGTACTAGGATTGTAGCAGTGGTATGGAAACACATCCGGGTTGGGTGTCTGTTGAGGTTGCGGAAGGATTTCCGGTAGTGTAGAACCAGAGGAGTTCGGAGGGGATGCAAGGAGGGAGCTCTGGATTTTCCATTATAGTTGTGATCAGGAGGTTATGTATGTAGCGGTAATTCATCCTGGGGATGTTTGAAGGTATCGTCAGTGTGTCGGGTTTTCCAGCCCGAGGATGTTAGAGCAGGTTCAGCATGCGTATGTGACTGCAGGGGAGAGCTCAGGGGAGTTGCTCAGGAGCTGAAGGATGTGCCATCCTGTCAGCTCGAAAAGAAACGAGTTGATTTTGGAAAGGAAAGCGGGATGAGTCCCAGAAATGAATTCGATAAAGGATATTCAAGTCGAGGAAAGGGGTAGCAGCTTGGTACCGGGTCAGGACCCGGTGGTTCAAGGTGATATCTAGCTTGTTAAGGGTCAAGTGATTGTACTGAATTAGAGTGATGAAAGTATCATCGGGTGATCATTGATTAATAAGGGTTATTATCAGAGAAAGAAGCCGGTGGCCGGCTTGAATCAGTTTGTCGTAACTTTGGGAGTGAAGAGTTGGACTTTATAGAGGTCTGATAGCAGTGTTCGGAGGAACCTGGGTCGATTGAGACCAGGAGCTGTATTGAGGGAGTGTCATCCGGGATGTGTTGTTGCAGGCTTCGAGGATAAAGCCTAATTTAAGTGGGGGAGAATTGTAACACCCCGAGTTTGGAAGTGCAAGTTCAGGGTTCTTAGTGTAAATAAGGAAGGCCGACTCAGCGAGTCGAGGGATAGACTCGGCGAGTCGAGTCGCGATTTTGGTCACGCGTTAAGTGACCAACTCGGCGAGTCGGAGGTTGGACTCGGCGAGTTAGTGCTGGAATGAGAAAAACCCTAATTCGGAGTTTGTGCCATATATAAAGTGATGGGTTTTGGCCATATGAACATTCCCATGTGCAGATGCAAACCCTAATGCTTGGATCTAGGTTTCTCTAATTGAACATACATTGAATCCAAGACTTCTAATGGCTAATAGAGTATAATAACAATATGAAATCAGAGATTATAAATTTACCTTGAATTACTTGCTTGATCTTCTTGTTCTTGGAGCTTTAGAGTCATAATTGTCACTCCTCTAATGGCTTACAAACACCAACTATCAAGAGGATGATTTAGGAGAGAGGAGAGGGAATCAAATCGGTCAGGGTTTCTTTTCTAAGCACAAGTGTCGATTTCCCTTGACCCTTGGGGTCTATTTATACTTGTAAGGCTCCTAGGGTTTTACCCTTAAACCCTAATTGGATAACTTAGGCCCTAAGCAATCCAATACCCAAATAGATAAGCCCTTGGACGAAATCTAAGCCTATCCAAAGCTCTAGAATTCGTCCCCCCTTATCCTTAAGGGATTTATAGCCCAAAATCAAACTATCATACAATTGACAGTTTATACCCCTTTATTTAATTAATCTCTTTAAGTCACCAAATTAATTTTTAATTAATTATGACTTATATTAATCAAATAATAATATTATTATTCCTTATATTATTCTCATAATATATTAATAATATTCCTTCTCTCATATAAATCATCCTGTCAAGTTGCTATGGTGATGGCAACCCAAAAGGACCATGCACAACTGAGTCAAATACTTGCCTAATATAGTTGCAGCCTTAGACACTATTCCAACAGTCTCCCACTTGGATAAGTCTAGTAACTATATACACAAGTATAATCCGATTTGCAATCGTAGCTCTCAAAGATGCTGTCAAACTCTGATCTAATCAATCTTGTCCTTCAGATAAGAGATCGTATAGTCCTCTGTTTAGATATCATGCTGACAATTCTATGGAACTAATTTTTCTAGCATTTGGTTTCTCGATCTCCGATTTATTTGACATAGAACTTAATCGAACACATCAATTCAGTTCTGACCGGGCCCGACACATAAGTCAAATCAAATTATCGAGCAACCGAGATATCGCGTTTACCTTCTTAGGATAAAAGTAACAGATAAACTTCGACTTATATGCATTTACTTATTCATTAATCAACTATACACAACAATGCGTTTTATAACATCAAGTTACTGATGCGGTTTCGCATTATCAATGTACAACCAATTAACAAATAACAAACCATATATCTTGGTTTTAAGACCATATGATATTATCGTCTTGCGATCACCCTTTTATCACATTCCATAAGGTGATTCCAGCAAGCGCGGGTTTGTTCCAATGCTCAAAACTAGTTCATAAGCACTCATGAACGTTGCAGCAAACTTTTGCTATGTCTAATACCATTTAGACAATCTACACACCAATTCATGACAATCTTCATTCATACCTACTTCCAATATATGAACGATTGTGGACAATTTGAACATTTCGATTATTCTTAATAAACTCAATTATTCTGGAAGTCAAAACATGCAAAAATGAAACAATAGTTAAACAATTAACATAAGACAGTAACATTACTCATAAATAATACTCCTTTATTTAATCATCAAATGTTAATTACATTTATCTATACATGTTTCTACTACTATCTAATTTATACTAATATCATCCTTTAGCCCAATACTCCTAGCATGCTGCAAGTTCTTAACCCTGCTCAGTCCCTTCGTAAGCGGATCTGCTGGGTTATCTTCTGATGATATCCTCTTCACCACGAGTTGTCCTTCTTCTACACGATGTCTAATAAAGTGATATTTTCTGTCGATATGTCGAGATCTACCATGATCCCTCGGTTCCTTGGTTAAGGCAACCGTTCCTTCATGATCACAGAAAATCTCCATGGGCTCCTTTATGGCAGGTACAACTCCAAGATCACCGATGAAGTTATTTAACCATATTGCCTCCTTCGACGCTTTGCTCGCTGCAATGTACTCTGATTCGCACGTTGAATCAGCTACGGTCTCCTGCTTGATTAAATAGATATACCCATATCTACTATAATCATCGGTAAAAGTCACGTAGAAGCGGTTCCCATCCTTCGTGGTTGATCTAAACGGTCCACATACATCAGTATGTATTAGGTCCAATAGACCCTCACCCCTTTCACATTTATTTGTGAAGGGTGACTTAGTCATCTTTCCAAGCAAACAAGACTCGCATGTGTCATCTTCCCTTAGGTCGAATGACTCCAACACTCCATCCTTTTGGAGTTGGGCTATGCGCTTCTTGTTGACATGTCCAAGACGACAATGCCACAATGATCCTCTATCCATACCATTGGAAGAATCCATGCATAAAACATCATTTCCTAAGTTATCTACAATCATAACAGTTTCATAAATTCCATTACACGGTATTGCTTCAAAATATAAGACACCATTTAGATAAGCAAGAATAGAACCATTCTCATTATTAAAAGAAAATCTAAAACCTTGTCTAAACAAACCATGAAAAGAAATGATGTTTCTAGCCATTTCTGGCGAATAGCAACAATTGTTCAAATCTAAAGATAAACCATTCCTAAGCACTAGAGAATACACTCCAATCTTGGTCACAGGCGACGATCTTCTGTTCCCCATGATTAGATTTATTCTTCCATGCTCCACATCCTTATTTCTTCTTAGTCCCTGCAAATCAGAACAAATGTGATAACCACAACCGGTATCAAGGACCCAAGAAATAGAATGAGATGAGTCATTAGATTTGATTGTATATATACCTGCGAAAGATGGCTTGATCTTTCCTTCCCTGATGGCTTGCAGGTAGTCTGGGCAGCTTCTCTTCCAATGCCCTATTTTATGGCAGTGATGGCACTCTGCCTCCTTAGGGTTAGGACAATGTTTAACAGGATCAACTTTGGTCCCACTAGAAGAGGAACCATCTCGGGACTTTCCCTTGCGGTGGCTCTTAGACGAAGCCTTTCTCTTCTTACCTCTTCCTTGCCCAATGGCCAAAACAGGAGCAGCGGGTGCAACAGACTTGTCCTTGAGATTGCTTTCAGCAACCCTAAGGAGACCTTGGAGCTTACTTAGGGTGACCTCTTCTTTGTTTATGTGGTAGGTCATCCTAAATTGATTGTAACACGGAGGCAAAGAGTGAAGCACCATGTCGATCGCCAAGTCTTCCCCAAAGTCAACATTCAACTTGCGAAGATGGTCGACATACCTTTGCATCTTTTGCAGGTGCACGGTAAGAGATTCTCCATGACCCATTTTGGCGGAAATCATGTTAGTGAAAATCTCATAACACTCTTGCCTCACGTTTTGGTGGTATCTCTCCAACAAGTCTTGGTGCATTTCGTACGGATACATGTCCTCATAGGACTTTTGGAATTCGGCATTCATGGTGGCTATCATGATGCAATGTACCTTCGTTGCATCACGTTCATGAGTCTCAAAAGCAGTCATTTCAGCCGGAGTAGCGATTTCTGGGTTGATTTTCTCGAGCTTCTCATCTAGGACATACTCCTTGTCCTCATAGCGAGCAATTGTGCGAATGTATTTTATCCATTCGCTAAAGTTCGTCCCATCGAAAGTCACATTCTGAGAAAGGCTCATCAATATGAATGAACTAGCAGCAACATTGTTTGCATTCGACATCTACAAATAGAAAGGACAAAGATAGATTAGAATACGAATCCCTAATTATCACCCAATAAGAAAAATTGGGGCTAGGATCCAACAACAATATTTACATATTAGAAAAGGGATACCGTAATCTAACATGCAAACAGTTTGAAGGTAAGTGAATGACGATTCACTAATTCTCCATCACGAAAACATAACTCTAAGTTCTAAATGTATTGAGAATTCCTAGGTTTGGATGAGATTCATTGAAACTTTTCAATGGCATGTTTAAATCTCGATATGCCCCTCTCGTTTGTGACTGGGATACCGAGGATCACAAAGTGGGTGTGAATTACCATGCAAATTTACATGGTGCCTTCATTGTAACAATCATCTATTCGATGTGCCGGTAAACCACACACGCTCCATCGAACTATGATAAACAATGAATCACCCTTTGCCACCTTTGCTTAGAACCAATTAGTGTGCCGGTAAACCACACACGCTCCACTAACTTCTTAGCAAGGGTGCAAAGTGTAATTTCATGGGATTGCATCAATTCACTTTTCCTAAAGTAACTAATATTGGGAAATTTTAAAAACATGTAGATACTTTGTATTTCATATTATACTTTTAATGAAGAGACGAGGTTGCCCTATCCTACCCGTTCGGCTAACGACCCTCTACCGATCAAGCAAGCGGTGGGTGTGAGTGTACACCCATTAAGCGCCATTTTATAGGCAGCAACCTTATACCCACCTTATAGACCAGCTTCGTGAATGAGGCCTACTAACGGTAAGACTAGCATTTTAATTACATATATATATATATATATATATATATATATATATATATATATATATTAATCTTGTAATATTATATTAGTATAGGGTTGAATTTTAAACTTGTAAAGATTCTAGGGTTTGAAATTTAAATTGTCTAAATTAAACTTTTAATTACCAAAAATAAATTTCAAAACTTGAGGGCAAGTTTTAAACCTTTTAAAACATGGAGAATCAAATAACAAATAATCTAAATTAACAATTAATCACATAATTATCCATATTTGATTTATTTAATGATTTCTTGCAAAACAATTTACCAATTAAATTAAAATAATTAATCAATTATCACATAAGGAAACAAATATTTTATTAATTGATAAATATCTTCAACTAGGTCAAGAATATACTCATATATATATATATATATATATATATATATATATATATATATATATATATATATATATATATATCATAAAATCGGATTTATATTGATCTAATATGATTAAGGCAAGTATCTCAAAGATAAACAGCAAGAAATCCTGAACTTTCCTTTTTCTGACGCTCGAACTCGCCGAGTTGAGCCTACTCGCCGAGTACCACCATGGGACTCGCCGAGTTCATCAGGCAGAGGACAAAAAAAAGATTTTTTAAGCAACAAACAAGCAATCAATGCATCAATTCAATAGAAACCAATCTAGGCTCTGATACCACTGATGGGTTTTTGGCCATATGAACATTCATATGTGCACATGCAAACCCTAATGCTTGGATCTAGGTTTCTCTAATTGAACATACATTGAATCCAAGACTTCTAATGGCTAATAGAGTATAATAACAATATGAAATCAGAGATTATAAATTTACCTTGAATTACTTGCTTGATCTTCTTGTTCTTGGAGCTTTAGAGTCACAATTATCATTCCTCTAATGGCTTACAAACACCAACTAGCAAGAGGATGATTTAGGAGAGAGGAGAGGGAATCAAATCGGCCAGGGTTTCTTCTCTAAGCACAAGTGTCGATTTCCCTTGACCCTTGGGGTCTATTTATAATTGTAAGGCTCCTAGGGTTTTACCCTTAAACCCTAATTGGATAACTTAGGCCCTAAGCAATCCAATACCCTAATAGATAAGCCCTTGGACGAAATCTAAGCCTATCCAAAGCTCTAGAATTCGTCCCCCTTATCCTTAAGGGATTTATAGCCCAAAATCAAACTATCATACAATTGACAGTTTATACCCCTTTATTTAATTAATCTCTTTAAGTCACCAAATTAATTCTTAATTAATTTATGACTTATATTAATCAAATAATAATATTATTATTCCTTATATTGTTCTCATAATATATTAATAATATTCCTTCTCTCATATAAATCATCCAGTCAAGTTGCTATGGTGAAGGCAACCCAAAAGGACTATGCACAACCGAGTCAAATACTTGCCTAATATAGTTGCAGCCTTAGACACTATTCCAACATAAAGAACATAATACCCTCTCTTCAGCCTCTTCACATTCCCTTTGAGTCCCAGAAACCCTAATAGCCGTGAGTGAGAGCTTGGAGAGTGTTTGGAGCCTTGAGAAGTGAATTTGGTGGAGGAGACTTGAAGAGCAAGAGGCAACCATCAAGGATTTCGTGTGGATCCAGAACCCACTCCAGTTTGGGGCACATTTGTGAGGTATTAAGTTGTTACCTTGACCTTTTCTTCTAGAATCATTCATATGTGGATGCTAGGGTTTTCCTTGGTTAAGGGAATTGTTATAGAAGCTAGATATGAAGCTGAAACTTCAGATCTGAACCTCTTTTGAGTCCTAAGTTCATAAAGTTTCAGTCCTTGGAGGATTGGTGAAGCCCCTTTTTTCTAAAACCCAAGCCCTAGTGTGTTTTGAGTTTATATCTTCTTGATATCACGTAAATTTTGCAACTTTACGTGAGGGATAGCTGGTAGAAGGATAGATCTATGGATTTGAGCCCCGTCATGGCTTAAAAAGCCACTACATGGGTTAAGAGCTGGAGATACTCGGCAAGTCGCATGGGTGGACTCAGCGAGTTGGATGAAGATAAGCAGGAACTCGATGAGTTGGAAGAACAACTCGGCGAGTCTGTTGAATGTTGCCTTGGACTCGGCGAGTCTGTTCTTGGACTCGGTGAGTCTGTTCTTGAACTCGGAGAGTCTGGTCGAGGAATCCTAACCTTATCTGGTTAAGTCGTGAATCGGTGAGTCGAAGGATGACTCGGTGAGTTGAGCATGAAGGGACTCAGAGTTCGTGGGACTCGGCGAACCTTGGGGCGACTCGGCGAGTTGAGTCGCGATATGGGAGTTTTCAGAGCATAGGGACTCGACGAGTCAGAGGGCTGACTCGGCGAGTAGAGTCAGTCAGGAAGTTTGACTTTGACTGAGGACTTTGACTTTGACCAAGAGTTGACCAGTTGACTTCCAGGGGTATTTTGGTAATTATAGGTATTTATTGAGTTCAGTCTGTTGGTATTGATCAGTGGAGGAGTTCGTATCGAAGGTGGGAGCAGCGTGATCTTATCTTTTCAGTCAGCAGTTGCAAGGAGAGTTATCCTTACTATATCGACAGGGTCTAAGGAACCAAGGTCGACCCTTTATCGGATGGAAATCCGGGTAGTTGTTATGCTATTTATTTGCTATATGTTTGCATCCTGGTAGTTAGGATGGTATATGTTAGAGACCTGGTTAAGGTCGGAATCCTGGAATATAGGATGATGCTATGTTAGTAATCGGTTAGGTCGATATCCTGGTTAGAGTATGTTATGTATGTGATCTGCTAGATCGGTTGATTGGTGATTAGTTGTTATATGATTATATGTTTATGTGCATATGGTTGGTTGACTGGGGTTAGGTTGAGGCGGGTCTTGCTTTGTGTTGTAGGCCAACATACCCAGGGCGGACCGGATATTACGAAGGCCCAACGAGCGGTCCGGATAGGCTGTAGGCCCCGCGAGGGCGGACCAGACGTGCCGAGGCTCGAAGAGTGGACCAGGCCGACTGAAGGCCCGGTGCGGGCAGACCAGTCATACTGTAGACTTAGAGAGTGGACCAGGTAGGTTGAAGGCCTGGTGCAGGCGGACCAACCACACTGCATACTCGATGTATATGGCTAGACTCGGAGGGTGGACCATGTGGACTGAAGGCCCGGTGCGGCGGACCAGTCACACAGTAAACCCGAAGTGCATGGCTGTTCTGTTTATGATATGATATGTGTATGGTATATGTGGTTGGTATTTTGGGGGTATCTCACTAAGCTTTTCGGGCTTACAGTTGTGGTTTAATGTTTCAGGTACTTCAGGAGACCATGGCAAGGCAAAGGTGTGATCGTACCGCTCCTTATGTTTTATGTGTTTATGATGTGGTTCTGGGAAATACTCTGATAATAGTCGTATTAAAAACCTTTTGTAATAACTTAATGAAATTGGGTTGTTTTTGAAAAGTTTAAATTGGTTGGAATTTTTAGAGCGTTACAGTATAAAAATACATTTACAGTTTAAATCACGTAAAACATGTATAAATTGTTCATCTAGCATAGATATCAGGAACACGGACAATAAACACATATAGCATGTATTAATATTAAAGTGACGACTCAAAATTCGGGCAGTGTTTCGCTTCTGACAAATGTCTTTTCCTTTGACGAAACCTAGTATCATTATTATTAATTCTTAGTCTACTATATATTGCGACTAGTTATTAGTCTAGATTAATCATTAACTAAAAGTCTACTTTCATGATCTATCAAGTAAGGAACAACGAGGTAGGATCATATTGGAGGTAGGGTCCGTTTGATACACGAAGTATACTGTTTGGAAATCCCACTTTAATCACCTCACTAAATCACAACCTATACATCATCCCCGTAAGTAGATCAATCAGTATAAATCTTGAAATTACTGATAAATCTTGTCTATATGTTCATAATAACGATAATGAACTTAAACATAAGTTATACTTAAAGTATGGTAAGCATAACTCACGTTCAGGGGGTTTGGTGACTCACTTACAGGGGCTGAGTCTAAACACTTAGCATACGCACACTACTATAACTGTTAATCTTCGGAGCGAGATACATATGTATAGATATATACGGAGTTGACATCCCCACTTGCGGTTGCTAGCTACAACCTCGACCGATCAATCGAAGCAGGTGATAGGTGTCTATAATTGTTACTACAACGTCCAATGAAGCGTTATAGGGGGTACACTCAGTCACATAACTCGGTTATAGGACTCATTATAAACATTAACTATAATATATATCTCTCTCACTACCAACCATGAGCTTGGTTGCTTTCAAAACATTTTAAGTATGGAATTACATATGTAACATAATTGTTTGGTTTTTAAGGATATTCAAGGAATTACATATGCCATTCGTACTGACCAACAACACCAACCGAAGTACGCCAATTCCTAGGGCTCATATGTGACATCCCCAAAATCACGGCCAAAAAAATACTGGATTCATTTATGCTTTTAAAATAATTTCAGAGTAAATCCATTGATTTAAAAGAGTTGCGGAATTTGTCCCCAAAACAATACATGATAAAATAAGGTTTATCAAAGCATTTCTTAAAGAAATGTATTTTCATTATATATCAAAACTCGGGATGTCATGTTCCGATACAGACACAAAAGCATAAACAATAAAACATAGACGTTACATAGTTATATACAACTAGTGGTCTATAAACAAAAACATCTTCACAAGTTCTCCAACTTATGCTCTCGCGCCACTTCCTGTAATAGAAAGAAAACTGAGTGGGTCAGGCTTGGGAGCCTGGTGATCATATAGGGTTTTCAACCCACAATAAGCAGTTACATTTAATTTCACCAACCAACAATAACCCGATTACCCATTCCCGTTATCCTCACTTTACGTCCCTATGACAAAAACTATTACAAAGGACCTAATCTAGGATTTTCACCGGGACGGACACTACTGCAAAGGGGTTTCCTCAGCAGTGAATGTCCTAAGGCAACAATGAGGGGGATAGAATACAGCCAATGAACACCCAAGTTCACTACACATACAGGTTATGTGTAACGTCCGTAGATCAGGGCTAGTCAATTTAGAGACGATAGGCGTCAAATATGAATTTTTGATGAAATATTATTTAGAATGAATAATCTTAACTAAGTTGTAGTATATGTTACAAGGATTCCGTACATATAAAGAACGCCGAAATCCAAGTTATAACGAAGAAGTTATGACCTGTCGAAGTTTCGCGATAGAACCGGCACGACACAACGCGACGTAAAAAAGTGAATTTACGTTAGAGCGATATTTAGCCTTAGCAATCTAAATGAAAGTCATAGAATACGTTAAACCGTGAGCGTGCATAAAAAGAACGTCCAAATCTGACTTCGTATGAGGAAGTTATGATTTTTCTAAGTTTCGACTTAGCGGTATGCAGCCCGAATGCTCGATTTGAGACCGAGCGGTTTTTAGCCAAAACAATCTAAATGAGAATTGAATATCTCATTAATTGTAGTAAAACGATAAAAAAATAGGCGAAAACGGACGTCGGATGAAGAAGTTATGATTTTATAACGGAGTTTTCCTGTCCCGGCCTACTAAAAATAAATAATAAAAATAAAGTCAAAATTAGCCGACAGAGTCTAAACAAAAGTTGTAGATAGTAGTCTCACCTACGCGTGGATATAAAGAACGTCGAAAACGGAGTTCGTATGAGGAAAATATGAATTTTTGAAGTTTATTAAATATTTTTGAAATTAAATTTAAATATAAATTTTCGATATTATCCAAGGGAGGAGTCACCGGGCTTATCCAGGTTACGCCCCGCGTAACCTAAGAGTATGCCCCGCGTAAATCGCAGATCCAGACCCTATAAAAGGGAGTCGAGTGCAGCCGATTCGATTGCTCATTTCTCTTCTTCCTCTTGCGTTTTTGCATCGTTTTTCGTGCAAGAATTATCCTGAAGCCCCGAAGCAAGTCCTGAGGCCCCGAAGATCCCGAGAAGTGCGATTCCCGAGCCAAAGCTCTGCCCGCGAGAAGTTCGATTTTTGTGAAGATCTTCCAGATCTACCGAAGAATACTACTTCTACAAGTCGTAGTGCTGTCCGATCATCTTCTGATCAAGTGAGTATATACTACCTTTCATAAACACGATAATAATACAAGTATGGGTTGAGTGTATTAAGTATATTGTTGTTTATATGTGTGAGCGTGTAGTTACTTTCTTCTAACACATAAATATGAAGTATTTGCTCTGAAATACGTGCTATGTGTTTATATGTTATTTGTCTATTTGAGATGGGCATGGAAATTGGAGTTTTATACAGGTGTTAAATGATTTAAACCGTGTAAGTATTTATATCTACAAAATTGTTGGGTAGAACATAGGTAGATGGAATAGTTGGTGACTATGGAGTTAGCGCCTATTGTATAAACTTGGCGACGATGTGACTTCGTGCCTATTTGATGAACCTTGGCGACTATGGAGTTAGCGCCTATTGTTGAGTAAACCTTGGCGACTATGGAGTTAGCGCTTGTTGAGTAAACCTTGGTGACTATGGATTTAGCGCCTATTGTTAAGTGAACCTTGGTGACTATGGAGTTAGCGCCTATTCTTGAGTAAACCTTGGCGACTATAGAGTTAGCGCTTGTTGAGTAAACCTTGGCGACTATGGAGTTAGTGCTTGTTGAGTAAACCTTGGCGACTATGGAGTTAGCGCTTGTTAAGTGAACCTTGGCGACTATGGAGTTAGCGCTTGTTAAGTGAGCCTTGGTGACTATGGAGTTAGCGCCTGATAACTATGGATTTAGTACTTGATAAATAAACTTTGGCAGCAATAGAATTCGTGCCAATTCCTTACGAATAAATGAATGAAGGATAGTTGGTTCTTAGGGTAAAACCTTAAGAAGATAATGGGGATTGGGTAATTGGGTTGATTGTTTGTTGATTAAATATAATAATTATATTATTGTGGGTTGAAAAACCCTATATGCTCACCAGGCTCCCAAGCCTGACCCACTCAGTTTTCTTTTCATTACAGGTAATGGCATAAGGGTATAAGTTGGTGGACTTGACGAGAGATTTTGGGATTATATATCAGTAGTTATAAATAACTACTGTAAGATCTATTTTATATTGTTTATGCTTTTGGTCTGTAACGAACATGACATCCCGAGGTTTTATTATTTAATGAAAATACATTATTTTCGAGAAATGTTTTGATAAATGGTTATCATATTTTATTTTGGGAACAAATTCCGCAACCGTTTTCTTTAAACGATCACTCTGATTTATAAAACAAAGCATAAACAGTCTTTTCTGGCCGTGAAATTGGGGATGTCACAGTTGGTATCAGAGCATTAGTTTAAGCGAACTAGGAATATGGATTTATTTGTAGACTTAAACTTAGAATGCTAAGCAATGATTGTGAGTTGAGTGTGTCCATTATATTTTAGGTAGTACACCTAAATAGACACAAGCACTAGTTTATTTTAGGAGTGATGCCTAAAATGCTTTTATGTGCTAAATGTTTTGTGTGATAGCTATATTGATGCTATTATTTGTTCGGATCTATGGTTTGTTGCCGACCGGATCTGGAAACCTTATGTGTTTAGGATTCTAAGCGTACGACTACGATATTAGAACTAGCATGTAAACGTTTCGGAGCGATAAGGAGATTTATACGTTTATCGTAAATGAAGCTTTCTTATCTTAAATTCTCGTTGGTACACTGAATGTCTGCTTGGATGTACAAAAGGTCATGGTGAAGACTTGTAGAGAATTGAGTAAATGGAGGAAATAAAGAAGGCTTGTGATAGTGAATGAAACCTATCGGAAGATATCGTAAGAGTGGTATCTTGCCTTTAGAGTATGTCTTATGAAATAAAAGTACGTTTACAGGAGTACGGTACGTCTAAAGTACACCTTCGATTAGCAGGATGATGGAACGATTGGTGAAATTCTTGAAGTTGTCTCATCGTCTGGTATTTCCATCACCAATCGAGTTGAATTAGAGTTGATGATTGAAGATTGAGCAATGAAGAAGTTCTAGTAGAGTCTAGGGAAATTGTTTATGATTATTTGGACACATTCGTATGTGTTAAATTGTTTTGTGATTTTCTTGTATGGTGACTTGGTCGACTGCGGGACAATACTTGGGACTAGTATGAGTAGGTGTGAAAGGTAGTAGATGCATATACTACCGGAAGCACAGGACTCACACTTGGATCAGGGAAAGTCACAAGGTTACCAAGAAGCTAGTGATTGATTCCATTTTATTCTGGTATGTCATTACCATTGTTTCGGTAATGACTAGTAAGATGGTTCTTGTTCCGACCCTAGTGGTCATATTTAAATTTGAGTTCGACTACGAGGAGTATGTTACGTGGTCTAGAGGACCAAGTTAGATGTAACATCTGACTTAAGTCAGAAGGTTGAAGTTAATGCGATTGATAGTGTCGCGCTCGTTGTTAAAAGAAGTTTGTAGGTAGAAATGCTACATGCTGAAATGTGATTATATCACATTAGAATATGAAGGAATGTATATTCCATTTTGGAATTTAACTCTAAGAGACCTGAGTCTAAGCATTGCATCATTCGATGAGAGGTCAGTAGAGCACGATCCATCGGTTTGTTACAATAGATAAAGGAAAGTATTTATCCTGAGAAGAAGAAGGAGTCCATAATAACGACTTATTTGGTAACTCGAGGGTTACGATTGAAAGTAAAACATAGTACGATAAGCAGATGCAAGATTGGGCATCGTCTGCGGTCAAGAAAGCCATAGGGTTAAATACTCTTTCGAGGAAACATAGAATTTAAGGTTATTACCAAGGATGAATAAATAACGTGTGGAATCATTATGCAAGTTCTATTTTCGTTGATGATTCCGAGACATAATCATCCTAAGGGGGAGATAATTGTAACGCCCGTAGATCAGGGCTAGTCAATTTAGAGACGATAGGCGTCAAAAATGAATTTTTGATGAAAGATTATTTAGAATGAATAATCTTAACTAAGTTGTAGTATATTTTACAAGGATTCCGTACATATAAAGAACGTCGAAATCCGAGTTATAACGAAGAAGTTATGACCTGTCGAAGTTTCGCGACAGAACCGACACGACACAGCGCGACGTAAAAAAGTGAATTTACGTTAGAGCGATATTTAGCCTTAGCAATCTAAATGAAAGTCGTAGAATACGTTAAACCGTGAGTGTTCATAAAAAGAACGTCCAAATCTGACTTCGTGTGAGGAAGTTATGATTTTTCTAAGTTTCGACTTAGCGGTATGCAGCCCGAATGCTCGATTTGAGACCGAGCGGTTTTCAGCCAAAACAATCTAAATGAGAATTGAAGATCTCATTAATTGTAGTAAAACGATAAAAAAATAGGCGAAAACGGACGTCGGATGAAGAAGTTATGATTTTATAACGGATTTTTTGTGAGAACCCGATATTTCAACTCTTTGTAACGACCAAAATGGGTCAAGTATTGTAACCACTTCTGAATAATAAAAAGTTACTTTCATAATAAAATGTATAAATAAGTTCTACTTAAATTCCTTCTATGATTAAATTTCTTTGAACCATGATCGTACGTAAAAAGAACGCCCAAATCCGACTTCATATAGCGAAGTTATGATTTTTCCAAGTTCGGCTTAGCAACAGACAGCTAAAAACTCGAATTGGTAATCGAGCGACTTTTGGCCGGAATGACCTAAACGAGAATCGAAGGTCTCGACAATGGTATTCCAGCGGTAAAAAGTCTGGCAAAAACCGACATCAGATAAAGAAGTTATGAATTTTCTAAGAAATTCCTTAAACACGATGGATTTTTAATAAATAATAAAAATATAATTTTGGAATTTGCCGACGGAGTCTAAACGAAAGTTGTAGAGCGTAGTCTCCCCTACGCGAGGATATAAAGACCATTGAAAACGGAGTTCGTATGAAGAAGATATGAATTTTTGAAGTTTATTAAATAAATTAATTATTTATTTAATTCAAAATTCGGATATTATCCGAAGGGGAGTCAGCATCCTCCTCCGAAGTACGCGCTGCGTACTCCTGTACGCCCCGCGTAACCGAGGGGATTGGCCTCTGATCGTCCACGTCGCGCTATCCGAAGAAACCGACCCATCCGACCCGTCCGAAGCCCCGACCCGTCCGACCCGACGTCCCATCCGACCTGGCGTCCCATCCGACCCGCGTACCCAGCAACCCGTCCCATCCGAACCGAGGCAGTCGAGGCTTCGGTCATGCATGACATACGCGTACGCGCTGCGTACGAGCGTACGCCCCGCGTACCGAGGCAGACCAGCCTTACTATAAATAGGATGCGAGGGTTTCCAAAGAAAGGGTTCATTTCTCTTCTCTCTCTCTCAACTTTGCCTCGTTTTCCGTGTCCGTTCAAACCCGAAGCTCTGGTCTTTTTGGCTCTAGTCCTGAAGCTCGATTTTACTCCCGAGATTCCCGAGAATCCCGAGGAAAATCCGTTTCCCGAGACGAAACTCTGCCCGGTTTTCCATCTCGCTAACTCCAAAACTTTCAAGTGAGTTTCATACCCCTTAATCAACCTTTTTAATTATTCTAAATACTTTTATATGCTTTCAAGGGGGGGATTACAAGTAAAACACACGAGTATTATCGTGTGTTACATAAAGAAACTCTTTTATATACTGTTATATATTGAAATCACATGCGATTTATAAACATTTAAAGGAACTTTTATATATATATAACATATGTCACAATAGCATTTTACCTTTTAAAATAAAATGTTGTTGTAATGCATGTATAAACTAAACTGTTCTTAGATTTTTCTTGTCTATCCTAGACTCTACACCAAAAATCTATACTTTCATAAACAAGTGATTCCTTTTCTCAATATTTCTAAACAAACAAGACACGCTTTTTGGAAACTATAATAGGTATAGTTTTACGAACAGATTTCTAACTCTTATGTACTAGAATCACATATTTCAAGAAGCTCACTTTCGTATACAAGAACAAACGTAACATTTTAACAAGTAGATCTGTTTTTATACCACGGATTTGTGAGACACTAACTTCATGTACGTTCGAGTACACATTTCAAGTCCTGTATTATATACCAGAATCCCTTGGAGGGGGAGCATGGTGTTTGTGTATAGATCTATACGGGCTTGACAACCCGCGCCCTGACTGTTAGCTGCAGTCCACCGTTTGGGGTGACAAACGTCATAACATTTCAACGCCTGAAGAACGTTGTGTATAGGCATTCAGAGTCAATAGTATGGTTATAAAACTCACAAGGGGTATTAAAAATGCATTGATTTACAAGGTTTTCAAACTCATTGGTTATTTTACATTTACATACATCTTTGGAAACAAACATTGGTCTTGAGTGAAGGCTACTTTTATACTAGTAGAAAATATAGGATTTTCTAAACACAAACAAACAAAGATAAAACATTTCATTTCATTCAAACATTGTCACTTAAATACTTATGAAATTCACCAGCTTAAATGCTGATCTACTCTTTCAAAATTTCTTGTATGTCCTAGGAAATCAGTAATTTCAGGTATTCATTTCGCTTTTGTTGAAGGGATGCTGCGGCGCCAGTTTAATCTCGTATTTTTGACATCATATTGTAATTGAGTTTTGAACATGTAACTTTTGACAAATGTAAACTTTCAATTATATATATGATGGTTGTATTGCTTTCTTTACTATGTATTCATTTGTTACGTTACCACATGAAGTCATCCGCCCCCGAACGTTTCCGCCGTTCAGGTTTGGGGGTGTGACAGATTGGTATCGGAGCAATGTTTATAGTGAACTAAGTATATCGAACCACATAAGATATACAAACTATAAATGCTTAAGGGACTAATACTCTCTGACAAAACAAATTTTCTTTTTACACTTAAACAACATTTCGTTCAACTTAAATTGATAGTTCATTTAAGTACAATTACATGCATACCACAAACTATTTTCATGATTATACAACTATACAAGTATTTAGACAAGTTGACACTACGATTGAGACTCGATATATGTAATCAGATTTTGGACAAATATAGCATGATCAACTATATTTGCCCAAGATTGGACCAACGTATATCGAGGAATGATCGTAGTAAGCAACAAGTCAAAACTTACCAAACCATTACAAGAATCAATCACAAGAATTTAAATACTATAGGAGTAATTGCTACCTAAACTAGTTTAACTTACATGTTTTACATGTTCCGACTTTATTCAATTCTTATAACCCTATTTCTCGTACAGTCAAATGGCTGGATTTCACCACCCTGGCGACCCCTACTTTCCCAACCAAGGCAACGGAGGATGGATCGAAGATGATCCCGAAGAGGACGAGGAACCCATAGAAGTGGGTGATGACTCCGGTACCGACTCAGAGCCGGAAGTTATCGATCCACCACCCATTCAACCTCCCGTCTTCGTAAGGAACTTTCAAGGACCGACTCCCGTCTGGGGAAGTCACCTCCACCATTGGAGCCAACAGCAAAACCTACGCCTTCCCTACGGCATGTGTCGGGACTTCTATGATGTCCGCGGCGGAGGTTCGGCTGATCGAGCACTCCCGGTAATGGTGGGTAAGTTAGCCAATCAGTCCTATCAGTCTGGAGTACAAGCTAGTCGACTCCGGGATATCAACGTGGAAGTGCAGGTTCACACTTCTGACATCCGTAGGCTGGACAAGATGCAAGACAACGCCCAATTCCAAGCTGAATCGTTTCAAGCGCAAATGATTGCAGCCCTCGCCGAACTAAGGGAACAACAAGCCGCTTTCGATAGGCGTCTAATGGAGTCAAATCAATCAGATACGGAGTCAAGCTCCGAGCGCAACCTTCGACGCAAGTAGTGCTTGTCAAGGACTCAAATTTTTTTATAGCTTAGGACCTCGGCTAAAAGTCTTTAAATTTCTCGAACTTTGTAATCGGAGACCCTTATAGGGGTCAAATTTTCATGATCGTTGTAACAACTTTTATATTAATATAAGTGGCACTATTACTACTATGTTGAGTATTTTGTTCGAACCTTGAATGGTCTTTGTGAACCCAAATACTTGTTTCATACCTTCAGTCTTACAAATAACTTTCATTCTTCTATTTTAAGATTCATACTATCATCTGTTGTTGAACTATAGCGATTTAGTTCATGAGACACATACATTTTCCATTCTATGAAATTCTTATCCTTGTCTTTGCAATCTATAGTTGAAGGATGCCTCCGCGTAGGAATCCAAGGCGAAACAACGGTGAGGAAGCACCTATACCACCACCACCTCCACCACCCCAATTTGATGCTGTAATGTTTCAAGCAGCAGTCACCGCAGCGGTGGCAGCTGCCATGTCACAGATCAATAACTCAAGTGCTAATGGCTCGGGATCTGGCACACACCCATCCAACCATGGCGAGAGTCACGGACCACCTCGAGAATGCACCTATAAGGACTTCACTAATGCCAAGCCCCGGATGTTTTATGGTACTGGTGGTGTGATGGCCCTGAGGCAGTGGATTGAAAGGATGGAGGCAGTCTTTGAAATCTGCTCCTGCCCCGAGCACAGCAAGGTCAAATTTGCAACTTTCACCCTTCTCGATAAAGCTTTAACTTGGTGGAATGGCCACGTTAAAGTACTTACCCTAATCGTGGCAAACTCCATAAGCTGGGAGAGCTTGAAGGCCATGATGATGAGAGAATACTGCCCACGGGGAGAAATTCAAAAGCTTGAACACGAGCTATGGACTCTCGGAATGGTGGGTACCGACATCGCTACTTATACCAACGGATTCTGCGAACTGGCAATCCTTTGTCCAGATATGATTGCTCCCGAGAGCAAGAAGATAGAAAGGTACATCTGGGGACTGACGCCCCAAATGCGGTCAAGCGTGTTAGCTTCTAAACCTAACACCTTTGAAAGTGCTAAGGAACTGGCACAATCTCTGATCGACTACGGAGGTCATCAGAACTCAACCACTTCTGCACCAGCGCCACAGAAAGGAAACAACGACGACAACAACAACAACAACAACAACAACAACCATGGCAGGAAGAGAGCGTGGATTAAAGGGAAGGGTGGGTCTTCCCATGAATCCGCAAAGAAACAACTGGTTTCAGTAAATGCTGCCATTGTACCTGTTACAGCCCCTACAAATACCTACCCAACAAAGCCTTATATAGGCAACCTCCCAAAATGCACCAAATGCAATTACCACCACCATGGACCTTGTCGAGATATGCAGTGCGCCAACTGCAGCAGGAAAGGGCACACAGCCCGTTTCTGCAAGGAACCCGCAAAGCCGATCACTCAAGTTCCCGGTGCGGGTGTAGGGTAGGCTTGCTACGGTTGTGGCGAGGTGGGCCACTACAAGAGAAACTGTCCTAAGGCAGCAGGCACCGGAGGTGTGGGACGAGTTTTGGCAATAGGCCACGACGAAGCTGTAGCTGACCCAACTATAGTTGCTGGTACGTTCCTTCTCGATAATTCATACGCATGCATATTATTCGATAGTGGAGCGGAGAGAAGCTTCGTGAGTCAAAACTTTATTCATTTACTTAAACCTAAACCTAGCAAGTTAGAAAATTCATTCACTGTAGAGATGGCCAATGGAAAAACCGAAAACACAAATTGCATATACATGGGTTGTACGTTAACATTAGACGGCCATTCTTTCCCAATCAATCTCATGCCGGTTCAAATTAAAAGTTTCGACGTCATAGTCGGCATGGATTGGTTGAGTCTTCTTCGCGCCGACATCATGTGCTTTGAGAAAGCAGTCCGTCTTAACCTCCCAAACAATGAAACATTAGTTATCTACGGCGACAAATCTAGTGCAAATCTTCGCATCATTTCGTGCATCCAAGCTCGAAAGTGCTTGCGGAAGGATTGTCGAGCATTCCTAGCGCACATCGTTGATACAAGTCAAGAACTGAAGGACATCAAGAGCATCTCGGTAGTACGCGACTGTCCCGATATCTTTCCAGAAGAACTACCAGGATTACCACCGCAACGCCAAGTCGAGTTCAGAATCGACTTAATTCCAGGAGCTACCCCAGTAGCGAAGTCGCCTTATCGTCTTGCACCAGCAGAGATGCAGGAACTTTCCAGTCAACTTAATGAACTCCTTCACAAAGGATTCATAAGACCAAGTTTCTCACCTTGGGGAGCACCGGTCTTGTTTGTAAAGAAGAAAGACGGATCGTTCCGTATGTGCATCGACTACAGAGAGCTGAACAAACTTACTGTCAAGAACCGTTATCCTCTACCCCGTATTGACGACCTATTCGATCAACTTCAAGGGGCGAACTACTTCTCCAAAATAGATCTAAGATCCGGATATCACCAATTACGAGTTCTAGAGGGGGACATTCCAAAGACAGCTTTCCGAACTCGTTATGGACACTATGAATTCGTGGTGATGCCGTTCGGATTAACCAATGCATCAGCAGTATTTATGGACCTAATGAATAGGGTATGCCGCCCTTACTTGGATCAGTTCGTCATCGTCTTTATCGATGATATACTTATCTACTCTCGAAGTGAGGAAGAGCATAGTCAACACCTACGAAAAGTCCTAGAAACACTGCGAACGGAGAAACTCTATGCGAAGTTCTCTAAATGCGAATTTTGGATTCGAAGAGTCGAATTTTTAGGTCACGTTGTTAGCGAAAAAGGTATACACGTGGACCCCTCCAAAATTAAGGCTATTGAGAACTGGTCAGCACCAAAGACACCTACAGAAATTCGTCAATTTCTAGGTCTAGCTGGCTACTATCGCAGATTCATAAAGAACTTTTCGAGCATTGCGAAACCTCTTACTTCATTAACCCAGAAAGGTGTGGCCTTTGACTGGGAAGCGAAACAAGAGAAGGCATTCCAGACACTAAAGCAGGCCTTGTGCACCGCACCGATACTATCCCTCCCAGAAGGGATAGAAGACTTCGTAGTGTATTGCGACGCTTCAAATCAAGGACTTGGTTGTGTTCTGATGCAGAGAGGGAAGGTTATCGCTTATGCCTCCCGACAGCTTAAGACACACGAAGTGAACTATACGACACACGACCTCGAGTTAGGAGCAGTGGTATTTTCTCTGAAGATCTGGAGGCACTACTTATACGGAACAGAGAGTACTATATTCACCGATCACAAGAGCCTTCAACACATTTTCGATCAGAAGGAACTCAACATGCGACAACGACGATGGGTCGAGTTACTGAATGACTACGAATGCGAAATTCGTTATCATCCTGGCAAGGCCAACGTAGTAGCCGACGCCCTCAGTCGAAAGGAATACACTGGTCGGAGGGTCAAATCTCTGACCATGACTATCCATTCCCACCTATCCACACAAATTAAGGAAGCACAAATGGAAGCTTTGCAACCTGAAAATGTGGCGGGTGAATCCCTGCGAGGAATGGAGAAGAATTTAGAAGTCAAGGGTGGCGGAGCCTACTATCTCATGGACCGAATCTGGACCCCAAAACATGGTGGTTTCAGAAACGTAGTCATGACTGAGGCTCACAACTCAAGATATTCCGTTCACTCGGGTTCAGATAAAATGTATCTGGATCTTAAGAAACTGTACTGGTGGCCTAACATGAAAGCAGAAATTGCTACCTTCGTGAGTAAATGTCTTACTTGCGCTAAGGTTAAGGTCGAGTATCAGAAACCGTCAGGACTACTACAACAACCAGAGATACCGGAATGGAAATGGGAGCGGATTACTATGGACTTCATAACCAAATTACCCAAGACGACAAGTGGACTCGATACCATATGGGTCATTGTCGACAGATTGACCAAATCCGCACATTTCCTACCCATCAAGGAGACTGACGAAATGGAGAAGCTTACAAGAACTTACTTAAGGGAAGTAGTGCGACTGCATGGTGTTCCGATATCTATTATCTCCGATCGAGATAGTAGATTCACTTCAAGATTCTGGCAGTCACTACAAAGTTCCCTGGGAACTAGGCTAGACATGAGTACAGCCTACCACCCACAGACAGACGGACAAAGTGAGAGGACAATACAAACTTTAGAAGATATGCTGAGAGCCTGCGTGATTGACTTTGGAAAGGCATGGGATATTCATTTACCCCTTGTTGAATTTTCATACAACAATAGTTATCATACAAGCATAAAGGCTGCTCCGTTTGAAGCCCTCTATGGTCGAAAGTGCAGATCCCCTCTGTGCTGGACTGAAGTTGGCGATACCCAGTTAGCTAGAGGAAGAGTTCCTGAAAGCACTCTCACCGGTCCAGAGATCATACGTGAAACAACAGAGAAGATCGTTCAGATTCGTGAACGATTGAAAGCCTCAAGAGACCGACAGAAAAGCTACGCAGACCAAAGGAGGAAACCTTTGGAATTCCAGGTAGGAGACCACGTCTTATTAAAGGTCTCACCGTGGAAGGGTTTAATACGATTTGGAAAGCGTGGGAAACTAAATCCAAGATACATAGGGCCTTTCGAGATTCTTGCCAGAATCGGCCCTGTGGCTTACAAGCTTAACCTACCGCGCGAACTTAGTAACATCCATCCAACCTTCCACGTCTCAAACTTGAAAAAGTGTCTGTCCGACGAGACTCTTGTTATTCCACTCGACGAGATCGAGATCAACGAGAGCCTCAACTTTGTGGAAGAACCAGTAGAAATCATGGACCGAGAGATCAAACAAACAAAACAAAGTCGCATACCCATCGTGAAGGTTCGCTGGAACGCCAAACGGGGACCCGAATTCACATGGGAACGTGAAGATCAGATGAAACAAAAGTACCCTCATCTCTTTCATGTTCACTAGTATCTTTACTACTTTAAATTTCGGGACGAAATTCTCTCTAACGGGGGGATGATGTGAGAACCCGATATTTCAACTCTTTGTAACGACCAAAATGGGTCAAGTATTGTAACCACTTCTGAATAATAAAAAGTTACTTTCATAATAAAATGTATAAATAAGTTCTACTTAAATTCCTTCTATGATTAAATTTCTTTGAACCATGATCGTACGTAAAAAGAACGCCCAAATCCGACTTCATATAGCGAAGTTATGATTTTTCCAAGTTCGGCTTAGCAACAGACAGCTAAAAACTCGAATCGGTAATCGAGCGACTTTTGGCCGGAATGACCTAAACGAGAATCGAAGGTCTCGACAATGGTATTCCAGCGGTAAAAAGTCTGGCAAAAACCGACATCAGATAAAGAAGTTATGAATTTTCTAAGAAATTCCTTAAACACGATGGATTTTTAATAAATAATAAAAATATAATTTTGGAATTTGCCGACGGAGTCTAAACGAAAGTTGTAGAGCGTAGTCTCCCCTACGCGAGGATATAAAGACCATTGAAAACGGAGTTCGTATGAAGAAGATATGAATTTTTGAAGTTTATTAAATAAATTAATTATTTATTTAATTCAAAATTCGGATATTATCCGAAGGGGAGTCAACATCCTCCTCCGAAGTACGCGCTGCATACTCCTGTACGCCCCGCGTAACCGAGGGGATTGGCCTCTGATCGTCCACGTCGCGCTATCCGAAGAAACCGACCCATCCGACCCGTCCGAAGCCCCGACCCGTCCGACCCGACGTCCCATCCGACCTGGCGTCCCATCCGACCCGCGTACCCAGCAACCCGTCCCATCCGAACCGAGGCAGTCGAGGCTTCGGTCATGCATGACATACGCGTACGCGCTGCGTACGAGCGTACGCCCCGCGTACCGAGGCAGACCAGCCTTACTATAAATAGGATGCGAGGGTTTCCAAAGAAAGGGTTCATTTCTCTTCTCTCTCTCTCAACTTTGCCTCGTTTTCCGTGTCCGTTCAAACCCGAAGCTCTGGTCTTTTTGGCTCTAGTCCTGAAGGTCGATTTTACTCCCGAGATTCCCGAGAATCCCGAGGAAAATCCGTTTCCCGAGACGAAACTCTGCCCGGTTTTCCATCTCGCTATCTCCAAAACTTTCAAGTGAGTTTCATACCCCTTAATCAACCTTTTTAATTATTCTAAATACTTTTATATGCTTTCAAGGGGGGATTACAAGTAAAACACACGAGTATTATCGTGTGTTACATAAAGAAACTCTTTTATATACTGTTATATATTGAAATCACATGCGATTTATAAACATTTAAAGGAACTTTTATATATATATAACATATGTCACAATAGCATTTTACCTTTTAAAATAAAATGTTGTTGTAATGCATGTATAAACTAAACTGTTCTTAGATTTTTCTTGTCTATCCTAGACTCTACACCAAAAATCTATACTTTCATAAACAAGTGATTCCTTTTCTCAATATTTCTAAACAAACAAGACACGCTTTTTGGAAACTATAATAGGTATAGTTTTACGAACAGATTTCTAACTCTTATGTACTAGAATCACATATTTCAAGAAGCTCACTTTCGTATACAAGAACAAACGTAACATTTTAACAAGTAGATCTGTTTTTATACCACGGATTTGTGAGACACTAACTTCATGTACGTTCGAGTACACATTTCAAGTCCTGTATTATATACCAGAATCCCTTGGAGGGGGAGCATGGTGTTTGTGTATAGATCTATACGGGCTTGACAACCCGCGCCCTGACTGTTAGCTGCAGTCCACCGTTTGGGGTGACAAACGTCATAACATTTCAACGCCTGAAGAACGTTGTGTATAGGCATTCAGAGTCAATAGTATGGTTATAAAACTCACAAGGGGTATTAAAAATGCATTGATTTACAAGGTTTTCAAACTCATTGGTTATTTTACATTTACATACATCTTTGGAAACAAACATTGGTCTTGAGTGAAGGCTACTTTTATACTAGTAGAAAATATAGGATTTTCTAAACACAAACAAACAAAGATAAAACATTTCATTTCATTCAAACATTGTCACTTAAATACTTATGAAATTCACCAGCTTAAATGCTGATCTACTCTTTCAAAATTTCTTGTATGTCCCAGGAAATCAGTAATTTCAGGTATTCATTTCGCTTTTGTTGAAGGGATGCTGCGGCGCCAGTTTAATCTCGTATTTTTGACATCATATTGTAATTGAGTTTTGAACATGTAACTTTTGACAAATGTAAACTTTCAATTATATATATGATGGTTGTATTGCTTTCTTTACTATGTATTCATTTGTTACGTTACCACATGAAGTCATCCGCCCCCGAACGTTTCCGCCGTTCAGGTTTGGGGGTGTGACAGTTTTCCTGTCCCGGCCTACTAAAAATAAAGTCAAAATTAGCCGATGGAGTCCAAACGAAAGTTGTAGATAGTAGTCTCACCTACGCGTGGATATAAAGAACGTCGAAAACGGAGTTCGTATGAGGAAGATATGAATTTTTGAAGTTTATTAAATATTTTCGAAATTAAATTTAAATATAAATTTTCGATATTATCCAAGGGAGGAGTCACCGGGCTTATCCAGGTTACGCCCCGTGTAAATTGCAAATCCAGACCCTATAAAAGGGAGTCGAGTGCAGCCGATTCAATTGCTCATTTCTCTTCTTCCTCTTGCGTTTTTGCATCGTTTTTCGTGCAAGAATTATCCTGAAGCCCCGAAGCAAGTCCTGAGGCCCCGAAGATCCCGAGAAGTGCGATTCCCGAGCCAAAGCTCTGCCCGCGAGAAGTTCGATTTTTGTGAAGATCTTCCAGATCTACCGAAGAATACTACTTCTACAAGTCGTAGTGCTGTCCGATCATCTTCTGATCAAGTGAGTATATACTACCATTCATAAACACGATAATAATACAAGTATGGGTTGAGTGTATTAAGTATATTGTTGTTTATATGTGTGAGCGTGTAGTTACTTTCTTCTAACACATAAATATGAAGTATTTGCTCTGAAATACGTGCTATGTGTTTATATGTTATTTGTCTATTTGAGATGGGCATGGAAATTGGAGTTTTATACAGGTGTTAAATGATTTAAACCGTGTAAGTATTTATATCTACAAAATTGTTGGGTAGAACATAGGTAGATGGAATAGTTGGTGACTATGGAGTTAGCGCCTATTGTATAAACTTGGCGACGATGTGACTTTGTGCCTATTTGATGAACCTTGGCGACTATGGAGTTAGCGCCTATTGTTGAGTAAACCTTGGCGACTATGGAGTTAGCGCTTGTTGAGTAAACCTTGGTGACTATGGATTTAGCGCCTATTGTTAAGTGAACCTTGGTGACTATGGAGTTAGCGCCTATTCTTGAGTAAACCTTGGCGACTATAGAGTTAGCGCTTGTTGAGTAAACCTTGGCGACTATGGAGTTAGCGCTTGTTGAGTAAACCTTGGCGACTATGGAGTTAGCGCTTGTTAAGTGAACCTTGGCGACTATGGAGTTAGCGCTTGTTAAGTGAACCTTGGTGACTATGGAGTTAGCGCCTGATAACTATGGATTTAGTACTTGATAAATAAACTTTGGCAGCAATGGAATTCGTGCCAATTCCTTACGAATAAATGAATGAAGGATAGTTGGTTCTTAGGGTAAAACCTTAAGAAGATAATGGGGATGGGTAATTGGGTTGATTGTTTGTTGATTAAATATAATAATTATATTATTGTGGGTTGAAAACCCTATATGCTCACCAGGCTCCCAAGCCTGACCCACTCAGTTTTCTTTTCATTACAGGTAATGGCATAAGGGTATAAGTTGGTGGACTTGACGAGAGATTTTGGGATTATATATCAGTAGTTATAAATAACTATTGTAAGATCTATTTTATATTGTTTATGCTTTTGGTCTGTAACGAACATGACATCCCGAGGTTTTATTATTTAATGAAAATACATTATTTTCGAGAAATGTTTTGATAAATGGTTATCATATTTTATTTTGGGAACAAATTCCACAACCGTTTTCTTTAAACGATCACTCTGATTTATAAAACAAAGCATAAACAGTCTTTTCTGGCCGTGAAATTGGGGATGTCACATTATGAGCCTGCCAACATTCCACTGAACTGTCTACAAAAGTCTGTGGTCGTCATCCATATTCTGTTGAACGACTAGATCACAATCACATCGAGGTCTCTCATCATTTTTATTTCATCACACATCACACTACTAGAAAAACAGCCTTTTACGACGCTCATTGCGCGTCGTAAAAGGCTCAGACGACACGCAAATGCGCGTCAAGAAAGGCCATGTCACGCGCATTTACGACGCTCATTTACGACGCAAAATTACGACGCGCTTGTACGACATGCAATGTGTATCAAGGAAGGCGCTGTCATAAAGGAAGACGAAACGCATTCGCGTGTCGTAACCTTACGACGCGCATGTTAATGACACACAATGCGTATCAAGAAAGCCCCTGTCAAGAAAGGCCATGTCATAAATGAAGATGACACACACTTTTGCGTGTCATAATTTTAAATGTTTTAAAAATATATATATTTTTGATAGAATTACTAATTTTCAAATTAAAAAACAGATTGAAATTATGATAATACAAAATAAAATACCATACATAAGAACAATAATTCATTTCAAAAAAATATCACAATTCAAGCAAGTTACTTAACATTACATGTCAAACAACACTACATGTCAACACACTTAAAAACATGTTTTTTCCTACATTCGGAGCACCCACTATTCCTATTTCAGCAACCAACTTTAGGTCCAATGCCAACCACCCGTAAAAGAACAACATTAGAAGATCAACATTTTCTTGATTTGATGATTCAACATTAGTTGCCCTTTGACCTATTCCTGTTAAAAAGATACATAAGAGGAATATTATTTTATCTACTCGAGGACAACTTATGATGATAACACCATTATTAAAATGAAGTTACAACATCAGTTATTTACATAAAAAAAATAAAGTTTCAAAAACTCTGAAAATTTGAAATCATAATAAAAAAAGGAATATTATTTTACAGACATACCTTGTTACAGTTTATCATTACTTCCAGCTTTCATGGCAAAAAGTTCACTGGTATCTTTTAGTTCAACCAAATGAACACTAGAATCAAGAAATTCAGTTATTCATGGTGAGAGCCTTTGGAAAATTGAAACTGAAACTATATTCTCCTGTATCGATTATTTTGTAATGATAGGATGGAATTAATTTGGGAAAATAGTAAACAAATTTAGAAAATTACAAGACACGTTAACCATAAAAAACAAACAGACAATAGTGTATATTTATCTGTTCAGCACCGACTCTAGAGTCTAGGCAGACATAATTTACAACAGCTGTCAAATACACAGTCATTTGTTATTCAACATTTTTTTGTAAATAAAAGGGTAAAATGGTCATTTACTTACAGTTTATTCATACCAAAAAAGAAACAGACTTGTGTAATGTATACAACACTTACTACAAACAGACATCATTTACCCATTCTGAACAAACTCTAGACATATTAAATTAACAGTCAATTGTTAAATGTTATTCAACATTGCTTTTAAAGAAAAGGATAAAATGGTAATTTAATCACACAATTCATTCAGACCAAAAAAGAAAGACTTTCTGTATACAACACATACTACAGACATACATCATTTACCCATTCAGAACTTACCCTAGAAAGATCAAATAAACAATCACTTGTTATTCTACCTTGTTTCTAAACAGAAGGGTACAATGGTCATTTACTCACAAGTCATTCGGACCATAAAAGAAAGACTTTATGTATAGATAGACATCATTTACCCATTCAGAACTTACTCAAGAGTCGAGACAGATCAAACAAACAGTCAATTGTACACCAAGTCAAACCTACTCACTTGTTTTCTCGGATGTTGAATCTGAAACCCAATTACCAAATCTTAAAAATATTAAATTAAAAAGAGTTTTTCATAAAAATGTTTATTTGACTGATTAATGTGAGGAGAAAGGGTTCGAGTTGACTCACCTGGACAACAAATACATTTTCAGATGCTAATCTTTTTACAGAGCTAGCAATTGATATAGTATCTCTACCACATGCAACCATCAATAAAGGCCCATCCCTAACAAAAAAAATGATTAATGATAAAATAAATGCAAATTTTAGTTAGAAGTAAGTTGCTATTCTTAAAAATTAATGGTAAAAATCTATAAGAAAGGCTTACTTCTCAGTAGTTCCTCTTGCCATTGTTACTACTGATTTAACATCAGCTTCAATTATAGATGATAAGGCAACACTTCCACCATTTTCTGTGGCCAAAGCATTTGACTTTACTCCATTTAGTTGTAAATAGAACTTGTGGATAGTTGTAAATCAGTTTGATGATGTAATGTATCTGTTTAGGGATAGAAGTTGGAAGCCAGTGTAAATATTCATTGATTCCTCCATCTGGCCTAGTAACATGCTGCATGTGTCGATACAAGAACAATAATAGATTAAAATCATATCATCAATAAATGGTAAGAAACTAAGAATGCAGCCAAGTGTCATCCTCCCTAAAATACATATACCAAGTTGGTGGTCAACACAGATTCCCACAAGCAAAGTTAGAAATAGAAAATCATGTTCTATAACAATGTTGTTCAAGTTATAGTTATTACAGGTAATTCTAAATCAATAAAATCACAATCATATTGCTCCATCAGTCCCAAAAATCACAATCATATTGCTCCATTAGTCCTAAGTGTACATTTGAAACCCTACTGTGAAACATTCATCGTTGTGTTGAAGCTGATAGCTGCTTCTTTGTATTTTCAGGAGAAAAGCAAAGGGGAGATGCCAGAGACGGTGATTTTTGTGTATCGTGTTTGTTTCCTTTGTTTTTCTCTGGACCGATTGAATCAGATTGCATATGAGAGGGAGATGGAATTAGATTGAGAACATAAAGAGAAAAGGGTTTTTGTTGAATTAATAAATTCTTAAAAACTTTTTTCTCTATGTCAGGCTTCATCCTGCATCCGGATTTCGGCGATCGAAACATGAGTATACAAAGGAGCCTTGGGAATGATGGTGATCAGCATGTTAGTGATTATCTGAAGCGAATGCAAACAGAGAATCCAAGTTTCTTCTATGCAATTCAATGTGACTGTGAGCAATCTAATCAAAATATCTTTTGGGTTGATCCATCGTTCAGGATGAATTACAGTTATTTTGGTGATACTGTTAGATTAAACACTTCATACGTAGCCCATCAGTTTAGGGTTCCACTGATCTCGATAACTGGGCTCAATCACCATGGACAACCAGTTCTATTCGGTTGTGGATTGCTTTGAATCCGATTCTTCTTACATTTGTGCAACATCCCGGAATATCAAGAGTAGAGTTGAAGGGCTAAAAGAGTAAATTGGGAAAGAGCGACTCGGCGAGTCCATGGGTGGACTCGGCGAGTAGAGTCGCGACTTGGTCGCGTGTCAAGTGGCCGACTCGGCGAGTCAGTAAGATGGACTTGGCGAGTAGGCGCTGAGTGGAGAAAACCCTAATTCTCGGGGTTGATCCCTATATAAAGAACATAACATCCATTCCCCCAGCCTCTTTACTCATCCTCAAGTCCAGAAACCCTAACCTTCGTATGTGAGTGGATCAAGTTGCATTTGGGAGCTTGGAGAAGCAATTGTTGAGGAAATCTTGAAGGGTAGGAGGCTTGGAGCAAGGGGCTTTGCTTGGATTCGAGTTCCATTGCAGTTGGGGCGTTCTTTTGAGGTAATATCTCGTCCTTGGGCTGTTAATATTTGGATTCATCATTATGGGGTTTGTAGGGAGCTTATCTTTTGGTGTTTTGGAGTTTAGAGGTTAGATATGAGGTTGCTACCTCAGATCTGGAATGGAGAAGGGTTGCAATGCCTGAAAGTCCCTGTGTTTGAGTGTGTAGTGAAGCTATCATGTCCCAAACCCTAGCCCTAAAGTGTTAAAGGCCTAGATCTCTTTGGATTCACGTAAACTTTGCCACTTTACGTGATGGATGGGTTGTTGTTGGGTTGCAGATTTGTTTAATATTGCATCATTGGGCTCGGTTTTTAGTCTAGTTTTGCACTCCGGTTTGGGCCTGTCCAACCGTGAGCCTGTTAGGTTTACTATATAACAATATGCTTGCATGCATATTAGGAAAACGATCTAGAATACAAGATAGAGAATTACGATAGCTTTGATTTTCTTCATCGTTCCTATAAACCTTTTAACCCTCTACAGTTGATGTTCTTTATCGAGCTCTTCTGAGGATTGTTTTATAATCATTCGACACGTTTGATTCATTCTTGAGTTGTTTATTGTTTTCATGTTCTTGCTGTTTAATCTTTATTTTACCTGTTTGAGATCTAATCGATCTTCAAGATTAAGTTTTAATCTCATCAATTGGTATCAGAGCAGGAGGCTGTGTAATCGATACACTTCTTTTCTGTGAAAAAGGTTTCAATTAGGGTTTTCCGCAATTACTGATATTTATTGAGCCGTCATCTCATTATTGACGTATCTTGATATTTATTGTTTTGTCCTAATCTGATTTATTACAAGTCTGATCTTTAAACAGGTTATTCGATCATTATGGACGAGTCGCAATCGAATCCCATCAATATTTCAAACAACATTGGATCAACAACGAAGATTCCCATTCTGTACACCCATGATTATGAAGTCTGGGCGCATCACTTTGAAGATTATGTTATAGGATCTGAGGATAATGGATACCTCATCTGTGAAGCAATCATTAATGGACCGTTTTCTCATTCTGCAACTTCAAGGATTATTAAAACTCAAAAGGAGTATAATGATCTTCTGAAAGATGTTAAAGATATTGCGCAAGATGAAAAGGATAAATTTCAGTGCAATATCAAGGCGTTAAGATTGATCAGATTCGCCCTTCAGTCCGACACTTTCAGGCTGGTAAGTTCATGCACGACGGCAAAAGAAATATGGGACAGGTTACGTGAACTGTACTCTACAGACAAAGATCTAGAACACTCCATTCAAACATTACTCTTGTCTGAGTTTGGTGAATTTAGGCAAGGAACTGAAGAAACCATGACCCAAATGTTCGATCGCTTCAATCATCTTCTTAGCAAGATGATCAAACATGACATCGAAAGAAAGCTTATTGAGTAGAAGGTTACGTTCTTAAATGGTCTAAGATCAGAGTGGAGGGAAGTCGTGTCCACAGTTAAAGCCCACGAGCAATTTAAATCATATTCCTTGGTGAAACTGGTGGGCATTCTCAAATCTCAGGAGAAGATTGTGTTGCAGGAAAAGAATATGGTTTCAAGCCTAGGTTCGTTAGCCCTCTTGTCCAAAAGTAAAGCTGTAATGGAGGACGAAGACCTCAACTTGGAGGATTATGATCTCACGTCTGAAGATTATGCTATGATGGTATCTAACCCCAAGAGGTTCATCAAGAAGAGATTCCCTAACAACAAAAACCGAAACTGGCAGGGGAGTTATAGCTCAGAAAAGGTTAAAGACGAACCGAAGGTTGAAGAGTCTAAGAAGGAACCGAAGGCAGAAGGTGATTCTGGAGTAAGCTGCTACTATTGTGGGGGAAAGAACCACTATGCAAAGGATTGTGTCCTCAAAAAGATGGCTGAAAAGGATGAGGAAAAGGATGAAGAAGCTTTGTTTCAGAAAAAGCTTGATGAAAAAGATGGCTGAAAAAGCTTTGTAAAAAGCGAACCTGAAAACCACAAGAATCTAATTTCAGAAAATTCAGTGGAGTTCGCTCAATTGTCCCAACAAAAGTCCCCGATCTTAGCAGAAAAAGCCGTTGTATACCAAAAGGTTAGGACCACTCCAAATCAAGTGTACAAGGTCACAGGAGTAACCGAACATCAGACTGCTGAACTCACAGCTATTGTAAACGAAGACAATGCTGACGGCTGTGATGAGTTCTTCTGGTCAGCTCTAATCGATAATGCTGATGAAATAGTAGGTTTGTCTGAAAGGACCTCATGGAAAAGCAAAGGGAGATACGTACCAGAACCCTTGAATAAACCTGATAACTTCGATGTGCCAAGCACAAGCGGTACGAAAGACATTCCTCAAGAAAAAGGAATTCCAGCAAAAGAAGTCACAACTTCAAGTGAAACTTCCTCAGTTCAGAGTGAACCAGCCATAGAAAAACCGAAACCGAAAGCTAATATCCATCATCAACCGAAGCAGATGAGAAATCAGAAACGTCAAAGGAATCAGAGATACAGGAAGAATCTCTCTGAAAGAAAACAGTTCTGGCAATCCCAGAATGCTTATTTCTCTCATCAAGACAAGAACCTAAAGTCTGAGAAAAATCCTATCGAATCGCAAGAGAGACACAACAACCGAAAGCAAAGGTTCGGTTCTGAGAATAACTCCAACCGAATGCAAAGGTTCGGTTCGGAGAAAAACATCAACCGAAAGCAGAGGTTCGGTTCAGAAAATGATTTCAACCGAAAGCAGAAGTTCGGTTCAGAGAACTACACCAACCGAAAGCAAAGGTTTGGTTCAGAAATCAAAAGAGATCAAAGCTCTAAGGTCAGTCCCACAAATGATCAAAAGCAAAAGGGTCACCTAGAGTCTCCAGCCAAGAAGTCATCTCAATCTAAGCCCTCTCAATCTCACTCATCTACTTCTTCTAATTCTTCCAATTATTCTCCACCTCTTTCTGAATTCCATTATGTTCCTTCTCGAAAATCTCAATCTTCAGCTGAACAAAAAGGGAAACAGAAGGTTTCGGTGTCTAAATCTGAGTCTAAACCGAACGCACCTAATCCTAATAAAATCAAAGTTTTTACCATCAAAAAGAAAGATGAAACAACACTAATAAAACGAACATATCTAGTTGACATCTCTCTTACTATTCATGTTCCTGTGAAAGGCTCACGAGGACCCAAGAAACTTTAGGTTCCTAAATCTGCTTAATTTTGCAGGTTATTAGTGACGAGCAGTTTGACGAAGAATGGTACATTGATAGTGGCTGCTCGCGTCACATGACAGGGAGGAAAGAAGAACTAAGGGAATACAGGTCTCTTTCAAATGGTGGAAACGTCAAGTTCGGGAACAACTCCTTCGGCACCATAAAAGGATATGGAATGATTACTAACGATGATTTCACGATAAGGAAGGTTGCATACGTGGAAGGGCTACAACACAACCTCATCAGTGTATCTCAGCTTGTTGGAGGTACCGGTCTCAAAGTCTCGTTCGATGATGAGGGTTCTGAAATAATTGAGAAGAAGATGAAAAGAGTTATTCTCAAATCTGAATGCAAAGGTGAAATGTTTCCTCTAAACCTCAAACCCATCAAAGGAAACCCAACTATCTGCTTGTTATCAAAAGCGCAATCTGACGAAAGCTGGCTGTGGCACCGAAGGCTCTCTCATCTTAACTTTAAAGACATCAACAAACTTGTCACTGGAGGTCATGTTCGAGGTCTCCCACTGCTCAAGTATGATAGAGATCATTTGTGTGCTGCATGAGAAATGGGAAAGCAGAGTCGTCAAAGTCATCCATCTATAATAAACACTAAAGTTGTTGAACCACTTGAATTACTTCATGTTGATTTGTGTGGACCATCATCTATCGAAAGCATTGGTGGTAGCAAGTATATACTTGTTATTGTTGATGACTTTTCGCGTTTTACATGGGTGTTCTTTCTGAAGCTTAAATCTGAAGCGACTCCTAAGCTAAAGGTGTTCATCAAGCAGATTGAAGTGCAGCTGAAGAAGGTTGTTCGCAACATCAGGAGCGAAAATGGTCTGGAATTCAAAAATAATGAATTCGAAGAATTCCTGGCGGAAAAGGGAATTACTCACAACTTCTCAGCTCCCTACACTCCTCAACAAAACGGGATTGTCGAAAGACAAAACCGATCTTTGTGTGAAGCCGCCCGAACCATGCTAAGTTTCGCTTCCTTACCTCTTTATTTTTGGGTTGATGCTATTTCTTCTGCTTGTTTTACACAGAACAGGTCATATCTCAACAAACGATTCACGCTCACACCTTATGAGATTCTCAACAACAGGAAGCCCAATGTGAAATTTTTCCATGTGTTCGGTTCACGGTGTTTCATTTTTAACTCCAAGGAACACCGCAACAAGTTCGATGTCAAAGCCAACGAGGGAATCTTTCTGGGCTATTCTCTCACTTCTAAAGCGTACAGGGTTTTAAACAAGCGTTCAAAGAAAATTGAAGAGACTTACTACGTAACCTTCGATGATAGCTATGTCAAAAAGCTAAAGGCCAGTGAAAACACTGCAGGGGAAATCTTTCCTCTAACTGGCCAGGTTACAGTCTCGATCGCTAATCTATACGAGAAGTTTCTGGAGCTATTCGACGAACTAGAGAAAGCCACTCTATCAGAAGCAGGCGCAACAGATAATAAAGTAGATCACATGAGGCAAATTGTCGAAGAAGCTGCAAGGAGAATAAATGAAGGAGAATCAAGTTCTGACGAACCTCCATCACATAATACTTCAGTCGAGGGGGAGGATCAACCATCGTCAACTCAGCCGACCTCACAAGTTGAGGGGGAGCCAAGCACTTTGCCAACCGAAAGCACTTCACCAACCGAAAGTGCCACACCATCCGAAGGTGCATCAACGCCTGAAAGCTCCACACCTCAAGAAACCTCTGAAGCTCAAAACATTCCTGAAAGCTCATCTATCGAGGGGGAGCATGCTAACATGTCTTACGACTATGAAAGCCAGTCCGAACCAGAAGAAATGATAAACGCTGAATTAGATCCAACCTTTGATCCAAACTACCCTCCTCTCAACAAATGGACCAGGGATCATCCTATTTCTCAAGTTGTTGGTGATGTATCTGAAAAAGTTCTGACTCGATCACAACTCAAGGCAAAACAGACTTCCTTGTTTTCTAAAGTTGAATTTTGCATGTTTAACTCATTCGTATCAAAAGTTGAACCGAAGACAGTTAACACTGCTCTTGATCACTCCGATTGGGTTCAAGCAATGCAAGACGAACTGAACGAATTTGAAAGGAACAAAGTCTGGCACCTCATTCCAACTCCTCCAGGAGCCTCAGTTGTTGGTCTCAAATGGGTCTTTAGGAACAAAATGGACAAGGAAGGAAACGTCATAAGGAACAAAGCTCGTCTAGTAGTCAAAGGATATTGTCAAGAGGAAGGGATTGATTATGAAGAGACTTTCGCTCCTGTAGCTAGGCTTGAATCCGTCAGAATATTCCTTGCCTATGCTGCCCACAAAAACTTTGAAGTTTTCCAAATGGACGTAAAGTGTGCATTTCTTAATGGAGAACTCGAAGAAACAGTGTATGTGGAGCAACCTCCTGGGTTCGTGAACGAAAAATATCCAAATCATTGCTACATTCTGGATAAAGTTGTATAGGGATTGAAACAAGCTCCGAGAGCCTGGTATGAAACGCTAACTAAATTCTTAAAGATGTCTAAATTCAAACAAGGTTCGGTTGACCCAACCTTCTTTTGCAAAAAGGAAGGTAACCACCTTATGATCGTTCAAATTTATGTCGATGATATCATCTTTGGCTCAACGAATCCCAGCCTAACAGCTGAATTCAGAAAGCTGATGGAGACTAAATTTGAAATGAGCTCAATGGGTCCTATTAACTTTTTCCTTGGCTTAAATATTAGACAAGGACCCGAAGGCATCTTTATCAATCAGGAAGCTTACACGAAGACTCTCCTAGCAAAGTTTGGTATGATGGGAGACTCCAAAGTCAAAGTCCCAATGGCATTCAGCACCAAGCTCACCCCATCCCTGGACAAACCGGCTGTTGATATCACGCTCTATCGACAAATGATAGGCTCACTGATGTATCTCACTGCTAGCAGGCCTGGCATTATGTTTTCTATGTGTTACTGTGCTCGATTTCAGGCAAACCCACGCAAACCTCACATGCTTGCAGTGAAGAACATTCTACGCTATCTCAAGCGAACCACCTCTCTAGGTCTATGGTATTCTTCCAACTCAGGCTTCTTCGTTCAAGCCTACTCAGATGCAGACCTTGTAGGTTGTGGACTTGACAGGAAAAGCACCACTGGTGGCTGCCAATTCCTTGACGGGAAGTTGGTTAGCTGGCAATCAAAGAAACAAACGTGCGTGTCTTTGTCTACTGCCGAAGCTGAATACATAGCAGCTGCATCCTGCACCTCTCAAGTGATTTGGATCCAGAGTCAACTCAGAGACTATGGACTCAATATGAAAAAGATCCCACTATATTGCGACTCTGAAAGTGCAATTAGGATCTGTCATAACCCAGTGCAACACTCCAAAACCAAACACATAGCACCGAGGTATCACTTCATCAAAGATCATGTGGAAGATGGAAACGTCGAAGTACACTTTGTTAGAACCACTGATCAACTGGCTGATGTCTTTACCAAAGCTCTTCCTGAAGCATCATTCAACAGAATATTACAAGGGCTAGGTATGATGGAATCAGAGTCAGTACCCCAAACTACCTCTCAACCTCAATCGTAAGAAGCGAAATTGACCGAACGTTCAGGTTCGGTTGCATCATCTGCACTCGCTCATCATTTCAAAGGTAGTTTTCTTGGTTGTAAATTTCTTGTACAAAGTTGTTTATCTATTCGTCTAAAGTATTACCTTCTTGAATGTCAATATTCCTTGGTTTCTAAAAAATTTTCAAAACCGAAACCTACCGAAGGTTCGGGTTCGGTTTTTCAAAACCAAAACCAACCGAAGGTTCGGGTTCGGTTTTCCAAAATTTTTCAAAACCGAAACCTACCGAAGGTTCGGGTTCGGTTTTCCAAAATTTTTCAAAACCGAAACCAACCGAACGCTCGGGTTCGGTTTTTCAAAATTTTTCAAAACCAAAACCAACCGAAGGTTCGGGTTCGGTTTTCCAAAATTTTTCAAAACCGAAACCAACCGAACGCTCGGGTTCGGTTTTTCAAAATTTTTCAAAACCAAAACCAACCGAACGCTCGGGTTCGGTTTTTCAAAATTTTTCAAAACCGAAACCAACCGAACGCTCGGGTTCGGTTTTTCAGAATTTTTCTCAACCGACACCAACCGAACGCTCGGGTTCGGTTCCTAATTTTTCCAAAGTTTTTTTTTAACTCCTTTTAATTTCTTTCTGAATCTTATTTTTTTTACTTTGTTATTTTTTAATTTTTTTTATATATCAAAAACTCCAAAAATATATTTTTTTTATTTTATTTGTGTGTTCGTTCGTCTATGGGGATAAAAATTGTTGGATTAGTTAAGTGTCCCTAGAAGCATGCTGTTGTATGTGTCCCAAGCCTCATAAGATTTTGAATAATAGCCTTAATGACCTGGTATAAACAAACTTTGTCTTCCCAATTAGGCTACCACATTTATTCTAATCGTGAGCTACCTCACTCTCTTCTCATATGAGATAAGAGTTTTCTGCTTGGTCCTTATTTTTTTGCAGTTGAGGTACTTTACTTTCTTACACCATCTCCATTACATTTCTCCATTACATTCGTTTCATCAACGTAACCCTTGAGACTCTCAGAAATTACCACTGAGGTTTATGGTTACACAACAACTGTGTTTATGATCTTAGGTTCGTGCCACTACGAGCTGAGTGAAACCCAAAACTCAACACCAAATCTGAATTGACGGTGAACAATTAATTTGCTCAAGTTTTCACCAAAGAATTGACAGATGTACCTTGATGAAATCTCAAAAAAAAATTTGTCTGATTCCTATGAAATTGTTACACACCATAACATTTCTTCCCTTGGGATCCAGTTTTAATTTTTTTTTGTTAAGATTTCTATTTACCAGTCACTTTAACATTATTTCATGCCTACTTGTTCAATAGACTACACTGGTCTCACAAGTACTTTGTTCTCTTTCTATCTTATTTCAAGATTAAAACTGTTGAATCAAAGCTAAAGCCACCCTAAGGAGCCTAATTAAAAGAAGCCTTTCAACACTTCTTAATAAGTGTTTGATCGTTATTCAACGGGAAACCACACTAACACTTTAAGGTCTCTCTTGACTTTGAAGGAACAGATTCGTGCCCGGGATCATTTGTTTCGTGTCATTATTGACATCCCATTTATTCCTAACAAGAGTTGCTTTATTTCTTTTCTTTTTACACTCTTAGCACGAAAATCTTTGATTTTCCAAAATTCTGGTACTAATAATTACAGGCTGTTTTACTGAATTGGAGGTTATTTACAAGTTGTAGTAAAAAATAATCCACGTGGGAGATTTATTCAAAAGATGCCATTCAAAAGATAAGATGAAGGGTTGCTGACTCAGGCGGGAGATAAACGGATTGCATTTCAAACGGCGGTAAAAAGGGACGCATGCAAATTTGAAACGCCCATTCTTTAATTGACGTTATGGACGCGTGTGCGAAGATGAAGCGGTTCCTCTCTGGCACAAACAGGCGCGTGTGAATTTGAAACGGTTTCTTCTGCAATGGCGCTTGTTGGGCGGCGTGTTACAAGGAATCTGACACTCTCTTTCATGCGTGATCATCGCATACCTTAACTGTCACGCATCTGTCATTCCAGAAAAACCTTTCGTATTTCGATAGAAGATTTGAACAGATTTTTCTCTCTCCTTACACCCACTATAAAAGGCAGTCTCCTCTCCCATTTACCTCTTTACTGCATCCGAATTCCCAAGAGAGCGAAAATTCCCTTAAACCCTTACTATTCATCTTCTTCTTTCCAACTTCAACAATGGCAGAATCATCGTCAGTTCACGCTACTTCCCACATCCTTCCCATTCGCCCTCAACAGTGTTTGGTGATCGATTTAACCCCTCAGGAGTACGATTCCTACATGTTCCCGATTATTGAGTGCCTGAAGTACTCGCCGATTGCTCCTGCACTTTCTAAGGTTGAATATGTGCCTTAGGAGCTCCTCTCGCAGGTGTATGCGACTGCACATTACGATAAAGCAGTCGATAGGGTTTTCTTCGAGGTTTCTGATCACAAGACCTCGATTTCAAAGCAACGATTTGGCGCATTGCTAGGGTTTGCTGCTGACCCTTCCAGGGTTAATCCGGAGACGATTCCGATTGGCCATATCTGCAGTATGTTTTACAACATGGGGTACACGGAGGTGCTCACCTCCGTCACGAAATTTAAAAAGTCTTGCTATACGCCACAGTGGAACGGTATGTTCACTGTTCTTTTTAAAGGTTTATCTGAACGGAGCTCAGGATCCGATGGCTCTAGTCGACTCTTCCTGTCGATCATGTACGATGTCTACAACGGGATCAACGTCGATTATGGGTTGGTTCTCTGGCAACAACTCATCCAAAGCCTCTCTTCTTCTTCACGACATTCTGAGGTGTCGTATGCAAGGTTTTGGGCTCTCATCACAAAATGGGCGATGGATAAATTTGATGTCCCCACTGCTGCCGGTGCATCGATGTCTTCGATCGGTACTTTTCATACCACGAAGATTATCGTCTCAGATGCATCAAAGTTCTCATTCATTGGCTCTATTCCGGAGACCATGTACGGCGATGTTCCATCTGACAGCCGGATCATCCGGACTATTAAGGAGTTCAAACAGTCAGGACCAAGGGAACTCACACAGGAAATGCTCAAGTCCATCCATGATGCAGACAAGCCTGTTCATAGAGGCAAAAAGGCAGATAAAGGGAAGCGAGTGACCAAAGGGGCTAAAGGTCCTTCTCCCAGGAAGCGGAAACCAACCACAGCTGCACAATCCCCACAGCCGAAGAGGCGAAAGACTCAACCGAAGCGCAAACTCATAATCGCTTCTTCTTCGAGTGACTCAGAAGGCGAGAGTTCGGATTCGGATGGCTCTCAACGAGGCGAAACCCCTCCAAGAGGCAACACCCCACCCCGATCACCTACCCCAGACATGGAAATCCATATCTCACCCATTCCTTCACCCACTCAAACAATCCCTACTTCCATTCCCACCATAATCCCCACTACCAACATTCCTAAAACCTCTTTCCCTATACCACCACCCATTTTCACCGATGCAACAACTGCTACTGCAAAGGTTACAACCAACGTATCTGATACGGGGGTTCATACCGATGCAACCGAACCACCACCAGTAACCGAAACTACCCATACTCAACAACCACCCGAACCTACCCCAACTCACACTCAACCCGAACCCACTCACACCACTACACCACTAGCTTCACCATTACCCCCATCTCCTCGTCATGCCTCTGACGGAGATAACCCTTTCCTTGGAGGGGAAAATATGACCTTCGATTCAGTCTACTACAGACCGTTTCAGGTCCAAAGCGATGACGATGAGGAAGCTCCAGTAACAAAGAAACATCTTAAGGAGCTGCATGAGAAGGTTGATCTGCTTATTGCTTCATCCTCTAACTCACAATCCTCTCTCTCTGAAGCCGCTCTTCAAAAGATCGTTGATGCCTTTTCCAGGGCTCAACATGATTTTGTTGCTTCTGCCACTGCAGCAATTGACGCTTCAACAAAAGCTTGTGAGGCGGCGACTGAAAAAGTCGATAAACTATTCTCCGATGCCTCTGCCTTATTACAATCCCTACAGGAGAGTGCTGTTGCAACCAAGACAACGCTGGAACCGATTGTTCAACAATTGGCCACGTTCGTCTCAACGGAGTTGAAGTCGTTCGCTACCCTTCGCCAATCAATTAGTGACGACAACTCGGCCCTTCGTGCCTCCATTGACGAGCGCCTCTATAAACTCCAAGAGGATCTCGCTGCAGAAAACTCGTTGATGGACGCCCTTGCAAGCAAAACCACCGCCCTCAAGGTCAAGAGCGCTCAGCTTTCCAACTCTCAGCAACAACTTGACGCTCTTCGATCCGAACGGGAGGTCATCAAGACATGTGTTTCGGATGTACACTCTGCCATATCCAACATCCTGGAAGCACACGATCCGATTCTCAACCACTCTGTGAGGCGAACCCTTGCAGAAAAACTTGCTCCTGCCCTGGACCTGCTCAGTAAATTAGAAGGCCTACCTAGTTTCGTGTCCACTCCGAAACAAGGGGGAGAAGTGAAGTCCGGATCGAAACCACCTCCTTCCTCAAAAGCTGCTCACACAACCGAACCTCCTCCTACTGGTCAAACTTCGGGTTCGGGTGTGAAGGATAAAGGAAAGAAGATAGCTGAGGAAGAAGATGAAGATGATCAAGAAACCATTGCTGACTTGCTGAAACGCAAAAATAGTCGCAATGTTGATAATGACAACATTCGTGTGGCGCGAGAAGCTGAAGAAGCCGAACGCAAGAAGAAAGAAGCCCACGATCTCCTCGAGAGCAGGAAGACTCTTTTCCCTGCTTGGACTCGAGAGAGAATGATTAAGGAGGCTATCGATACTCCGAGCATCCTATGGCTCGAACCGGTGATCTCCTTCGACTGCTACAACTCTGTCGAATCGCAGTTTGACATGCCCTTAACCCGAAAGGCGTTTATCTTCCACGCCTTCTCCAGCATTTTTGAAGTCCCTCATCCTAATCTTGAGGTTGATCGGGAGTTAATCGATTTCTATCTGAAGGCTGCTCAACCACAGTACCAAACATGGAGCGCTCAGAAGATCGTTAATGTTCGGGTTTTGAAGCCTTATTCTGAGGGGAGATTCATCAACGTTCGGTTCAGAGTGATTCGAGGGTCTGCAAGAACTGAACATCTCATATCTTTAGCAGATCTACCGAACCTCAACCCCCATGACTGGATTGTTCTGCATAACATCGTCTTGACGAATGAAGCTGAATATGGTCCGATTATAGACCATCTCAAAAGGATGTTAGTATGCTATATCATGGAGGTCGCCTTGATGGATCAAGAGGTAGCCACTGTCTTCAAGAAGAAACCGAAGATATCTCCTGTTGGCTCAGCCAGTGATCTGAACCAGATGAAGATGGGAAAGATTGACCCAAAGCGTAATTCGGTCATGTTCACTAGGGCTGAAGGACAGAAATGTCTCTTTGCCTTAGCGGATAAACATCTTTATACCACTGCTTGTCTTGAGCATGTGCTGGGGATCATCCATCGGTGTAAAGAGAATGCAACGGATGATATCAAATACTTCAACGATATGATTCAATGGTACATCAGATTCAGACAAACGATACTTGCTCTTATCTCTCGTCTGTTTCAGACTGTAAAGAAGAAGGTACCGGCTGCTGCTGCTGGCCCAAGTAAGAAGTGAAGATCTCGCTCCAATTGACGCAAAGGGGGAGATTGTTGGGTTGCAGATTTGTTTAATATTGCGTCATTGGGCTCGGTTTTTAGTCTAGTTTTGTACTCCGGTTTGGGCCTGTCCAACCGTGAGCCTGTTAGGATTACTATATAACAATATGCTTGCATGCATATTAGGAAAACGATCAAGAATACAAGATAGAGAATTACGATAGCTTTGATTTTCTTCATCGTTCCTATAAACCTTTTAACCCTCTACAGTTGATGTTCTTTATCGAGCTCTTCTGAGGATTGTTTTATAATCATTCGACACGTTTGATTCATTCTTGAGTTGTTTATTGTTTTCATGTTCTTGCTGTTTAATCTTTTTTTTACCTGTTTGAGATCTAATCGATCTTCAAGATTAAGTTTTAATCTCATCAGTTGTAGAAGGCTAGATCTATGTTTTGGATCAATTGCATGGTCTGGAGTGCTTCTGTATGGATTCAGACCGGTGGTACTCGGCGAGTCACATGGGTGGACTCGACGAGTTGCTTGAAGATGAGCTGGAACTCGACGAGTTGGAAGAACAACTCGGCGAGTTGGATGAAGATGGCCTGGAACTCGACGAGTTGTATGAACAACTCGGCGAGTAGGTTGAAGATAGCCTTAGACTCAGCGAGTCTGTTCTTGGACTCGGCGAGTCTTGTCGAAGAGTCCCAATATTTTCTGGTTGAGTCGAGAATCGGCGAGTCAAGGGATGACTCGGTGAGTTGTAGGCGAGTGGACTCAGAGTTGTTGGACTCGGCGAGTCTCGGGGTGACTCGGCGAGTTAGGTCGCGGATTGAGGGAAGTTCTGAGCTTGGGGACTCGGCGAGTCATTGGGTAGACTCGGCGAGTAGAGTCAGTCAGGGGTTGACTTTGACCTTGTCTTTGACCAAGGGTTGACCAGTGGTTTCCAGGGGCATTTTGGTAATTGTTGGTTATTGTTTTGAGTTCAGTGCTTTGTTGTTGTTCAGTGGAGGAGTTCGTGTCAGTGGTCGGAGCAGCTTGGGTTATCTGTTCAATCGGCAGTATCGAGGTGAGTTATCCTCACTATATCAACAGGGTCTAAGGCACCAAGGGCGGCCCTTATCGGATTGAGATCCGGGTAGTTGTTGTTATGTTATTGCTTTGATATGTTTGCATCCTGAGAGCTAGGATGGTATATGTTAGAGACCTGGTTGAGATCGGTATCCTGAGAGATAGGATGATGCTATGCTAGTGACCTGTTAGGTCGGTATCCTGGTTAGGATGATGATATGTTATGTGATCTGTTTGATCTGCTTGTTGACTGTGAATTTCTATATGATTGTATGTATATGTGCACATGGTTGTTTGGACTGGAGTTGGGTTGAGGCGGGTCCTGCTTTGTGCTGTATGCCAAGATACCAAGGGAGGACCGGTTGTTCCGAAGGCCCAGTGAGCGGTCCGGATAGGCTGTAGGCCCCAAGAGGGCGGACCAGATGTGCCGAGGCTCGGATAGTGGACCAGGCCGACTAAAGGCCCGGTGGGGGCGGACCAGTCATACTGTAGACTCAGAGAGTGGACCAGGTGGATTGAAGGCCCGGTGCGGGCGGGCCAATCACACTGCAGACTCGATGTATGTGGTTAGATTCGTAGAGTGGACCAGGTGGATTGAAGGCCCGGTGCGGGCGGACCAATCACACTGTAGACTCGAGGTTTATGGCGAGACTCAGAGGGTGGACCAGGTGGACTGTAGGCTGGTGTGGCGGACCAGTCACACAGTAGACCCGAAGTGCATGGCTGTTCTGTGATCAAATATGTTGTGGCATGTTATGCGTGTATGGTATATGTGGTTGGTATTTTGGGGATATCTCACTAAGCTTTCGGGCTTACAGTTGTGGTTTTATGTTTTTCAGGTTCTTCAGGAGACCGTGGCAAGGTGAAGGCGTGATCGTACCGCTCCTCATGATTTTGTAGTAATGTGATTCTGGGAATACGCTAAATGTTTTGTATTGAAAACCTTTTTGTAATGATTTAATGGAATCGAGTTGTTTTTAAAAAAATTTAAAATTGGTTGTATTTTTCGGTCATTACAAGTTGGTATCAGAGCCTTGGTTTGAGTGAATTGGAGAAACACTCGTGTGACTCCAGTCTCAAATCGATGAGAGTTTTCAAAAGAGAGTTTAAAATGGTTTTCAAATGAGTAAAGGAGGACGCGGAGGTACGATCAGCCGAAGCCAGTAAGTAACCCCAAAATACCATGCATGTTATTTGTTTTTGAGCTTTGATAGAACAGCATGCTAGTGTTAGGCTAGGGATCTTCAGGATTTCATTATAATGTTGCCTGATTTGTGATGCCTGTAGCCTAGGGTTTCCTTGTGGGAGATTTTCAGTGTTCCTCTAGTGGTGAGGGTTGAGAGCTGTTATGCATGTTTTCACTAGGGTGTTGTGGTAGTACTTCATACAAATATGGGTAGGTGTGGAAGGTAGTATGGGCCCGTACTACTGAAAGCACAGGACCCATACGCGTATCAGGGAAACCATGATCTCAAGGGTTGGGTTGGGTTGAGAAAGTTGGATCCCAGGATAGTGGGAAGAGTCTGAGATGTTGTGTGGTGTTTTTCAGTATGGAGATTCCGAGGCATGATGAGAGTGGATCCGGATCAGGATCGGGAGCAGGAGAGGGAGTTCCGGGCGGGTCAGTACCGCCCGAGGTTATCGGTCAGATGAGCACGTGTGAGTTGGATGCGAGGATTCGTGAGATCCTGCGTGATGAGATTGCTGAGTTGTTCCAGGCTGAGTTGCCGGAGCTGTTTGGGTCGATCAAGACCGCCATGGTTGAGTATTTTGATGAGCGCTATGCAGCTCTCACAGAGACGGCTGCCGCCGCGGCTACAGCGGCTGTAGCAGCGGCAGGGGGAGGAGCTGGTCTGGGCTTTCAGTATCCGGACTTCGACAATACGAAGCCTCCCAACTTTGATGGAGTTCAGGACCCGATTGTTGCTATGAGGTGGTTATCGGACGTGGAGGGGTGTTTCTTCACGTGTTCATGCCCTGTTGATTAGAGGGTGAGGTGTGCTCTGAACCTGTTGAGGCTCGGGGCAAAGGATTGGTGGAGATTTACCACGGGGTCATATTCGGATGCGTAGAGGGTTGCGGTTTCATCGGATCAGTTCAGGGAGATGTTCAGTACTCGTTATGTTCCGCAAGTGGTGAGGGAGAGATTGGCTCAGCAGTTCCTTGAGCTGAAGCAGGGTTAGGAGTCGGTGACTGAGATCACCAGGATGTTCACTGAGAGGGCAATGTTTTGCCCAGAGTTCGCTTCGGAGCAGGCTCAGATGTCTCGATATCTGAGCATGCTCAAGAGGGATATCTGTAACACCTGTGTTTCCGGGCTTGCCATTTTTAGCAATGTAATAGTCTAGGTTAACCTTTGTAACCCGTTTTGAAATAATAAGGGTGTATTATTTGAGTATTATGTGTTTTGTGCTTAATTGCTTAATTATGTGGTTTGATTAATTAAGAATAAAAATAAGCATCAAAATTTAAGTGTAAAATAAACTTAATATCTTTGGATAATGTTGTAGTAGTTGAAACGAGGTTTCCGAATATATATAGAACGCCCAAATCTGACTTCGTATGAGGAAGTTATGATTTATCGAAGTTTCGGCTTAGCAGTATGCAGCCTGAAATACTCGATTTAAGATCGAGCGGTTTTTAGCCGAAGCAATCTAAACGAGCATCGAAGGTCTCGGTGTTGGTATCGAAGCGATAAAAATTTAGCCGAGAACGGACGTCAAACGAAGAAGTTATGAATTTATAACGAAGTTTTTCTGTCGCGGCCTATTAAAAATAAATAATAAAAATAAATTCAAAATTAGCCGACGGAGTCTAAACGAAAGTTGTAGAGCGTAGTCTCACCTTCGCGTGGATATAAAGAACGTCGAAAACAGAGTTCGTATGAAGAAGATATGAATTTCCGAAGTTTATTAAATAATTTGTATTTAATTTTAATTGGAAAATCCGGCATTATCCGAAGGGGAGTCAGCGATCCGATCCGAAGTACGCCCCGCGTACTCGTGTACGCCCCGCGTACACCTAAGATGTCGACACTCGCAGCAAGTGGCTTCGGATGATGCATGCAGTGACGTTTCGGAAGCAGTACGCCCCGCGTACTCCGAGGCTCCAGCCTCCTATAAATAGGATGCGAGGGCAGCCGGTTCTTTTGTTCATTTTCTCTCTTCTCTCTCCCGTTTTGCATCGTTTTGCATGCCAGAAATACCCCGAAGCCCCGGTATTATTCTCGAGCCCCGAAGCAAGTCCCGAGATCCCGAAGATCCCGAGAAGTGCGGTTCCCGAGCCGAAGCTCTGCCCACGAGAAGTTCGATTTTTGTAGAGATCTTCTGGATCTGCTGAGGATTAGTACTTCTACAAGTCGTAGTGCTATCCGATCATCTTCTGATCAAGTGAGTGTATACTACCTTTCATAAACACAATAATAATACAAGTATGGTTTGAGTGTATTAAGTATATTGTTGTTTATGTGTATAATTTTGTTGTTATAAGTGTGAATGTATATTCATTCTCTTCTATCTCATAGATTTGATTTACTTTCTATGAAATACGTGTTATGTGGGTGTGCCTCATATGTTATGTGGAATATGTATTGAATGAAAATGATATACAGGTTTTAAACTATGTATGAAAATATATATTTTTATCTACTAATATGTTGGGTAGAACATGGGTAGATAGTTGGTGTGTTATAAACAGATGAGAGGCCTCGATGTTGTTGTTGTTGTTGATCTAGTTATTCAGCGGAGTATGGATAACGGCCACGGACTCTTTCTAGACAGTCCAGTGGAACGCTAGCAGGTTCATAACCTGTAGGTGTTATGAACGATGTGTTCACCGGTGTACTCTATCCCCCTCATGGTTGCCTTTAGGATATCTATTGTTGAGGAAACCCCTTAGCAGTAATGTCCGTCCCGATGAAAATCCTAGATTAGGTCCCTTGAGATAGATTTTGTTTTAGGGACGTAAAGTGAGGATAACGAGATTGGGTAATCGGGTTATCGTTGGTTGGTGAAATTAAATATAATTTATTTATTGTGGGTTGAAAACCCTATATGCTCACCAGGCTCCCAAGCCTGTCTCACTCAGTTTTAATTGTATTACAGGTAGTGGCGCGAGGGCATAAGATGGTTGAATCATCAAGTTGTTTTGTTTACAAGTCTGTATATGTATATATTTGTTGAATGACTTGTAATGTTATCGTTTATGCTTTATGGTCTATATCGGAACATGACATCCCGAGTTTTGATTATATAATGAAAATGCATCTCTTGATGAAATGCTTTGATAAATATTATTTTATCATGTTTTGTTTTGGGAACAAATTCTGCAACACTTTTAAATCAAAAGGATTTACTCTGAAATTATTTTAAAAAGCATAAATGAAATCGGTCTTTTCTGGCCGTGATTTTGGGGATGTCACAGTTGGTATCAGAGCATTAGTTTAAGCGAACTAGGAATTTGTAGGATTTCTAGACTTAAACTTAGAATGCTAAGTGGAATTTTGAGATGTGTGTCTGTTGGATTTTAGACACGAGCACTAGTTTATTTTAGGAAAGTTGCCTAAAATGCTTTTATGTGCTAAATGTTATATGTTGCCATATATGATATTAATTGTTCGGATCTACGGTCTGTTGCCAACCGGATCTGGAAACCTTATGTGTGTAGGATTCTAAGCGTATGTCTACAGTATTAGAACTAGCATGTAAACGTTTCGGAGTAATAAGGATGATTTGAATATCTATCGTGAATAAATATCTAAATTTCGCCTTATTCGGTGTGTAGATCAAAAATGGTGAGAACAAGGAGTGGCGTTGGAAACGCGGATGAAAACAGGAATCAACCGCCAGTTATTGAGCAAATACCTGTTGTAGCAGCAGCACCAGAACCAATAACAATGGCAGCGGTGCAAGCCATGATTCGGGCTATGCTAGCCGAACAAAGAGATGAGATGCGACAGATGTTGCATGATAATAGGGACGGACCTATCATGCCTATTGAGGAACCCGAATTGATTCCCGAGCAATCGGAGGAAGGGGACAATAGTCGCATGATGAGTCAAGTTGGGACTCAAGGAGAACGAATGAACGATCCAGAAAGGAGAAACAACAAGGATGGGCGAATGTACAAGAACTTCTTGATGGTTTTTAGCCATAAGAGCTTTCCTATGTGCGCATGCAAAACCCTAATGCTTGGATCTAGGCTTTCTAATTAAACATGCTTTGAATCCAAGACTTCTAATGACTAATTAGGTTAAATAACAACATTGAAACAGATCTAGAACCATACCTTTGAATTCCTTGTTGTCTTGGAGCTTCTAGAGTCACAATTGTCACTCCTCTAATGGCTTACAAACACCAATAGCAAGGAAGATGATTTAGGAGAGAGGAGAGGGGAGGAAATCGGCAAGGGTTCTCTTACTTTAGGTGAGGTGCCGATTTGCCTTGGCTATGGGGTCTATTTATACTTGTAGACTCCTTAAGGGTTACAACCTAAACCCTAATTGGATAATCTTCTCTTAAGGTTATCCAAATCCTTTCCTTAGATAACTCATTGGACGATTTTGAAGCTATCCTAGCTTCTAGAATCCGTCCACTATATATCTATAAGGATTTATAGTCTAAAGCTTAACTATCAAACAATTGACAGTTTATACCCCTTTATTTAATTAACCTCTTTAAGTCACCAAATTAATTTCAATTCATTCTATGACTTATATTAATCAAATAACAATATATTATTCTTTATATTATCCCCATAATATATTAATAATATTTACTCTCTCTTAATAAATCATCCTATCAAGTTGCTATGGTGAAGGCAACCCAAAGGGACCATGCACAACCGGGTCAAATACTTGCCTAATATAGTTGCAGCCTTAGACACTATTCCAACAGTCTCCCACTTGGATAAGTCTAGTAACTATATGCACAAGTACAATTCGGTTTGCAATCGTAGCTCTCAAAGACGCTTTCAAACTCTGATCTAATCAATCTTGTCCTTTAGATAAGGGATCGTACAGTCCTCTGTTAGATATCATGCTGACAATCCTATGGAATTGTTAGTCGAGCATTTAGGTTTCTCGATCTCTGATTTATTTGACATAGAACTTAATCGAACACATCAATTCAGTTCTGACCGGGCCCGACACATAAGTCAAATCAAATCATCGAGCGGCCGAGATATCACTTTTACCTTCTTAGATAAAAGTTACAGATAAACTTCGACTTATATGCATTTACTTATTCATTAATCAACTATACATAACAATGCGTTTTATAACACCGAGTTACTGATGCGTTTTCGCATTATCAATGTACAATCAATTAACAAATAACAAACCATATATCTAGGTTTTAAGACTATATGATATTATCGTTTTGCGATCACCCTTTTATATCATATTCCATAAGGTGATTCCAGCAAGCGCGGGTTTGTTCCAATGCTCAAAACTAGTTCATAAGCACTAATGAACGTTGCAGCAACCCTTTGCTATGTCTAAAACCATTTAGACAATCTACACACCAATTCATGACAATCTTCATTCATATCTACTTCCAACATATAAACGATTGTGGACAATATGAATAATTTTATTATTCCTAATAATTTCAATTATTCTGGAAGTCAAAACATGCAAAGTGAAACAATAGTTAAACAATTAACATAAGATAGTAACATTACTCATAAATAAAACTCCTTTATTTAATCATCAAATGTTAATTACATTTATCTATTACACGTTTCTAATACTATCTAATCTATGCTAATATCATCCTTCAGCCCAATACTCCTAGCATGCTGCAAGTGCTTAACCCTACTCAGTCCCTTCGTAAGCGGATTTGCTGGGTTATCTTCTGATGATATCCTCTTCACTACGAGTTTTCCTTCCTCTACGCGATGTCTAATGAAATGATATTTTCTGTCGATATGTCTTGATCTACCATGATCCCTTGGTTCCTTGGTCAAGGCAACCGCTCCTTCGTTATCACAGAAAATCTCCATAGGCTCCTTTATGGTGGGTACAACTCCAAGATCACCGATGAAGTTCTTTAGCCATATTGCCTCCTTCGACGCTTTGCTCGCTGCAATGTACTCTGATTCGCACGATGAATCAGCTACGGTCTCCTGCTTGGAACTCTTCCGTGTCACTGCTCCTCCATTTAGGGTAAAGATCCAGCCCTACTGCGTGGACTAAGAACCATTCCTTCGTCCTCCAAAGGTACTTAAGGATATTCTTCACCGTAATCCAATGTGCTCTGCCAGGATTCCCCTGATATCTGCTAACCATGCTCAAAGCGAAGGCTACATCAGGGCGAGTACAAGTCATAACGTACATGATTGAGCCAACTGCGGAAGCGTATGGTACTCGGCTCATTTCTGATGTCTCAACTTTGGTACTCGGAGTTTGAGTCTTACTCAATTTGGCATTACTCTGTATCGGTAATTCTCCCTTCTTCGAGTTTTCCATACTAAATTGTTTTAGTACTTTATCCAAGTAAGTATTCTGACTAAGTCCAATTAGTCTCTTACTTCTTTCTCTTACTATCCTTATTCCCAAAATGTAAGAAGCCTCTCCGAGGTCCTTCATAGCGAAGCACTTCCCGAGCCAGGACTTAACCTACTGCAGAGTCGGGATGTCGTTTCCTATGAGTAATATGTCATCGACATATAGAACGAGGAAGCTTACTATACTCCCACTGGCTTTGACATATACACAAGATTCGTCTTCGCTTCGTACAAATCCAAACTCTTTGACTTTCTCATCGAAGCAAAGATTCCATCTGCGAGATGCTTGCTTAAGTCCATAAATGGATTTCTCAAGCTTACACACTCTATTCGGATGCTTCGGATCCACAAACCCCTCTGGTTGAGCCATGTAAACATCCTCAGCAACTTTCCGTTAAGAAAAGCGGTCTTGACATCCATTTGCCAAATCTCATAATCATGAAATGCGGCAATTGCTAGCATCACTCTAATAGATTTAATCTTCGCAATTGGTGAGAAGGTCTCATCATAGTCAACTCCGGGAGTTTGAGTAAAGCCCTTCGCAACCAATCGTGCTTTATATGTGTGTACCTTTCCATCCACGTCGGTCTTCTTCTTGAAGATCCACTTGCACCCAACAGTCTTATGTTCGGGCACACAATCAACCAAATTCCAAACTTGGTTATCATACATGGATTGGATCTCGCTATCCATTGTCTCTTTCCATTTCGCAGACTCCGGGCCTGCCATGGCTTCCTTATAGCTATTAGGTTCATCAAGATTTATTAGTGTACCATCACTAATATACGTGTCCCCTTCGGTAGTAATATGAAAACCATAAAACTGGGATGAACTCTAACTCTATCGGAACGTCTAAGAGGTAAGGATTCGTCAATCGGTTCAACCGGAGTTTCCTCCTCGGGTTGAGTGCCAGCGGTAGAGGTTCCTTCATCTATCGACTCTTGAATCTCTTCAAGTTCGATTTGCCTCCCATTGTCTCCTTGGCTTATGAGTTCTCGCTCTCGGAAAACTCCTCTCCTCGCAACGAAGACAACATTATCCTTCGGTCTATAGAAGAGATATCCAAAGGATGTCTGCGGGTAGCCGATGAAAATACATCGCTCACTTCGAGGTTCGAGCTTGTCGTGAGTATCTCGTCTTACGAAAGCCTCGCAACCCCAAACTTTGATATGTGCCAAAAAGGGAGCTTTCCCTGTCCACATCTCGTGAGGTGTTTTGGCAACCTTCTTAGTAGGTACTCGGTTAAGGATATGGGCGGCAGTCTCTAAGGCTTACCCCCAAAAAGAGATAGGTAGTGAAGCACGACTCATCATAGAGCGAACCATATCCAATAAGGTTCGATTACACCTTTCTTCCACACCATTCAACTGCGGTGTCCTAGGAGGCGTCAATTGTGAAACTATTCCACACTCCTTGAGATAATCATGGAATTCAAGACTTAGGTACTCTCCTCCTCGATCGGACCGAAGCATCTTGATTTTCCTGCCCAATTGATTCTCCACTTCATTCTTGAACTCTTTGAACCTTTCAAAGGTTTCTGACTTTTGCTTGATTAAATAGATATACCCATATCTACTATAATCATCGGTAAAGGTCACGTAGAAGCGGTTTCCATCCTTCGTGGTTGATCTAAACGGTCCACATACATCGGTATGTATTAGGTCCAATAGACCCTCACCCCTTTCACACGTACTCGTGAAGGGTGATTTAGTCATCTTTCCAAGTAAACAAGACTCGCATGTGTCATCTTCCCTAAGGTCGAATGACTCTAACACTCCATCCTTTTGGAGTTGGGTTATGCGTTTCTTGTTGACATGTCCAAGACGACAATGCCACAAGGATGCTTTATCCATACTAGTGGAAGAATCTATATTCAAAACATCATTTCCTAAGTTATCAACAATCATAACAGTTTCATATATTCCATTACATGGTATAACTTCAAAGTAAAAGACACCATTTAGATAAGCCAAAATAGAACCATTCTCATTATTAAAAGAAAATCTAAATCCTTGTCTATATAAACCATGAAATGAAATGATGTTTCTAGCCATTTCTGGCAAATAGCAACAATTGTTCAAATCTAAACACAAATTATTCCTAAGCACTAAAGAATACACTCCAATCTTGGTCACAGGCGACGATCTTCTGTTCCCCATGATTAGATTGATCCTTCCTTGCTCCACATCCCTACTTCTTCTTAGTCCCTGCACATTAGAACAAATGTGATAACCACAACCGGTATCAAGAACCCAAGAAATAGAATGATTAGAATTGTTAGATTTAATTGTGTATATACCTGCGAAAGATGGCTTGATATTTCCTTCTTTGATTGCTTGTAGGTACTCTGGGCAGCTTCTCTTCCAATGTCCTATCTTGTGGCAGTGGTGGCACTCTGCCTCCTTCGGGTTAGGACAGGGCTTAGCGGGATCAACTTTGGTCCCACTAGAAGAGGCACCATCTCGGGCTTTGACCTTGCGATAGTTCTTCGATGAAGCCTTCCTCTTCTTTCCCTTTCCTTGACCAATAGCCAAGACAGGAGCAGCAGGCGGATTGGGAGTTGGTGCAACAGACTTGTCTTTGAAGTTGCTCTCAGCGACCCTCAAAAGACCTTGGAGTTTGCTTAGGGTGACCTCTTCTTTGTTCATGTGGTAGGTCATCCTAAATTGGTTGTACATCAGAGGCAAAGAGTGAAGCACCATGTCGATCGCCAAGTCTTCTCCAAAGTCAACATTTAACTTGCGAAGGCGGTCGACATACCTTTGCATCTTTTGCAAGTGCACGGTAAGAGATTCTCCATGACCCATCTTAGCGGAAATCATGTTGGTGAAAATCTCATAACACTCTTGTCTCGCGTTCTGGTGGTATCTCTCCAATAAGTCTTGGTGCATCTCGTACGGGTACATGTCCTCGTAGGAATTTTGGAATTCGGAGTTCATGGTGGCAATCATGATGCAATGTACCTTCGTTGCATCTCGCTCATGAGTTTCAAAAGCGGTGATTTCAGCCGGAGTAGAAATTTCAGGGTTGATCTTCTTGAGCTTCTCATCGAGGACATACTCCTTATCCTCATAGCGAGCAATGATGCGAATGTATCTTATCCATTCGCTAAAGTTCGTTCCATCAAAGGTGACCTTTTGGCAAAGGCTCATCAACGTGAAAGAACTAGCAGCAGCGTTGTTAGCGTTCGACATCTACAAATAGAAAGGACAAAGACAGATTAGAATAAGAATCCCTAATTATCACCCAATAGGAAAAATTTGGGCTAGGATCCAACAATAACATTTACATACTAGAAAAGGGATGCCGTAATCCAACATGCAAATAAATTGAAGGTAAGTGAATGACGATTCACTAATTCTCCATCACAAAACTTAACTATTAGTCCTAAGTGTATTGAGAATTCCTAGGTTCGAATGAGATTCATTGAAACTATTCAATGGCATGTTTAAATCTCGATATGCCCCTCTTGTTTGTGACTGGGATACCGAGGATCACAAAGCGGGTGTGAATTACCATGCAAATTCACATGGTGCCTTCATTGTAACGATCACCTATTCGATGTGCCGGTAAACCACACACGCTCCATCGAACTATGATAAACAATGAATCACCCTTTGCCACCTTTGCTTAGAACCAATTAGTGTGCCAGTAAACCACACACGCTCCACTAACTTCTTAGCAAGGGTACAAAGTGTAATTTCATGGGATTGCATCAATTCACTTTTCCTAAAGTAACTAAGATTGGGAAATTTTAAAAATGTGTGGTTACTTTGTATTACTTATTATACTTTTAATGAGAGGATGAGGTTGCCCTATCCTACCCGTTCGGCTAACGACCCTCCACCAATCAAGCAAGCGGTGGGTGTGAGTGTACGCCCATTAAGCGCCATTTTATAGGCCGCAACCTTATACCCACCTTATAGATCGGCTTCGTGAATGAGGCCTACTAACGGTAAGACTAGCATTTAGTTATACATATATATATATATATATATATATATATATATATATATATATATATATATATATTATTCTAGTAATATCATATTAGTATAGGGTTGTATTTTAAACCTTTTAAAATCTAGGGTTTGAAATTTAAGTTGTCTAAATTAAAACTTTTAATCACAAATATAAATTTCAAAACTTGAGGGCAAGTTTTAAACATTTAAAACATAGAGGATCAAATAACAAATAATTCCAATTAACAATTAATATCCTAATTATCTATATTTGATTTTATTCAAGATTTCTTTGAAAGATAATTACCAAAATAATTAAAATAATTAATTAATTATCATATAAGGAAATTAAATATTTTATTAGTTGATAAATACCTTTAACTAGATCAAGATAATAGTCATATATATCAAAAAATCGGATTTAGGTTGATCTATTATGATTAAGGTAAGTTTCCATAAGATAATTATGAAAAAATCTCGAATCTGGCCATTCCTGACGCCTGGACTCGCCGAGTGGACAAAGGGACTCGCCGAGTCAGGCCTACTCGCCGAGTCCACCTTGGAACTCGCCGAGTCCATGACTCAGAAACCAAAAAATCAAATTTTGAAGGTTTGTTTCAGTTAATCAAGCAACAATTTAAAGAAAACCAAGCTAGGCTCTGATACCACTGATGGGTTTTAGCCATAAGAACTTTCCTATGTGCGCATGCAAAACCCTAATGCTTGGATCTAGGCTTTCTAATTAAACATGATTTGAATCCAAGACTTGTAATGAATAATTAGGTTAAATAACAACATTGAAACAGATCTAGAACCATACCTTTGAATTCCTTGTTGATCTTGTTGTCTTGGAGCTTCTAGAGTCACAATTGTCACTCCTCTAATGGCTTACAAACACCAATAACAAGGAAGATGATTTAGGAGAGAGGAGAGGGGAGGAAATCGGCCAGGGTTCTCTTACTTTAGGTGAGGTGCCGATTTGCCTTGGCTATGGGGTCTATTTATACTTGTAGACTCCTTAAGGGTTACAACCTAAACCCTAATTGGGTAATCTTCTCTTAAGGCTATCCAAATCCTTTCCTTAGATAACTCATTTGACGATTTTGAAGCTATACTAGCTTCTAGAATCCGTCCACTATATATCTATAAGGATTTATAGTCTAAAGCTTAACTATCAAACAATTGACAGTTTATACCCCTTTATTTAATTAACCTCTTTAAGTCACCAAATTAATTTCAATTAATTCTATGACTTATATTAATCAAATAACAATATATTATTCTTTATATTATTCCCATTATATTAATAATATTTACTCTCTCTTAATAAATCATCCTATCAAGTTGCTATGGTGAAGGCAACCCAAAAGGACCATGCACAACCGGGTCAAATACTTGCCTAATATAGTTGCAGCCTTAGACACTATTCCAACACTTCTTGGGCGCCAAGCTGCCAAGTCTTTCTGGGAGCCCAAAGCCTGTTGAGATAATGGATTGGATCTCCGAAATGGAGATGGTATTTGAAAGTTGCGACTGTAGCAACAAACAGAAGACTGTCTTTGCAGTCAGACAACTAAAGACTGGAGTCTTGAGTTGGTGGAAGTTGTTGGCAGATACTATGCCACGAGAAGAAGCCCTGAAAATGTCATGGGAGGAGTTCTTGGAGCAACTAAGGGTGCAATATTGTTCAGAGATCGATTTGATTGATCTGAACAATGAGTTCCAAAACTTGAAGAAGGGGAAGATAAGCATAGACGACTATGCTACTGCATTCACCGAGAAAATGAAGTTATTTCCGTACCTAGTGCCAACGGAACTCTCCAAGATTGAGAGTTTTGCTAATGGACTGCCTACCGACTTTGGTCCGACAGTCAAGATGGCAACTACTCTAAAAACGGTTGTTCGTGCAGCTAAGAATGTGGAGGCCCAACAGAAGGAAAAGGGTCTGGAAAGGATAGATGTTGGTGAAAAGAGGAAGTTCGATGGAACTTCAAGGTCCAACAAGAAAAACAAGTTCTCGAAATCTGGTTCGAGGGGAAGTGGAGGCGAAGCGAAATGGTGCGACAAATGTAAGAAGAAGCATCATGGAAAATGTGAGGTAGCGAACACATGCTACAAGTATGGAAAGCCAGGGCACTATGCCAATGAATGTACCCTCACTAAGAAAGTTTGATATGGTTGTGGTGAGGAGGGACACATGTCGAGGGACTGCCCGAAGAAAAAGGAGGTAGCTAGACCCAGCATTCCACCAAAGCCAAAGGCGAGAGCATTCCAGATGACACTGGAAGCGGCTAAAGATGAAGCTGATGTCGCTTCAGGTACCTTTCTCGTTAACGAATTGCCTGCCCAAATTTTATTTGATTCTGGAGCCAACTACTCCTTTATATCGCATGAATTTGGTAGAAAGCTAGCTTTGCCTGTTGTTAGACTAGATAATGCCTTATTAGTCGAAGTTGCTAGTGGCAAGTTTGTACCTGTTAGCCATTGTATGAAAAACATCTTAATTGATCTGAATGGGAATAAGTTCCACGAGGAATTATTGCCTATCGAACTTAATGGTTTCGACATCGTGTTGGGAATGGATTGGCTTAGCGCCAATGACGCCGAAATTTTATGCAACAAGAAAATAGTCAAAGTAAAACCGCCTGGGAAAGATTCGTTTATGGTGTATGGAGACAAACGTAGAGTGAATTCTGGAATCATTTCATTGATGAAAGCCAGAAAATGTTTGACCAAGGGATGTACATCATATTTAGCATTCGTGATTGATGCTAAGAAGGAAAAGAAGGTGATGCAGAGTATTCCAGTTGTGTGTAATTATCCGGAAGTATTTCCCGAAGATCTTTCTGGATTACCACCTGATCGACAAGTTGAATTTCGTATTGACTTGTTGCCAGGAACAACGCCAATTGCAAAAGCACCTTATCGATTAGCACCGACGGAGATGAAGGAGCTGATGATGCAACTTCAGGATTTATTGGACAAAGGTTTCATTAGACCTAGTTCATCGCCCTGGGGAGCTCCGGTGTTATTCGTGAAGAAGAAAGATGGAAGTATGATAATGTGCATTGATTACCGAGAGCTGAATAAGGCAACAATAAAGAATAGATATCTGTTGCCAAGGATTGATGACCTGTTTGATCAATTGCAAGGTTCGAGCTATTTCTTGAAGATTGATCTTAGGTCAGGATATCATCAGCTAAAAGTAAGAGAGCAGGATATAGAGAAGACTGCATTTAGAACATGATATGGACACTACGAGTTCTTGGTTATGTCGTTTGGACTAACCAATGCTCCGGCAGCATTCATGGATTTGATGAATAGGGTTTGTAATCCTTTCCTTGATAAATCCGTGATAGTGTTCATAGACGACATTCTGATTTACTCGAAAAGCCAGGAGGAGCATGGCAGACACTTGCGAGAAGTGTTGGAAGTTTTGAAGAAGGAGAAGCTGTATGCAAAGTTCTCCAAATGTGATTTTTGGATTCGTGAAGTCCAATTCTTGGGTCACGTGGTCAACCAAGAAGGGATAATGGTTGATCCAGCAAAGATTGAAGCTGTGATGAAGTGGGAACAACCGAAAAGTCCCACGGAGATCCGAAGCTTTTTGGGATTAGCCGGATATTACTGAAGGTTTATCCAAGGCTTTTCTTCAATCGCTAGTCCATTAACAGCTTTGACCCACAAAGGAGCTACTTATGCTTGGAATGATAAGCATAAAGAAGCATTCGAGAAGCTAAAGAAGAAGCTATGCGAGGCACCGATACTTTCTCTACCCGATGGAGTTGAAGACTTCGCTGTTTATAGCGACGCGTCTGGGGTTGGATTGGGTTGTGTTTTGACCCAAAGAGAAAAGGTGATAGCATATGCGTCTCGACAGTTGAAAGAGCATGAAAAGAACTACCCGACTCATGATTTGGAGTTGGCAGCGGTAGTTTTCGCTCTGAAAATATGGAGGCATTACCTCTATGGCACGAAGTGCAAACTTTTCACTGATCATAAGAGTCTCCAATATCTCTTTAATCAGAAGGAATTGAATATGAGGCAACGACGCTGGCTAGAATTACTTAAAGACTACGACTGTGAGATACTTTACCACCCCGGTAAGGCTAATGTTGTTGCTGATGCTCTCAGTCGGAAAGTCAATCTTGAAAGGAAAAGGCCAAGAGCGTTGAGAATTGAAGTTGTCTCGACCATTGTGGAAAGTATAAAGAAAGATCAAGAGGAAGCTTCTGAAAAGAATGACCGAAAGGAGGAACGTTTTGGCAAAACGTTGGTATTCGGTGTAAACAGTCATGGACTGAAGGTGTTCCAAGATCGGATTTGGGTACCTAACTCCGGAGGAATTAGAGATCTTCTGATGGAAGAAGCTCACAAGACCATGTACGCGATTCATCCGGGTAGCACTAAAATGTATAGGGACCTGAAACCCTACTACTGGTGGCCGACGATGAAGCTTGATGTTGCAAAGTATGTGGCTGAGTGTGTGACTTGCGCGAGAGTAAAGACACAACATCAGAAACCGTACGGGAGTTTAGAACCTTTGCCTGTGCCTATGGGCAAGTGGGAAGACATTACTATGGATTTGGTCACTAAACTGCCCAGAACAAAGAATGGTCACGACATGATTTGGGTGGTCGTTGATCGATTCACTAAGAGTGCACATTTCATAGCGGCCAAGGAGAAATGGTCTATGGAAAAGCTTGCAAATTCTTATGTGAAGGAAATTGTGAGGCTTAACGGTGTTCCGTTAACGATTGTGTCGGATCGTGATAGCCGTTTCACCTCGAGGTTTTGGAAAAGTCTACAAGAGGAATTGGGTACCAAGTTATGTTTAAGTACAGCTTACCATCCGCAGACTGATGGTCAGAGCGAACGAACGATACAAACACTTGAAGATATGTTGAGAGCATGTACCTTGGAATTCCTAGGTAATTGGGATGAACATTTACCATTGGTAGAATTTTCCTACAATAATAGTTTCCACTCGAGTATTAAGATGGCACCTTACCAAGCTTTGTATGGACAGAAGTGTCGTACGCCGTCTTGTTGGCTTGAGGCTGGGGAAAAGCAGTTTATGGGACCGGAGATGGTTCATCAAACTGCTGAAAAGTTGAAAATAATTAGGGAAAGAATGTTAGCAGCTCAGGATCGTCAAAAGAGCTATGCTGACAAGAAGCGAAGACCGATGACTATTGAAATTGGGGATTCGGTTTTGCTTAAAGTCTCGTCGTGGAAGGGACTTATAAGATTTGGTAAAAGGGGAAAGTTGAGTCCAAGGTTTATTGGACCGTTTAAAGTTCTTCAGAGGATTGGGAACCAAGCTTACAAGCTCGAATTACCCGAAGAACTGAATGGAATTCACAACACTTTTCATGTGTGTTATTTGAGGAAGTTCACGGGGGAAGTTCCTGACATGATTCCACTTTCGGAGTTGAGAATCGATGAGAACAAAAGGTTGATTGAAGAACCAGAGGCAATTGTTGACCGAAAGACTAAGAAGTTGTGACGCAAAATGGTTGGGTTAGTGCTTGTCCGATGGAAACACACGAATGGGCCGAATCTCACCTGGGAGACGGAGAGTGACATGATGGGTCGCTATCCGCATTTGTTTGTTGATGTGTGATTCCGAGGACGGAATCATTCTAAGGTGGAGAGAATTGTAACGCCTGTGTTTCTGGGCTTGCCATTTTTAGCAATGTAATAGTCTAGGTTAACCTTTGTAACCCGTTTTGAAATAATAAGGGTGTATTATTTGAGTATTATGTGTTTTGTGCTTAATTGCTTAATTATGTGGTTTGATTAATTAAGAATAAAAATAAGCGTCAAAGTTTAAGTGTAAAATAAACTTAATATCTTTGGATAATGTTGTAGTAGTTGAAACGAGGTTTCCGAATATATATAGAACGCCCAAATCTGACTTCATATGAGGAAGTTATGATTTATCGAAGTTTCGGCTTAGCGGTATGCAGCCTGAAATACTCGATTTGAGATTGAGCGGTTTTTAGCCGAAGCAATCTAAACGAGGATCGAAGGTCTCGTTGTTGGTATCGAAGCGATAAAAAGTTAGCCGAGAACGGACGTCAAACGAAGAAGTTATGAATTTATAACGAAGTTTTTCTGTCGCGGCCTATTAAAAATAAATAATAAAAATAAAGTCAAAATTAGCCGACGGAGTCTAAACGAAAGTTGTAGAGCGTAGTCTCACCTTCGCGTGGATATAAAGAACGTCGAAAACGGAGTTCGTATGAAGAAGATATGCATTTCCGAAGTTTATTAAATAATTTGTATTTAATTTTAATTGGAAAATCCAGCATTATCCGAATGGGAGTCAGCGATCCGATCCGAAGTACGCCCCGCGTACACCGAAGATGTCGACACTCGCAGCAAGTGGCTTCGGATGACGCATGCAGTGACGTTTCGGAAGCAGTAGGCCCCGCGTACTCCGAGGCTCCAGCCTCCTATAAATAGGATGCGAGGGCAGCCGGTTCTTTTGTTCATTTTCTCTCTTCTCTCTCCCGTTTTGCATCGTTTTGCGTGCCAGAAATACCCCGAAGCCCCGGTATTATTCTCGAGCCCCGAAGCAAGTCCCGAGATCCCGAAGATCCCGAGAAGTGCGGTTCCCGAGCCGAAGCTTTGCCCGCGAGAAGTTCGATTTTTGTAGAGATCTTCCAGATCTGCTGAGGATTACTACTTCTGCAAGTCGTAGTGCTGTCCGATCATCTTCTGATCAAGTGAGTGTATACTACCTTTCATAAACACGATAATAATACAAGTATGGTTTGAGTGTATTAAGTATATTGTTGTTTATGTGTATAATTTTGTTGTTATAAGTGTGAATGTATATTCATTCTCTTTTATCTCATAGATCCGATTTACTTTCTATGAAATACGTGTTATGTGGGTGTGCCTCATCTGTTATGTGGAATATGTATTGAATGAAAATGATATACAGGTTTTAAACTATGTATGAAAATATATATTTTTATCTACTAATATGTTGGGTAGAACATGGGTAGATAGTTGGTGTGTTATAAACAGATGAGAGGCCTCGATGTTGTTGTTGTTGTTGATCTAGTTATTCAGCGGAGTATGGATAACGGCCACGGACTCTTTCTAGACAGTCCAGTGGAATGCTAGCAGGTTCATAACCTGTAGGTGTTATGAACGACGTGTTCACCGGTGTACTCTATCCCCCTCATGGTTGCCTTTAGGATATCTATTGTTGAGGAAACCCCTTAGCAGTGATGTCCATCCCGATGAAAATCCTAGATTTGGTCCCTTGAGATAGATGTTGTTTTAGGGACGTAAAGTGAGGATAACGGGAATGGGTAATCGGGATAGTGATTGGTTGGTGAAATTTAATATAATTTATTTATTGTGGGTTGAAAACCCTATATGCTCACCAGGCTCCCAAGCCTGACCCACTCAGTTTTAATTGTATTACAGGTAGTGGCGTGAGGGCATAAGATGGTTGAATCATCAAGTTGTTTTGTTTACAAGTCTGTATATGTATATATTTGTTGAATGACTTGTAATGTTATCGTTTATGCTTTATGGTCTGTATCGGAACATGACATCCCGAGTTTTGATTATATAATGAAAATGCATCTCTTGATGAAATGCTTTGATAAATATTATTTTATCATGTTTTGTTTTGGGAACAAATTCCGCAACACTTTTAAATTAAAAGGATTTACTCTGAAATTATTTTAAAAAGCATAAATGAAATCGGTCTTTTCTGGCCGTGATTTTGGGGATGTCACAATATCAGACAGTTTGTGTCTGCCCAGAGGTGCGAGACCTTGTTGGAGTTGCAGGAGGCCGCTAGGCGGCGTGAGTTAGAGATTGAGTTGCAGTTGCGTGAGCTGAGGCAGGCTCCGGTGCAGTCGCAGCCAGCGCCGAAACGGTCCAAGACCGTTGATGTTAGAGTGGGGGATCTGAGCAGCCACACTTGTGGGAAGTGTGGGAGGGGTCACACCGGATTTTGTAGGTCCGGTGGTGCATGCCGCAAGTGTAGAAAGGAGGGGCACTATGCGAGGGATTGTCGGCAGTCAGCGCCGGTTCGGGATTTGAGTATTTGTTATCATTGTCATCAGGTTGGACATTTGAGGGTCAACTGTCCACAGCTTGCCGCGGGACCGGTGTAGGCTCCAGCACCGGCCACTTTGAGGATTACAGGTGGAGGTCAGGGTGGAGCGGAGCCCCCAAGGGCTTAGGGTCATGCTTATCAGCTTGCGGCAGAGGAGGTCAGAGCAGTGTCGGATGCAGCTGCGGGTATGTTTCTTTCTTGATATCTTGTTATCTCGTGATTATTTGTGGTGTATTGTTTATGTGCTGGTATCTTTGTGTGGTTTTCGATGCGGTATTCGTCGTTTTGAGGGTTGTGGTTTGGTTATGGGTTATTGAATTGGGAATTTCGTTGGTTATCATTCATGAGGGTTATTAGTGGAAACCTGGCATTGGTTTGAAGGCCGGGTAGCATCTGCTTTCTGAGGAGTGGTTAGATGCAGATTGAATTTCTTTCGAGCGGGTTGATCAGTGTTGATGTGGGATCTTGTTAAGGTTGTTTATGCCTGTGTAAATCAGTCTGCGTGTAAGTGTTGGTTTTGTGCAGAGCTGTTCTGGGAGGTCGGTGATGGCGACCGGTGGTTGTTAATCAATGCTACAAGTGGGGGAGAATTGGAAAAATTCTCCGGGAGATCGATGAGTATTTGAGGGTGCTTAGCTGCTTGGGTTTCAGCAGTGGTTCTGTCAGTCAAGAGTATAGGCTGGTACGAGTAAGTGGCAGGCATGCGGGGCGGGATACAGACCTAGGGCATTCGATTGTGGAGGGCCTGGGAGCAGGCCGGGATCGAGCATGTGCGATTGAGACAGAGTTCAGAATCCTTAAAGGGCTAGAACAGTATGCATGGGAGGACTTCCAGGAGAGATAGATCGGAATGATGAATGCTAGTTGAGCGGTCCGGATAGACTGAAGGCCGGTAGGCGTACCAGTCAGGCCGAAGGCTCGGAGAACGGTCCAGCCAAACTGAAGGCACTGAGACAGTCCAGAATGGATGAAGGTTCTGAGAGTGGTCCAGATTGGCTGAAGGCCTGGTGAGGTGGTCCAGTCATGCTGAAGACTCTGCAGGTATTGCTAGTCCGGTTGAGGAGATGGATTGAGTATGTTGCGATGTGTTAGCATCAGGATGTCTGGCCCCGGGTATTGATCTTGATTAGTGGAGATGGTGCATGGACTCGAGAGTCCTTTCGAGCAGATTCAGAGCATGTGTGTTGCATGGATAGCGGTTATGCTATAAAGGGGTGGTGCAGCGTTGGGTGAGCACCGTGGCACTTGTTGTGGTGACAAGGCAGCCAAGTGGATTTCCTTGGTAAGGAATGAGAGAGGAGTGTAACTCCAAGAGGGAGTGCAAGTTCACGGAAGTGAAAACAGCAGAGCAGAGTTATGATTAGAGTAATCCGAGTATGGTTATTTAGCAGCGTGTTTGCGGCAATGGAATAGAAGCACATCCGGTTTGGGATGTCTGCTGAGGTCGCGGAGGGAATTCCGAAGGTGTAGATCCAAGAGGCTTGGAAGGGATGCAGGGAGAGATTCTTGGGCTCTCAGTGTGATTCTAATCAGGGAATTGGGTATGTATTAGTGGTTCATCCTGGGGGATGTTTGAGGATATCATCAGTGTATCAAGTTTTCCGAACCTGAGGGTGCTAGAGCTAGTTCAGCATGTGTATGTGATTGCAAGAGGAGAACTTGTGGGAGTTGCTCTGAGATTGAAGAATGGGTCTTTCCATCAGCATGGAATGGATAGAGTGGGATTCGGATCGGGGATCCGATGGTTCATGGTTTTCTAGCTCATATGGGTCGAGTGACGGTTGTGATTTGGTGCAGTGATGCATCTTGGGTAATTATCGATTGTTGGGTGTGATTATCAGAGGGTACAACCGGTGCCCGGCTTGAGACGGTGGTCAGGACACCGCAAGGAAAGAGGAAATGAGTTCGAGTTTCGATGGTTATGCCTTGAGGAAACTGGTCCGGTTAGGGCCAGGTGGCGCGTCGTGGGAGTATTTTGGAATTGACTTGCCGCAGGCTTCGAGGACGAAGCCTAATGTAAGTGGGGGAGAATTGTAACATCCCGGAATATCAAGAGTAGAGTTGAAGGGCTAAAAGAGTAAATTGGGAAAGAGCAACTCGGCGAGTCCATGGGTGGACTCGGCGAGTAGAGTCGCGACTTGGTCGCGTGTCAAGTGGCCAACTCGGCGAGTCAGTAAGATGGACTCGGCGAGTAGGCGCTGAGTGGAGAAAACCCTAATTCTCGGGGTTGATCCCTATATAAAGAACATAACATCCATTCCCCCAGCCTCTTTACTCATCCTCAAGTCCAGAAACCCTAACCTTCGTATGTGAGTGGATCAAGTTGCATTTGGGAGCTTGGAGAAGCAATTGTTGAGGAAATCTTGAAGGGTAGGAGGCTTGGAGCAAGGGGCTTTGCTTGGATTCGAGTTCCATTGCAGTTGGGGCGTTCTTTTGAGGTAATATCTCGTCCTTGGGCTGTTAATCTTTGGATTCATCATTATGGGGTTTGTAGGGAGCTTATCTTTTGGTGTTTTGGAGTTTAGAGGTTAGATCTGAGGTTGCTACCTCATATCTGGAATGGAGAAGGGTTGGAATGCCTGAAAGTCCCTGTGTTTGAGTGTGTAGTGAAGCTATCATGTACCAAACCCTAGCCCTAAAGTGTTAAAGGCCTAGATCTCTTTGGATTCACGTAAAGTTTTCCACTTTACATGATGGATGGGTTGTAGAAGGCTAGATCTATGTTTTGGATCAATTGCATGGCCTGGAGTGCTTCTGTATGGATTCAGACCGGTGGTACTCGGCGAGTCACATGGGTGGACTCGACGAGTTGCTTGAAGATGAGCTGGAACTCGACGAGTTGGAAGAACAACTCGGCGAGTTGGATGAAGATGGCCTGGAACTCGACGAGTTGTATGAACAACTCGGCGAGTAGGTTGAAGATAGCCTTAGACTCGGCGATTCTGTTCTTGGACTCGACGAGTCTTGTCGAAGAGTCCCAATATTTTTTGGTTGAGTCGAGAATCGGCGAGTCAAGGGATGACTCGGTGATTTGTAGGCGAGTGGACTCAGAGTTGTTGAACTCGGTGAGTCTTGGGGTGACTCGGCGAGTTAGGTCGCGGATTGAGGGAAGTTCTGAGCTTGGGGACTCGGCGAGTCATCGGGTTGACTCGGCGAGTAGAGTCAGTCAGGGGTTGACTTTGACCTTGTCTTTGACCAAGGGTTGACCAGTGGTTTCCAGGGGCATTTTGGTAATTGTTGGTTATTGTTTTGAGTTCAGTGCTTTGTTGTTGTTCAGTGGAGGAGTTCGTGTCAGTGGTCGGAGCAGCTTGGGTTATCTGTTCAATCGGCAGTATCGAGGTGAGTTATCCTCACTATATCACCAGGGTCTAAGGCACCAAGGGCGGCCCTTATCGGATTGAGATCCAGGTAGTTGTTGTTATGTTATTGCTTTGATATGTTTGCATCCTGAGAGCTAGGATGGTATATGTTAGAGACCTGGTTGAGATCGGTATCCTGAGAGATAGGGTGATGCTATGCTAGTGACCTGTTAGGTCGGTATCCTGGTTAGGATGATGATATGTTATGTGATCTGTTTGATCTGCTTGTTGACTGTGAATTTCTATATGATTGTATGTATATGTGCACATGGTTGTTTGGACTGGAGTTGGGTTGAGGCGGGTCCTGCTTTGTGCTGTAGGCCAAGATACCCAGGGCGGACCGGTTGTTCCGAAGGCCCAGTGAGCGGTCCGGATAGGCTGTAGGCCCCAAGAGGGCGGACCAGATGTGCCGAGGCTCGGAGAGTGGACCAGGCCGACTGAAGGCCCGATGCGGGCGGACCAGTCATACTGTAGACTCAGAGAGTGGACCAGGTGGATTGAAGGCCCGGTGCGGGCGGGCCAATCACACTGCAGACTCGATGTATGTGGTTAGATTCGGAGAGTGGACCAAGTGGATTGAAGGCCCGGTGCGGGCGGACCAATCACACTGTAGACTCGAGGTTTATGGCGAGACTCAGAGGGTGGACCAGGTGGACTGTAGGCCGGTGCGGCGGACCAGTCACACAGTAGACCCGAAGTGCATGGTTGTTCTGTGATCAGATATGTTGTGGCATGTTATGCGTGTATGGTATATGTGGTTGGTATTTTGGGGACATCTCACTAAGCTTTCGGGCTTACAGTTGTGGTTTTATGTTTTTCAGGTTCTTCAGGAGACCGTGGCAAGGCGAAGGCGTGATCGTACCGCTCCTCATGATTTTGTAGTAATGTGATTCTGGGAATACGCTAAATGTTTTGTATTGAAAACCTTTTTGTAATGATTTAATGGAATCGAGTTGTTTTTAAAAAAATTTAAAATTGGTTGTATTTTTCGGTCATTACAATTTGGCTACTCCAAAATTGGCTCCATGCAATGTCAGAAAACCAACCTGTCTCCATCATAACCGAACCTAATCATCACATTCAAATGGCTGTTTCACAGGGTTTTCCCCAAACCCATCATTGATTCTGTAAATGGAGAAAGAGAAAGAGAACATAATTAGTTTAGCTATGACATCAACAAAATCTAAACCTTTCATCAAAAAACTCATAAAAATTACTCAATAAAATAGATTTTCCATTGAACTTAGCTATTATACGATGTCTAAAATAAAAAAAAAAAATTCACTTGGGACTTTCAACAAACACCTGGATGGCATCCAGGTTGGGACATCTTCCTTCCATTTATATGTACTCAGACAAGGTAACTTACAACCGATTCAAAAAAGAAACACAATAAAAATAGATGATCAATACTAACAAGTAGAAAAACAAAGATGCAAATATATATTTACCAAGCAAAGAGGTGAACCGAGTTGGTAAGTGTGTCACAGGGAGCTACGATGGATTAAAACGAAGAGATGGATTCTTCAGTCATTGAAGAGGTGAACTCAAATCAAAGATGGATGCAAAATAGAACTCAAACCGAGTTGGTATTTGCAATCCCATCACTACCCCCTGTAACAGCCCAAACCTGTAAAACAAACACACCCACTAAGCTAAATAGAATGATGCAAAATAGTTTGAAGCATTTCAATCCTAATCAAAAGATACTTTTGGCTCCTTCCGTCGACCACCATCTCTGCAAAACAAACACACCCAAACCTATAATAGCCCACATCTTCTGGCTCCATCCCTTATGTGGAATTAACCTTCTCTATTACGTGCAAAGTTTTTTTGGAATGGAAGACCTGCTGTATACTCACTGCTGCTTTTGTTTCCAACTATCAAACACCACCGAGACCACCTGCAACAAGGAAGCACGGACAAAGAAGAAAGAAAAATATTCATCTATGGCGGAGAGAGATGAGAGAAAACCCGGTGGAGGGGAAAGACGAGAAGGTGGATGCATCGATTAGGGATAAAACAAACTCAGAGAGTGGAGTGAAGTCGGATTTTGGAGAAGTTGTACCAGTTTTAGGGAGAAATCGAACCAGTTGGTCTTTGTTGTTAATCTTCTTTGCCGCGATTATTGGCTCGTGAATAAAGAGAAAGGTTAGGGTTTCTTGATTGAGAGAAAGGTTAGGGTTTCTTGATTGAGAGAAAGGTTAGGATTGATAGAATTTACGAGAAAGATCTTGCGGAAGGAGCTGAGGCTGTGATGATGACCATATGGGATAACGAACGGCTGACTCCGGCGCAGGTGCAATATGCATGCATTGATGCTTTTTCTGAGTTATAGAACGGGGAGGTTCTTGATTGAGAGAACCTGAACTAATTCCAAGTTGAATTCATAGTTTTTGATCTAAGGCACCGTCTCTCAAGAACAAATTAGGGTTCTTAATATTTAGGGATTTATGATTTAGGGTGATTTGGGGAGTCGTAGTAGGTGGCATGTTTAATTTTTTTGGGAATGGAAAATGGTTATGAATGATTTAGGGTTCTAATAGAGGAATTTAGAAAGAGAAGAAGGCGTATCAGGCGCGGTATTTAATTTTTTTTGGGATTTCATTTCGAACACGCCTTCTTAAAAAAAATATAAAGCGACACCTTTACGCGACACGCTTTTATGATAGGTACCCTCCGTATTTCTTTTTTTTCTTTTCTAACACTTATTTCAGGGCACGCATAAATGCGTGTCCTCTATCCTTCAAAGTTTAGAATAGATGACATTATTTTTAGGGCGCACGCTTTTGCGTATCGTTAATCACTGCGTGTCATTGTTTGCGCGTCATTAAAGGGCTATTTTCTAGTAGAGTCGCTATCTACTCTTGTTTTACCCAACATGTTTGTAGATAAAATATACTTGTTTATATACAGCTTAAAACCTGTATAACATATTCATTCAATACTCATACCACATAACAAATAGTATATAATCACATAGCACGTATTTCATAGAGTATAATTCATATATGTGTATTATCAGAAAGCAGCTACACACTTACTCAAATCATATATCTAATATATTCATCAATACTTGTATTAAAATCGTGTATGTGAAAGGGACAATGCACTCACATGATAAGACGATGGTCAGACAACACTACGGCTCTTAAAATAATAATCTTCGATGAAACCGGGATATCTTCACACATTGGGCTTCTCGCTGGCAGAGCTTCAGCTCGGAAACTCTTTTCTTCTTGGGATCTCCGGGTCTTTGGGACTCGCTTCGGGTGTCGGAGTTGATACCGGGGCTTCGGGGGAATTTCTCGCAAAGTAGAAGAAAGAAAAAGAGGGTGAAGAAGTGGAAAATAGCAAAAAGATCGGCAACCCTCGAGTTCTATTTATAGGGGTTGAACCCTGATTTACGTTGGGCGTACTCCGCTGTCGACTTGTACGTTGGGCGTAATGGGTGGATCAGACCGGGCGCGTCACGACTTCGGATAAGCTCCGAATTAATATTTTTATTTATTTAAAAATTTCAGAAATTCATGACTACTACATACGAGCTCCGTTCTTGACGTTCTTTACATCCACGCGTAGGTAAATTATGCTCTACAACTTTCGTTTAGACTCCGTCGGCTAATTTTGAATGTCTTATTTTTATTATATTATTTTTAGTAGGTCGAGACAGAAAAACTCCGTTAGAAATTCATAACTTCTTCATCTGAAGTCTGTTTTCCTCTGTCTTTCCTCCGTTGCACTACTATCGACGAGATCTTCAATTCTCGTTTTGATTGTTTCGGCTAGAAATCACTCGATCTCAAATCCGAACTTTGGGCTGCATACTGCTAAGTCGAAACTTATAAAAATCATAACTTCCTCATACGAAGTCAGATTTAGACGTTCTTTATATGGACGCTCTCGGTTTAACGTATTCTACGACTTTCGTTTAAATTACTAAGGCTAATTATCGTTGTATCATAAATTAACTATTTACGTCACACGGTGTCGTATCGGTTCTGTCGCGAAACTTCGACATGTCATAACTTCTTCGTTATAACTCAGATTTCGGCATTCTCTATAATTTCAGAATCCTCATCACGACCACTACAACCTCCTTCATAGATATCGGGCTTATCTAATATTTTATTTTTACGCTTATTTTTATTCTTAATTCATTTAAGTCACACAATTAAGCATAAAACACATAATACTCAGATAATACATTCTTATTATTTCAAAATGAGTTACAAAGATTAACCTAGACTATTACATCAACATTAATGCCTAGCCCAGAAACATGGGCGTTGCATCATAGACTATTTTCAGAGATTGTCGAGAATTTCTCCAAAATAGCCATGCATCTACCCACTCTAACCTAGAAGAATGAGAAGCTCAATTTAGGAGACAGAGAAGAGTCTGCCTTTTAGAAATTGAAACAATTATTGTGCATTGCACCGATTTTTCCTCTTCCATAGGGAACAAAATACTTCGTAGTATTTTGCGACGCCTCTCACCAAGGGTTGGGATGCATACTGAAGAAAAATAATAAAATCATTACACACGCATCTAGACAACTTAATCCAAACAAGACCAGCTACACTACCCATGACTTATAGTTGAGAGCTGTAGTGTTTGCCTTAAAGATTTGGAGACACTACCTCTACGAAATGAAGTGTGTCATGTTCACCGACCACAAAAGCCTTGAACACATCTTTGACTAGAAAGAGCTCAATATGAGACAATGAAAGTGTGTTAAATTGCTAAATGATTATGAATGTGAAATTTGTATTTATCCTGATAAACCAAATGTCGTAGCAGACGCTTTAACCAGGAAAGAACAAGCAAAGCTACTTCATGAAAAATCTCTAACCCTAACCACCCTGAGAGAACCCCTCTCTAAAACTACATCATATTACTCCAAAGCATGCAACATGCATATTAATAAAATATATTTTACATTGATAGTTTAATTACAATATACTGGATACAAACCGACTAAGTTTTAGTATATTACATAACTACCCAGGAAATTATAATTTTATACATACACGATCACTAAATACAAAAGTAATATTATTAACTATTCTAAATCTTCCAACAGTATGTGTCTATACTGGATGCTAACTACCTGCAATAGTTGAACACTGAGAGGGATAAGCGGTGACACTTAGTGAGTTCAAAAATAGATACAATATAACGTTGTGCCATATATATACCAATGTGACAGAAGCAAAGAGGAACAAAGAACAACAAAGGCATATGTGAATCATGTGGCAAGCTTTCCATATCAATCATTGATTTGATTCAAAAATATACAATCAATGAGACATAACAATTTCCATACTTGGTGGACCCTCCGGTCCTAACTCAGATGGACCCTCTGGTCCTAACTCAGTAAGCACAGAATAATACACATCATAAATCACATAGACATAATGCAGGATATCACAGTACTCAATATAAACACATAATACCCTCCGATCACACAAGAATTACCATTCTAGGTAAAGTATAGTGAGAAGACTCACCTCGGATGATGAACAACCCCTATAAACGCTGCTGCTGCACATCGGCCTCTATCTCTGAGCCAAACCCACTATTAACCCAATTAGGAACTAAGTCCAAACTCTCACTCATTAGGCCTAAAGGTAGCCTACTAACCAGCCCATCAATAATCTAAAATCCATTGGGCCCACCAAGGCCCAATAACAAATGGGCTCTCCCGAGGCCCAACTCTCAAATCTAAAAGGCAAGCCCAACTCAAGGGCCCAAAGTGTGACATCCCCATTTTCACGGCCAGAAAAGACCGATTTGTTTATGCTTTGTTTTAAAATCAGAGTAATCGTTTAAAGAAAATGGTTGCGGAATTTGTTCCCAAAACAAGATATGATAAAAAAAACTTATCAAAACATTTCTCAAATAGAATGTATTTTCATTAAATAATAAAACCTCAGGATGTCATGTTCCGATACAGACACATAAGCATAAACAGAACATACATTCATTTACTCTAGTGATTTACATCTCCTTTAATCTCTCAGTGCAAAGCACCTTCGTATCGATACCTGTGATACAATTAAACTGAGTGGGTCAGGCTTGGGAGCCTGGTGAGCATATAGGGTTTTCAACCCACAATATCATATATATATATATATATATATATATATATATATATATATATATATATATATATATATATATTTAATCATCAAACAATCAACCCAATTACCTATCCTCATTAACTCCATTTATCTTAAGGATCTACCCTAAGAATCATCTATCCTTTATTCCTAAGGATTGACCTAAGGTATAGGCACGAAGTCACATCGTTGCCAGGGTTTACTCAATAGGCGCTAACTCCATAGTCACCAAGGTTTATACAATAGGGGCTAACTCCATAGTCACCAAGATTTATACAATAGGCGCTAACTCCATAGTCACCAAGATTCATACGATAGGCGCTAACTCCATAATCACCAAGGTTTATACAATAGGCGCTAACTCCATAGTCACTAAGGTTTATACAATAGGCGCTAACTCCATAGTCACCAAGGTTCATACGATAGGCGCTAACTCCATAGTCACAAAGGTTTATACAATAGGCGCTAACTCCATAGTCACCAAGGTTTATACAATAGGCGCTAACTCCATAGTCACCAAGGTTTATACAATAGGTGCTAACTCCATAGTCACCAACTATCATATCTACCCATGTTCTACCCAACATTTTCATAGATATAAATACTTACACGGTTTAAATCATTTAACACATGTATAAAACATCAATTCCACGCCCATCTCAAATAGACAAACAATATATAACACATAGCACGCATTTCATGGCAAACACTTCATATATATGTGTTAGAAGAAAGTAACTACACACTCACACAAAACATATACTTAATACATTCAAACGATACTTGTATTAAAATCGTGTTTATGAAATGGACTATACACTCACTTTATCAGAAGATGATCGGACAACACTACAGCTCTAAGAGTAGTATTCTTCGGTGAAACCGGGATATCTTCACACACCGGGTTTCTCGCGGGCAGAGCTTCGGCTCGGAAACTCTTTTCTTCTCGGGATCTTCGGGGCTTCAGGACTCGCTTCGGGTCTCAGGGTTGATACCGAGGCTTCAGGATATTTCTTGCACGTAAATCGAGGTAAAACGGGAGAGAGAGAAAAGAAAATAGCAACCCTAAACGGCTGGCCCTTCAAATCTATTTATAGGGCAAAATCTGCCCTTGCCACGTCGTGGCACCTTTTTCCACGTCGTGGGCTTGATCGTCACTACATGCGTCATCGCAAGTTGCGTCTGGGGAACTCCCGGAGGTGTCAGAAGACCTGCCACATCGTGGCACTGCTTTCCACGTCGTGGTCTCTGACACAGCTTTGGGGTTCGCGCCCTGAACTTCAGAAATTCATAACTTTCGCATACGAACTTCGTTTTCGACGTTCCTTATATCGACGCAAAGGTGAGATTATGCTCTACAACTCTCGTTTAGATTCCACTGGCTAATTTTGAATTTAATTTTAATATATTATAATTATATTACTTATATATTATTTTTAGTAGGCCAGGACAGGAAAACTCCGTTATAAACTCATAACTCCTTCGTTTGACGTCCGTTTTCGTCTATCTTTCCGCCGTTGCACTACTATCGATGAGATCTTCAATTCTCATTTAGATTGTTTTGGATAAATATTGCTCTAATGTAAATTCACTATTTACGTCGCGTTGTGTCGTGCCGGTTCTGTTGCGAAACTTCGACAGGTCATAACTTCTTCGTTATAACTCGGGTTTCGACGTTCTTTATATATCCGGAAACCTCGTAACATAAACTACATCTTAGTTAAGATTACTCCTTCTAAATAATCTTTCCCAAAAAAATCATTTTTGACGCTTATCGTCTCTAAATTGACTAGCCCTGATCTACGGGCGTTACAATTATCTCCCCCTTAGGATGATTACGTCCCGGAATCATCAACGAAATAGGATTTGTATACTGACTCCATAAGTTATCTCTCCATCCTAAGTAATAACCTTGATGATTAATCCTTCATCTGCTCTTCGTACTATGTTGGACTTTCAATCAATAACCTTCGAGTTACAAAATAAATCCTTTTTGAGGACTACCCTAAGAATCCCCATTACCTCCATTTATCCTAAGTAATAACCTTGATGCCCAATTACCCATCCCCATTACCTCCATTTATCTTAAGGATCTACCCTAAGAATCATCTATCCTTTATTCCTAAGGATTGACCTAAGGTATAGGCACGAAGTCACATCGTTGCCAGGGTTTACTCAATATGCGCTAACTCCATAGTCACCAAGGTTTATACAATAGGCGCTAACTCCATAGTCACCAAAAGTCCACAGTGAGGTTACGCGGGGCGTACCTTCCTTGGTATGCTCAGCGTACTCACGAATCTAGATTGGCCATCGGTGACGCTAGGTCAGTACGCGGGGCGTACTGGAATTACGTTTAGCGTATGACCAGGATTGTTTTTCCTACTCCTTTGGTCTTAACCCGTTAAGACATTAACTCAAATCCTAGATCTGGACTCCTTAATGGCTCTTACTCCATAAAGTCAGTGAATTTAAGCCTTTGCATGGCTGATAAGGTCACCAACACATAAAACTCTCATTCTTCTATCACAAAATGCTCATATCTCATGCATGGCTTGATTCCAACGTCCAATTCTTGATTTTTATGACATTACACCACTAAATACACTCAAAGGGGTTGATCAAAGTCTCCAGAGCTCAATATCTCATAAAGTCTCAAACTTTTGGGACAAAACCCTTAAATGCTCTACTAAGATGCACAAATCAAAAGAGTGAGAAAGTTTGAAGCTTTATACCTTTATATGAAGCTCCCAACATAGATATGCTCAGATCCAAGGGCCTGGACTCTCACTCCTTCTTCTACAAAGCTTCTTCTTCACTTCAAGGACACACAAAAACACTCAAAGGCTCTCAAATGCACTCACAAGCTCCATGAACGAAGGTTTAGGGTTTAAGAGGGTTTGCAATCTGAAGATGGTGGCCAGGAATGAGGCCATCTCATTTGTTATATAGGGACACCCCTCAACTAGGGTTTTTCATTAAGTGCCTAGTACACCCAGCGTACCCTCTGGTACGCCCAACATACTAGGTGGCTACACTTAAAAATCACGCACATGAGTACGCTAAGTGTACACACACGTACACCCAACGTACTCAGTTGCCACCTTTCTCAAATAAGGGATTAATCCTGCCAAAACTTCAAACTTCCATTGCTTCCTCGATATAACTCTGTTTCCAATGAACCTCATATCCACGGAAAGGTGACGAGATGCCCTACACTTCTAGCAACTCGTTCAACCCCGAGACTTCCTTATGCTCGGGTTGCAACCCACAAACCCTAATCACGAACGATCCAAAACAGGATGTTACAGTATAAAACAATTAACTTAAATTACAAACAATTAATATCTTAAAAACTTTAAATCACTAGTAATTAACAATAAATATCTTAAAATTGTCAAATTTCACAATTTTTCAAAGTTAAACATACGAAAAAACCAACACTTTTGTCTTCTAGAAATTTATCCTTCTTTCATCCATGAAACTTGTCTTATTTCTAATATTTAATATATTAATAATTAATAAAAAATTGTATATAATATATGCGGTGCGGTGCGGTTTTTTTTGCGGTTTTTGAAAACTAATAACCGCACAGCACCGCAAATTTGCAGTTTTTGAAAAACAGAGAATTTCACCATCGGTTTTTATTACGGTGGTTAATCGGTTGCAGTTTATACAGTTTTTGCGGTTAATTTTAGTTGCGGTGCGGTTTTTACTCACCCCTACTAGATAATTACACCCAACAATAATATAGTGTATGCAATTTTTTCAATCGAGTAAGATAAACATTTATAGGTAGCATTTTTATTTTTTTTAAATGGACTAGCAAGGCATTGCGGGGCTAGTACAATAAGATCACATAGGGAATGCAAGGAACGGGGATAAGCACCGAGTGGTTTGGTCCGGACTTTGGCGTTTTTGGTATTGAGCTTATAAGAGTTTTTGGAAGCTTTTAATTTTTAAAAAACTATAAATAACAAACAAACAAACTTTGTTTGGCAGCACAAGTTTTTAATTTTTATTTTAAACAAAAAAAACTCTGAACCAAAAAGCTAGTTCAAATAACCTTTAGGAGCTTTTCGCTTTTTAGAGCTTTTACACATTTTTTACCTGCTAGTTTTTAACTAATTTTACACGTTTAAATGTTAATAGCTATTTTTGTTGAACACATCTTGCATAAATAAAAGTATCAATTAATTCTACCTATTGTTGAGTTAAATAAAATAATTTGCCTTAGTTTCTTCAAAAATCATATTTGGGGAGGAGACTTTTTGTTGAAGCTTTTATTATTCCATGTTTTCCGAAGTATCCACATGTTAAATGGAAGATCATCATAAGTTTTTTGATTCGTTCGTTGATTTCTCGAAAACCATCGAGCATGAGAGGATGGAATTAATAGTTTTGGGGTAAAATATTCCAAATGACACCAAGTAGCGATAAGGTTCCAAAGTGAAGCAGCAAAAGCGTATGCTATTAGCAGACGATCCGCTATTTCTTACGTGGCCCAACATAAATGGAAGTTGGTGTTTTGTATCTCGATGACCCTTCTCACTAATGCAACAAGTTGTTAGGTATAATCTTGATGCTGGAACATTGAGATTAATAAAGTATTTATGAGTTTATATTTTATGCTATAGTTAATAGTTTTATTATTTAGAAATTGTAGTTTTGTTCAAGTCTATGGGTTAGAAGAATGGGTCATTAGATGTGGCAGGTCTTTAGTTGTAGCAGTAGTTTAAGCCTACTTTCCAGCTTGCACGTTACTTCAAAGACTATATATATAGTCTTTCTTAATATGAATAAAAGCATGCAGAGCAGCAGAGACTTTAGTATTTCCCCTCTCTTTCATTGCTTATTTAAATCATAAGAAATGTCTCTTTCTTCCTTTTGTCTTCGTGTGTGTATATTAAACAAAGAGGTTGGAGCTTTACAACTAACACAAGTGTGATGTTGTATAAATCTCGATACAAGTTCTCCAAGCAAAACAGTTAAATTTTTTACGGGGCCCACTCATACCAACAAAATGGGTCACCATCTATTATGCAATATCTTTGCTCAATCGTTGTTCTTAGGGAGTTAATAGTGAAGCATCATGAATCATCACCATAACCATTAATCTTGTTTATCAGAAAAAATGATTGGTTAATCATTTTTGTACAATCTTGAAATTAGTCGAATTTCGCTTATGTTTTGAATTGCTAGTGATGATGGTGAAAGGAGTTGGTGATGGTGGTGACTAGTGATGATGATAGTGGTAAGGTTGATGGTGATTGATGGTGGGACTGATGTTAATTGATGATAGTAGTGACGGTGATTAGTGTTGGTTATGGCGATGACTAGTGTTGGTGACAGTGGTGACAATGGTGATTGGTACCGATAGTGATGAGGCAGATGGTGATTGATGACGATAATTATTGTAATTGGTATTAGTGATCGTTGTGATTGGTGATGGGGATGGTGGTGAGGCTTATGGTGATTGATGATGGTGGTGATGGTGATTAGTGGTGGGGCTAATGGTGATGGTGATGGTGCTTGGTGGTGGAGAGTGAAAGAGGTGGTAGAATAATAAATAAAAAGAATGTTATAGTTTTGGTCCCTTTGGGGTGGGGGTGTGATAAAGGGAAAAATTCTCATATTTCAAAAAGTAACAACCAATGTGTTCGTTTTTAACCACTCTAGGGCAAGATTTGGAAACCAACCAAACATATTAAAAAATAGTAAAAAATTTGACTAAAAGTGAAGATTGGGCAAAACCGAAGGACCAAAACTTTAACTTACTCAACATCTTATTTATTATGTGCATTAATTTGGTATATAGCTTCTTTAATTGTAAGGCAAATGCGATCGAGGGTGTGTCACACCAAATCTCCTGCAAAACCGCCATGGCAGATCCTCCTACTCATTTCTTCAAGTTCATCCATCCAAGCTTCAAATTTAACCCTGTAAGCATTTTTATGCATCATTCACTTGTACGATTTCCATTTGCAAACTATCAATGGAACCAATGCGCATAATTTAGCCTACGGTATATTCTTTATACATTCCCGTTCTTTTCACCTACTTATTAAGTTGTATATGCATTTGCAGTCGATTCCAAGTTCTTTCTTGAGGAACCTAAACTGTGGGAGATGCTTCAAAGTCACACTGAGACGTGGGCGTCACGAATGGTCAGTGAACATTGACGACGGGATTTTTGGTGGTGGTTGGAGGAGATTTATGAGAGAAAATGGAGTCCAAGAGTTTGACTTTATTGTGTTCAAACATCAAGGAAGCATGGTGTTTGACTTTTTGGTGTTTGACCAATCTACATGTGAAAAACAATACCCAAATCTATTTGACGAAATGGATGTAGAAGAGCATCTCACAGAATCTGGTACGATCTGCACACATAGTAAGCTCATTGAAGGTTTTATCATTTTTGTTTCATACTTAGCATATCAAATGGTGAATATTTTTGAGTTTGAGCTTCAAGTTTGTATGAAATATTGACTGAAAGGGCCGAAGAAGCTCAAAAAGCGCAAGAGGAAAGATTATGCATATTCTCAAGACCAAGAAAATTTTCAAGTAAAGGAGACTGATTCAACAATAAAGAAAGCAACTAGTTCCACTCTTAACAATCACCCATACTTTATTTCAACTCTCAAGCCTTGTAGCTTCAAAAAATCAGCCCTGGTGACTTTTACTCTTTTAGAACCCTTAAATCTTATGGCAAAACGACTTAACTTGTGTATATTAATCTTAATCATTTACATATTGTAGTGGTTTTTTTTTCAGCATATTCCAGTTAAATTTGCCGTACAAAATGGTTTGAAAATTGGAGAAATGATTCTTAGAGATGATAAAGGTCGATCATGGAAAGTTCAGCTGAACAAAAAACAAGAAAAACATATTTATATTGGACGTGGTCTTAGAGCTTTTCGGGTTGCCAATGGATTGAAGAAAGGTGATGCATTCAAGTTTGAACTCATCGAGAATGAGAATGACGATCCCCCCATCGTCAACTTTTCCCGTACTGTATTTTCTTTATCTTCGATTTTGTGTTTCAGTTCTTTAAATTGATTCATGTTTAAGTCAAAAATGAAAAATCTGTTTATTTTTGCGCAGTTCTAAAGAGCAAGCCGATTAATACCGATAGAAAAGCAAAACTTGAACAAAAGAAACTGATTCCTTATGAAGAAGATGACCTGCCCTACTTCATGGGGAAATTGAAGTCCTGGAACATTCGACGTTCACGTTTGGTAATTATTATTGTTTCCCTTGAAAAAAAGACGTTTCTGGAAGAGATAATTTACGAAATTTCTTACAAAGATTTGTTATTATTATAGTATCTACCACTAAAATTTGCGAGGTTGAATGGATTAATCAACAAGAAGCAAATGATTCTGAAAAATTTCGAAGATGGAAGGACATGGTCTCTCGAGATACAGAACCATAAGAAAAAATTTTATTATATAGGACAAGGTTGGAAGGATTTTCAAGTTGCAAATGGATTGAAGGAAGGAGATTGTTTCAAACTGCAGGTGGTCGACAAAGGGGAAATGCCAATTGCAAACTTCTACTTATTGTAAAATTTAGAACCCTTTTAAGTTTGTTAGAAAGACTTATATTATGTTTGATATTTGCCCGTTTAGACAAATTTATCACTTAATTTGTCGATAAAAAATAGATAATCTTAGTGATATCTTTTGATTTATACGTAATATAACTTAATAAAAGTTATGAAATAAAATTAAAACGAAAATTTTAAATTCATTATAAAGAAATAAGTTTTTAAAAAAGGGTAAATGGCATAAAAGTCACTAAATTTTTCATTTTTTTCGATTTTAACACTGGTTTTTTTCTATTACATTTAAGACATTATGTTTTCAATTTGTTGCAATTTTAATCGGATGACAAGTTTGCTTTAATTCATCCGATTGCCACTGCTGACGTGGCAAAATGATGTGTCCGCAGCAAAAAAAATGACGCAAAAGTCATTATGTTATTTATTATTATTATTTTTTTTATAATTTTGACACTAAGTTTTTAATATTTTTCAATTTTGACATTAAGTTTTCGGTTTTGTCTAATTTGCAACATAAATGCAAGACATGTAAATACATAATTGCTCATTTTACCCTATGATATAATATAATATATGTTAAAAAAAAGAATATAAATGAAAGAAATATATACAAAGACATAATTGCTTCATATTTTGTATTTGGTTTTCTTTCTCTTTGCAAATATATAATTGCTCCATATACCCAATAACATAATAAAGATGTTTGTGATGAGATTGTATCAGTGAACCCAACCACCAAGATCAAGATTTTCATTGTAGATTTTTCTGGCAAGAATATGGTGGTCGGAGTTAGAGAGATACAAAAGATGATTTATGGTGAACAACTGGACGTGGGTGGTGAATAATATCGGGGTGACTTATCCTGCATCTAGGGTTTTTTCTTGAGGTTGAATAAGAAGTTTGGATGAATGTGATAGAGTTTGATAACAAGAGTTGTGATTTAAGGAATTCTTGAGAGTAAAAGAGTTGTCATTGTTAATATTGCTTCAGGTACTACTATTGTTGTATCTTTACATCCTCTATATGCGATCTATGCTGCCAGCAAAGCATAAGTTAGTCGTTTATTGTCTTTTTCTTTCTTTTTATTTGCTCCCGATTCTCTCTTTCTATTTTAAGATCAAATTAAAGGCATATACGATTTAATTTGGGTCAACAAACATGCACTAAGAATGTTTTTACAACCAAAAGGCAATCATGGTCATGAGTTATGAAAACAAGTTATTTATATACATGAGGCAAGCTCAAAGAAACGAAAGAGGATGGACAAAAAAATAAGTAAAAATACTGCATCAAGGAATAAGTGAAATAAACATTATATATATATATATATATATATATATATATATATATATATATATATATATATATATTGACAAATTAAGGTACTATAATTCAAATCTTATTTACAAATATAGGATAATCAAAAACTATATATAAACGAATATTTTCATTGATGGGGGTGGAAATTGGATATGTATATTTCATTTATGTTGCAAATTGGAGAATATCAAAAACTCAGTGTCGAAGTTCTAAAAGTTTGAAAAATTATTGTCAAAATTGAAAAAAAAAAACATACTGTCTTTTGCACCATATTTTTTTGCTTCTGACACGTCGACATACCACGTCAGCAATGACAGCTGGATGACCTTGAAGCAAACTGGTGATCTATTCAGAATTTCAACAAATTGAAAACATAGTGATTTAATTGTAACAGAAAAAACACATTGTCAAAATCAAAAAAAAAAAGTTGGTGATTTTTGTATCATTTACCGTTTTTAAAAACTAATAAAGTTTGGCCCATTTGATTTGTGAAAAGCTTTTGAGAATAATCGAAAGTATTTGAGGGTGGAAATTCCAATTTGGATTTGGAAAATAAAAGCATTTGAAAACTAAAGACAAAGTGCAAATATGGTCTCTAAGGTATGCATTTTTTTCAAGATTTAGTCTAAACCATAAAAGTTTTGGATTGGTGGTCATTTTAACCATATTTGTATGTAGATATAATCTTTCCCAAATCTGAAATGACTAATATACCCTTATTTAATGTCTTTTTTATTTTCTTTTCAAATAAACTAATAGCAAAATGGGTCCACCATATCTCTCTCTATTTCCCTCTCTCTCTCTCTCTCTCTCTCAACATCACACACACACACACGCAAACACACCTACACTCGATTTGTGATCCCATTTGCAAAAAATCGAAGCCCTACATTCTTCACCATTTTCTTTTTACCCAATCCTTTGCCAACCATCTTGAGCTCATGTGGGATCGATCCAGTTATAGAGGAAAACGTGAATGGTTTCCGATGTTACAGAAGACAACCTCCCACCCCTTCATCACATCAACAAAAGATGAATAAGCCTCCGTCTGCCATCGTCGTCCTCCTGTCGAGCTGATTTCATCTCCACCTGCGGTAATATTCAATTTAAAATTTTGATTTATGGTTTATATACATGGTTACTAATCAATTTAGATTTTTGATTTCTAGTTTTTGTGGTTAGATTGCTTCAAATTTCATCTCCACCATTCATCCTCCCCCATAAATTTCTGTTTATATATGTCATAAATGGGTGTTTTCCTCCGTTTTTCGGGAAAATTAGAGGTGGTAATCGCTACAAAGTTGGAAACGACATCGTTAGCCTGTAATTCACTGAAACTGTAGCACCTGGTTCCTGGTACGTATTCCTTGTAATTAATATTTCATAATTAATGCAATTTGCCTTGGACTCGGCGAGTTGAAGGACCAACTCGCCGAGTAGAAGCAGGATGAGACGTGGGGTCTGAGCCTCGGACTCGGCGAGTAGACCCTGTTTGGGTAAAAACCCTAACCCGGGTGTTTGCACCCTATTTAAGCACTCTAACTCGGCCTCCCTTTTCCCTAACACATCCAAAAGAGCTGTAGAGTGAAACCCTAGCCCCTTTTTGTCCTTGTAAGTGATTTTGGCCTTGTGAAGGAAGTTTGAAGCTTAAGAGAAGAAGAAGGAGGTGGAAGAGTGCAAGGAGGAGAAGTAGATCCGACATCTACCCTGCAAGAGGCTTCCATTCAGGTAGAAAAGTCCCTACCTTGATCACTAGTTCATTAGATTCCCTTTTGTCCCTAATGATGGGTTTTAGCCATAAGAACTTTCCTATGTGCGCATGCAAAACCCTAATGCTTGGATCTAGGCTTTCTAATTAAACATGATTTGAATCCAAGACTTCTAATGACTATTTAGGTGTAATAACAATATTAAAACAGATCTAGAATCATACCTTTGAATTCCTTGTTGATCTTGTTGTCTTGGAGCTTCTAGAGTCACAATTGTCACTCCTCTAATGGCTTACAAACACCAAATAGCAAGGAGGATGATTTGGGAGAGAGGAGAGGGGATGAAATCGGCCAGGGGTTCTATACTTTAGATGAAGTGCCGATTTCCCTTTCCCATAGGGTCTATTTATACTTGTAGACTCCTTAAGGGTTACAACCTAAACCCTAATTGGATAATCTTCTCTTAAAGCTATCCAAATCCATTCCTTAGATAACCCTTTGGACAATTTGAAGCAATCCATAGCTTCTAGAATCCGTCCAGTACATATCTATATGGATTTACAGTCTAAAGTTTAACTATCAAACAATTGACAGTTTATACCCTCTTATTTAATTAATCTCTTTAAGTCACCAAATTAATTCCAATTAATTCTATGACTTATACTAATCAAATAACAATATATTATTCTTTATATTATTCTCATAATATATTAATAATATTTATTCTCTCTTAATAAATCATCCTATCAAGTTGCTATGGTGAAGGCAACCCAAAAGGTCCATGCACAACCGGGTCAAATACTTGCCTAATATAGTTGCAGCCTTAGACACTATTCCAACAGTCTCCCACTTGGATAAGTCTAGTAACTATATGCACAAGTACAATTCGATTTGCAATCGTAGCTCTCAAAGACGCTGTCAAACTCTGATCTAATCAATCTTGTCCTTTAGATAAGGGATCGTACAGTCCTCTGTTAGATATCATGCTGACAATCCCATGGAATGGTTAGTCAAGCATTTAGGTTTCTCGATCTCTGATTTATTCGACATAGAACTTAATCGAACACATCAATTCAGTTCTGACCGGGCCCGACACATAAGTCAAATCAAATCATCGAGCGGCCGAGATATCTCTTCTACCCTCTTAGGATAAAATTTACAGATAAACTTCGACTTATATGCATTTACTTATTTAATAATCAACTATACACAACAATGTGTTTTATAACATTGAGTTACCAATGCGTTTTCGCATTATCAATGTACAATCAATTAACAAATAACAAACCATATATCTAGGTTTTAAGACTATATGATACTATCGTCTTGCGATCACCTCTTATATATCATATTCCATACGGTGATTCCAGCAAGCACGGGTTTGTTCCAATGCTCAAAACTAGTTCATAAGCACTCATGAACGTTGCAGCAACCCTTTGCTATGTCTAACACCATTTAGACAATCTACACACCAATTCACGCCAATCTTCATTCATATCTACTTCCAACATATGAACGATTGTGGACAAATTGAATAATTCGATTATTCACAATAAACTCAATTATTCTGGAAGTCAAAACATGCAAAGTGAAACAATAGTTAAATAATTAACATAAGATAGTAACATTACTCATAAATAAAACTCCTTTATTTAATCATCAAATGTTAATTACATTTATCTATTACACGTTTCTAATACTATCTAATCTACGCTAATATCATCCTTCAGCCCAATACTCCTAGCATGCTGCAAGTGCTTAACCCTACTCAGTCCCTTCGTAAGCGGATCTGCTGGGTTATCTTCTGATGATATCCTCTTCACTATGAGTTGTCCTTCTTCTACACGATGTCTAATAAAGTGATATTTTCTGTCGATATGTCTAGATCTACCATGATCTCTCGGTTCCTTGGTCAAGGCAACCGCTCCTTCATTATCACAGAAAATCTCCATGGGCTCCTTTATGGCAGGTACAACTCCAAGATCACCGATGAAGTTCTTCAGCCATATTGCCTCCTTCGACGCTTTGCTTGCTGCAATGTACTATGATTCGCACGTTGAATCACCTACGGTTTCCTGCTTGGAACTCTTCCATGTCACTGCTCCTCCATTCAGGGTAAAGACCCAGCCCGACTGCGAACGGTAGTTATCCCTGTCGGTCTGAAAACTGGCGTCACTATACACTCGCACCTTCAAGTCATCACTCCCTCCGAGGACTAAGAACCATTCCTTCGTCCTCCGAAGGTACTTAAGGATATTCTTCACCGCAATCCAATGGGCTCTGCCAGGGTTCCCTTGATATCTACTAACCATGCTCAAAGCGAAGGCTACATCAGGGCAAGTACAAGTCATAGCGTACATTATTGAGCCAATTGCGGGAGCGTATGGAACTCGACTCATTTCTGCTATCTCAGCTTCGGTACTCGGACTTTGAGTTTTACTCAACTTGGCATTACTTTGTATCGGTAATTCTCCCTTCTTCGAGTTTTCCATACTAAAACGTTTTAGTACCTTCTCTAAGTAAGTGTTCTGACTAAGTCCAATTAGTCTCTTACTTCTTTCTCTTACTATCCTTATTCCCAAAATATAAGAAGCCTCTCCGAGGTCCTTCATAGCGAAGCACTTCCCGAGCCAGGACTTAACTTCCTGCAGAGTCGGGATGTCGTTTCCTATGAGTAATATGTCATCGACATATAGAACGAGGAAGCTTACTATACTCCCACTGGCTTTGACATATACACACGATTCATCTTCGCTTCGTACAAATCCAAACTCTTTGACTTTCTCATCGAAGCAAAGATTCCATCTGCGAGACGCTTGCTTAAGTCCATAAATGGACTTCTCAAGCTTACACACTCTATTCGGATGCTTCGGATCCACAAACCCCTCTGGTTGAGCCATGTAAACTTCCTCAGCCAACTTTCCGTTAAGGAAAGCGGTCTTGACATCCATTTGCCAAATCTCATAATCATGAAATGCGGCAATCGCTAGCATCACTCTAATAGATTTTATCTTCGCAACTGGCGAGAAGGTCTCATCATAGTCAACTCTGGGAGTTTGAGTAAAGCCCTTCGCGACCAATCGCGCTTTATAAGTGTGTACGTTTCCATCCACGTCTGTCTTCTTCTTGAAGATCCATTTGCACCCAACGGTCTTACATCCGGGCACATTATCAACCAAATTCCAAACTTGGTTATCATACATGGATTGGATCTCGCTATCCATTGCCTCTTTCCATTTCGCAGACTCCGGGCTTGCCATGGCTTCCTTATAGCTATTAGGTTCATCAAGGTTTATTAGTGTACCATCACTAATATACGTGTCCCCTTCAGTAGTAATATGAAAACCATAAAACTGGGGTAGAACTCTAACTCTATCGGAACGTCTAAGAGGTAAGGACTCGTCAATCGGTTCAACCGGAGTTTCCTCCTCGGGTTGAGTGCCAGCGGTAGAGGTTCCTTCATCTATCGACTCTTGAATCTCTTCAAGTTCGATTTTCCTCCCACTGTCTCCTTGGCTTATGAGTTCTCGCTCTCGGAAAACTCCTCTTCTCGCAACGAAGACAACATTGTCCTTCGGTCTATAGAAGATATATCCAAAGGATTTTTGCGGGTAGCCGATGAAAATACATCGCTCACTACGAGGTTCGAGCTTGTCGTGAGTATCTCGTCTTACGAAAGCCTCGCAACCCCAAACCTTGATGTGTGCCAACGAGGGAGCTTTCCCTGTCCACATCTCGTGAGGTGTTTTGGCAACCTTCTTAGTAGGGACTCGGTTAAGGATATGGGCGGCAGTCTCTAAGGCATACCCCCAAAAAGAGATTGATAGTGAAGCACGACTCATCATAGAGTGAACCATATCCAATAGGGTTCGATTACGCCTTTCTGCCACACCATTCAACTGTGGTGTCCTAGGAGGCGTCAATTGCGAAACTATTCCACACTCCTTGAGATATTCGTGGAATTCAAGACTTAGGTACTCTCCTCCTCGATCGGATCAAAGCATCTTGATTTTCCTGCCCAATTGATTCTCCACTTCATTCTTGAACTCTTTGAACTTTTCAAAGGTTTCTGACTTTTGCTTGATTAAATAGATATACCCATATCTACTATAATCATCGGTAAAAGTCACGTAGAAGCGGTTCCCTTCCTTCGTGGTTGATCTAAACGGTCCACATACATCGGTATGTATTAGGTCCAATAGACCCTCACCCCTTTCACATGTACTCGTGAAGGGTGATTTAGTCATCTTTCCAAGTGAACAAGACTCGCACGTGTCATCTTCCCTAAGTTCGAATGACTCCAACACTCCATGCTTTTGGAGTTGGGATATGCGTTTCTTGTTGACATGTCCAAGACGACAATGCCACAAGGATGCTTTATCCATACTAGTGGAAGAATCTATGTTCAAAACATCATTTCCTAAGTTATCAACAATCATAACAGTTTCATAAATTCCATTACATGGTATAGCTTCAAAGTAAAAGACACCATTTAGATAAGCCAAAATAGAACCATTCTCATTATTAAAAGAAAATCTAAAACCTTGTCTATATAAACCATGAAATGAAATGATGTTTCTAGCCATTTCTGGCGAATACCAACAATTGTTCAAATCTAAACATAAATTATTCCTAAGCACTAAAAAATACACTCCACTCTTGGTCACAGGCGACGATCTTCTGTTCCCCATGATTAGATTGATTCTTCCTTGCTCCACATCCCTACTTCTTCTTAGTCCCTGCACATTAGAACAAATGTGGTAACCACAACCGGTATCAAGAACCCAAGAAATAGCATGATTAGAATCGTTAGATTTAATTGTATATTGGCTTTATCTTTCCTTCCTTGATGGCTTGTAGGTATTCTAGGCAGCTTCTCTTCCAATGTCCTATCTTGTGGCAGTGGTGGCACTCTGCCTCCTTAGGGTTAGGGCAGGGATTAGCGGGATCAACTTTGGTCCCACTAGAAGAGGCACCATCTCGGGCTTTAACCTTGCGATAGTTCTTAGACGAAGCCTTCCTCTTCTTTCCCTTTCCTTGACCAATTGCCAAGACAGGAGCAGCGGGTGGATTGGGAGTTGGTGCAACAGACTTGTCTTTGAAGTTGCTCTCAGCGACCCTCAAGAGACCTTGGAGTTTGCTTAGGGTGACCTCCTCTTTGTTCATGTGGTAGGTCATCCTAAATTGATTGTACATCGGAGGCAAAGAGTGAAGCACCATGTCGATCGCCAAGTCTTCCCCAAAGTCAACATTTAACTTGCGAAGGCGGTCGACATACATTTGCATCTTTTGCAGGTGCACGGTAAGAGACTCTCCATGACCCATCTTAGCGGAAATCATGTTAGTGAAAATCTCATAATGCTATTGTCTTGCGTTTTGGTGGTATCTCTCCAATAAGTCTTGATGCATCTCGTACGGGTACATGTCCTCGTAGGACTTTTGGAATTCGGAGTTCATGGTGGCTATCATGATGCAATGTACCTTCGTTGCATCTCGCTCATGAGTTTCAAAAGCGGTAATTTCAGCCGGAGTAGCAATTTCAGGGTTGATTTTCTCGAGCTTCTCATCGAGGACATACTCCTTGTCCTCATAGCGAGCAATGGTGCGAATGTATCTTATCCATTCGCTAAAGTTCGTTCCATCGAAGGTGACCTTTTGGCAAAGGCTCATCAACGTGAAAGAACTAGCAGCAGCGTTCACTACTAGAAAAAAGGCCTTTTACGACGCTCATTGCGCGTCGTAAAACGCTCAGACGACGCGCAAATGCATGTCAAGGAAGGCCCTGTCATAAAGAGAGACGACGCGCTTTTGCGCGTCGTCTATATATGACGTGCATTTACGACGCACGGTTATGACACGCAATGCGTATCCAGGAAGGCCCTGTCGTAAAGGAAGACGACACGCATTTGCGTGTCGTAACCTTACGACGCGTGTTTATGACACGCAATGCGTATCAAGGAAGCCCCTGTCAAGAAAGGCCATGTCATAAATGAAGATGACACACATTTTTGCGTATCATAATTTTAAATGTTCTAAAAAAAATATTTATATATTTATTAATTTTTAAATTAAATTTGCATTTAATGTCTCATAATAGAAATAAAATATCATATACAAAAAATACAATCAATTGCATAAAATTTAATGTCATACAATTCTATTTTTTACAATATCTAAATTTGCATCTAATCTACTCTCTACATCAAATTCCAACTAAGTAAAGTTGCATCTTGCCTTTCATAATTCTTTAAGACTAATGCTCCAAACAGATGTTATATGGATAAGAAGTTGTACATTGGCCCATCTACTCTGTGTTTCATACTAACAATTGAAATGAAGAATGCAACACTTGCATTTGCAGCATCTTATCTCTTTCGGCTTGAGCTTTCTTTTCCTCTTCTAACTCCAAAGCTATTCGCTTTCATCAACCCTATAAACACAACACAAAATCACTTGTCATTTTCATTCTACTTTTAAAATTAATTCTTATCAGGACATTCCGCTTTTAAACCTACCAATCTAGCAAATTTTTCGAAGAATATAATTTAATTTTTATGGAAAGTACATTGCTATTTCTTGAATACAAGATGTTACAAATCAAGAAACTTACATGGACTGCCGACCACCATGAACCTGCAAGACACGAGACATCAAATACTTTTAAAATTAATTCTTATCAGGACATTCCGCTTTTAAACCTACCAATCTAGCAAATTTTTCAAAGAATATAATTTAATTTTTATGGAAAGTACATTGCTATTTCTTGAATACAAGATGTTACAAATCAAGAAACTTACATGGACTGCCGACCACCATGAACCTGCAAGACACGAGACATCAAATAAATCAAAATTAAATTTTGATTTTTTTTGCTTTCAGTAACGATTAACATTTAACAAAAAAACAAAAGGTCAACCCACTCCCTTTGCCTCATTCCAGCTGACCCACTCCCTGGAAACAAGAAAAAAAACTATCAACCAACATTTTACTTATATTTGAGAGGTTTTCATATTGATTTATTTATTTGTTAATAAATAGTTTACATACTACACCTATGGTATGGATTAAGTATTCAGGGGAGGATTTACTATCAAGGAAAATGTCGAGGGTAAATTGTTCACATTGGTTTGAGTGATCTGCAATCTCTTTGAATTTGAAAGTATGACTTCGTCTTGAAGCTGCATAAAATAAATATCAATGAATACAAGCTCATAAGTCATAATCACATCTATTATTGTGTGCACATTAAACTAACACTGATTGCTAAAAGAATAAAGGTTTTGACATGTGTTTTGATTAAGAATGTAGTCATATCAAATACCTTCAAGCGCTCAGAAAGATCTTTGAAACCCTTAACAATTTGGGGCCAAAGGCGTTCACGATTGGAACTCTCCATATCTTCTAGCTTTCCCATTGCATCTGCCCACATATAATACACCCATTTAGAACCGTATTATATGTATATATAATTAAACCAATGGAAGTACACATTGTTAACAGAGGCATCCATTTCATTGATGAGGCAGATGAAAAATATATTCAAAAGCAGGAATAAAATGAGTCAATTTGAAATGCTTTTTTCCTATTACAGTTTTCCTAACTCTATCATATCCTCTACCACCATCAGTCTCCACAAATCTACATAAATAAATAAAATAAAATAAGACTTACTTATGTTGTTAAACAAAACAAGAAAAAAGTAGTCGATTACTGATTACTTGAAATATGATAGTTTGTACATAAGGGGGTTTAGCATGGTTGGAGTCGCATGTGAACCAATTTGGTATTGACCTGATAAGAAATAACAATGAAAAAGAAGTAATTTATTAGAATAGATAAACAAAAATGAAATAGAAGAAATAACAATGAAATAGAAGTAATTTATTTTCCATTTTTTAAAACTACAATGCCCTAATTAGAAACTATTTGAAAGTACAATGCTATAACTAATTAAAAAAATGAAAGTACATTACTTGAAGTACTTAAACATACAAGATAATCAGGCTCCTTCATATGTGGGAAGATGCCTCCTCCTATACAAACCCATTCATAGGAACTTTTTTATATCATCACTAGAGTATCCCACGACACTTGAAAATGATGAAAACTTCAAATAATTAATTTCTTATTTTCAATTCTTTATTATTATTTAAAAATAAAATATAAAACTAGACATCCAAACAGTTGAAAAATTCTCAAGCAGCTTTTTTGGGTGATGACATGGCAGTACCAACAGTAGCAATGTGTGTTGTTCCATGTTGTATTATCAACTATAAATGTCCTGCTAGCCATTGTTGTTGTTTGGTAACATCAAGTGTGTGTGTGTGTGTGAATGAGTGCATTAAGTCCTAAGTCCTAAGCATGGATAAGACCTTATATAAATGTTGATTGAATACAGTAAGTTACTTACTTTATCATCTACTTCAGTGTTATGGCTTAACCATGCGTAAGCCTCTCTGAAATCATCAAAAACATGAAGACCTTCAGGTGGATGAGAAGTGAGCACAATTTAAAGAGTTGAATATGCTTCTGTTGCATCCTGCACACTATGAACCTAAACAAAGGGTAAAATCTTCATTTACTTTGTCATTCAGATGGTTCATTAGGTGCAAATAAGAAAAATTCCTTGTACATACAACAGACACCATTCATCACTTAATGGAAAAGAAAGAAACAAACCCTAATCTGGTAAGCTATGCATGGGTGTTTCTTTTTTACTTGATTAAAAAAACCTACTTTAATGGAAGAAAGTATGGTTACCACATAGAAGGCACCCATCAACACAATTAAGAAAAGAGCAAAAATCGATGTGTCAACATGCAAGACTAAGGGCCACTTTTCAGTCTTCTTCTTGGAAGTCTCTTCCACAACCACCTTTTTTTTTTTGGTTTTCTTGGAAGGTCTTTTCTTCAACAAATCTTCTTTTTTTGTCACTATTTTCCATGGAAACAGTACTAGCAGATACTCCATCCCAAACCTTAGTGGTCAAAGTCAACAAAAAAGTCAATAAAATAATTTTGAGGACTAAAGAAGTGCATGTGTGTGATTGCAAATACTTACTTCATTTTGGGTATTTTCAAATAAACTAAAAACATAGAATTTATTTGATCTTGTGAAAACATCAAAGGATTCAGAAAGAGCAATTTCAGATAATATGCATGCAGTTGGAGCAAGCACAAGCATTAGTTGTACCTGTCATATCGTTAGACAAAAAAGTTTAAGTTGACAGGAAATTAAACATATGAAAAAAAGGTAAAAATGTAAAATGAGTAGAATCCTTACCATGGCACTACAAAAGTATACAAACATTACTATATAAAGGATCAGAAAGGAACTTGCATCAAATAGAGGTGAAAAGCATGCCTGCAACATCATGATTGTTCAGCACTCCCGTGTAACATTCCATCTCCCCAATGTTCCTTTACTTTAATCTGTTCCAAAATTAGGCAAAATCAATGTTATATAAATGAGCATTATGCTTATTAAGCAAGAAAATCAATATAAATTACTATATTACCTCTTTGAATCGGGTCAAATAGTATTCAATCATCTGTGTTGTGTATTTTCTTGGTACTTTGACACAACAGCACCAAGAGCACAAGCTCCAGCACTTCCGCGTAAAAAGGTTACATCCCTATCATTATCGATTTCAACAATATGTTAAATATGGATTTATATATCAAGATAATGAGATTGGAGTACTATAGAGGGTACCTAAAGCTTGCAGAAGCAGGGTCACAAGCTTCAATAATGCAAGCAGAGGTGTTCAGATCATTCTTGTTGCCATTCACTGGAAAAAATTTCAAGAGCAAGAAAGCGGTCCCCGGAGTACCATCACAAAGAGTAGAGTCGACGTGTATTCTTCTTTCAATGGTCTACCATGTGTTCACCACAACCTGTTAAACATTTCCACAAACACGTTGTAGGCATGCACACAAATGCAGAAAACCAAGAAACACGCAGTTCCCCCAAAAGATTCAGTATCTATAACCATGTGTGTTTGTGTGAGAGAGAGAGAGAGATGGTACCGTGTGCTTGAGATATGTGGCGGCTCTTCTGAATTTTCTACGGATCTGTAAGGAGGGTCAAGGGAAATCAAATTCAGGAATCAAGAACTTGGATTCCATAAATACGAAATCCTAATTGGAAATTAGGCATTCGTTTTTCAACGAGTATTAGACTTTCAGTCAATCCCACGTTTGAGTAATAGATTTTTAGCAAATCCCAGGCTTTTAGCGATTGAGCGAGTCTCAGTTTGGTTTCGGTGATAGGCTGCTGGCGACTGACATTTAGAAATCTCAATCTAAAATTAAAATCAGATGGAAGAAATCAGAAATCATAAAATCAGTTGGGAAGAAATCTGTGAAAAGAGTTGAAGTGGAAGGTGCGTTATGAGTGTCGATTCGCTTAGGTGGCGAAGCAGCAGCAATGGTGAAAGTTAAAACCCTAAGTCGTCAGTTAATAGAGAACAACATTACATGCTTCCTTCTGCGGACATTTACCCCAATTTCCCCTTTCGTCTCTCACTCTAGAAACCCTAATCCCTCCGCCACAATGAACACCATTACAGTTTCCACGGCGCCTTGAAATCCCTAACCTGAATCTCTCGATCAGAAGCGTATCTAGAAGGAAGCAGGTCAAGGAATAGTGCAAGAAAACTATTAGCGAGTATTCTCAATAACAGCAGAGAGATGAAGAAGGTGAAATTACAGCAACGATGAAGTAGATGAATGGAAATCAGAAGCCCTTTTTCTTGATTGAGATGATGAAGTCGAGAGATGGAGATGAAATCGTAACCTTCGATCTTTGATTGAGAAGTTGCACAACAGTGTGAGGAGAATGAAAGATGCGTGAAAAATGCTTAGGGCAGGGAGGGTAGCGGGCTTTTCTAATTTTTTGGCTTTTCTTTTCCCGCTTGTAACTAAGGAACGCGCGTTCATTAAAATTATAAAGCGACACATATAGAGGGCGCGCATTTAAGGTGCAGTGCCCTCCGTGTTTTTAATTTTTTTTCTTTTGAAACTAATTTAAAGGCACGCAATAATGCGTGACCTAAATCCTTAAATTTTCTGAAGAGATGACACTTTTTTAATGTCACTCTCGTTTGCGTAACATAAATTAATGAGTGTCGTAATTTGCGCGTCGTAAAAGGCTATTTTTCTAGTAGTGATTGTTTGCGTTCGACATCTACAAATAGAAAGGACAAAGATAGATAAGAATATTAATCCCCAATTATCACCCAATAAGAAAAATTAGGGCTAGGATCCAACAACAACATTTACATATTAAAAAAGAGATGTCGTAATCTAACATGCAAATAAATTGAAGGTAAGTGAATGACGATTCACTAATTCTCCACCATAAAAGCTAACTATTAGTCCTAAATGTATTGAGAGTTCCTAGGTACGGATGAGATTCATTGAAAACTATTTAATGGCATGTTTAAATCTCGATATGCTCCTCTAGTTTGTGACTGGGATACCGAGGATCACAAAGCGGGTGTGAATTACCATGCAAATTCACATGGTGCCTTCATTGTAACGATCACCTATTCGATGTGCCGGTAAACCACACACGTTCCATCGAACTATGATAAACAATGAATCACCCTTTGCCACCTTTCCTTAGAACCAATTAGTGTGCCGGTAAACCACACACGCTCCACTAACTTCTTAGCAAGGGTGCAAAGTGTAATTTCATGGGATTGCATCAATTCACTTTTCCTAAAGTAACTAAGATTGGGAAATTTTAGAAAACATGTAGTTACTTTGTATTTCTTATTATACTTTTAATGAGAGGATGAGGTTGCCCTATCCTACCCGTTCGGTTAACGACCCTCCACCAATCAAGCAAGCGGTGGGTGTGAGTGTACACCCATTAAGCGCCATTTTATAGGCCGCAACCTTATACCCACCTTATAGATCGGCTTCGTGAATGAGGCCTACTAACGGTAAGACTAGCATTTTAGTTATACATATATATATATATATATATATATATATATATATATATATATATATATATATATATATATATATATATTAATCTTGTAATATTATATTACTATAGGGTTGTTTTTTAAACATTTTAAAATCTAGGGTTTGAAATTTAAATTGTCTAAATTAAAACTTTTAATCACAAAATATAAATTTCAAAACTTGAGGACAAGTTTTAAACATTTAAAACATGGAGGATCAAATAACAAATAATTTCAATTAACAATTAATTTCCTAATTATCTATATTTGATTTATTCAAGATTTCTTTCAAGATAATTACCAAAATAATCAAAATAATTAATTAATTATCATATAAGAAAATTAAATATTTTATTAGTTGATAAATATCTTTAATTAGATCAAGATAATAGTCATATATATCAAAAAAACGGATTAGGGTTGATCTAATATGATTAAGGTAAGTTTCCATAAGATAATCATGAAGAAATCCCGAATCTGGCCATTCCTGACGCTTGGACTCGCCGAGTGCACCAAGGGACTCGCCGAGTCAGGCCAACTCGCCGAGTCCACTATGGAACTCGCCGAGTCCATGACTCAAAAACACAAAATTCGAATTTTGCAGTTTAGTTTCAAACAAATAAGCAACAATTTAATGAAAACCAAGCTAGGCTCTCATTCCACTGATGGGTTTTAGCCATAAGAACTTACCTATGTGCGCATGCAAAACCCTAATGCTTGGATCTAGGCTTTCTAATTAAACATGCTTTGAATCCAAGACTTCTAATGACTATTTAGGTGTAATAAAAATATTGAAACAGATCTAGAATCATACCTTTGAATTCCTTGTTGATCTTGTTGTCTTGGAGCTTCTAGAGTCACAATTGTCACTCCTCTAATGGCTTACAAACACCAAATAGCAAGGAGGATGATTTGGGAGAGAGGAGAGGGGAGGAAATCGGCCAGGGGTTCTATACTTTAGATGAAGTGCCGATTTCCCTTTCCCATAGGGTCTATTTATACTTGTAGACTCCTTAAGGGTTACAACCTAAACCCTAATTGGATAATCTTCTCTTAAAGCTATCCAAATCCATTCCTTAGATAACCCTTTGGACGATTTGAAGCAATCCATAGCTTCTAGAATCCGTCCAATACATATCTATATGGATTTACAGTCTAAAGTTTAACTATCAAACAATTGACAGTTTATACCCTCTTATTTAATTAATCTCTTTAAGTCACCAAATTAATTCCAATTAATTCTATGACTTATACTAATCAAATAACAATATATTATTCTTTATATTATTCTCATAATATATTAATAATATTTATTCTCTCTTAATAAATCATCCTATCAAGTTGCTATGGTGAAGGCAACCCAAAAGGACCATGCACAACCGGGTCAAATACTTGCCTAATATAGTTGCAGCCTTAGACACTATTCCAACACCTAATTGGTGGTTTTCTAGCCCTAAAACACCAAACTCCATGTGTTTGTGCTTTATGATCCGAAAGGACTTCAGATCTAGAACTTATGGACGTATTAGAGGTATAAAGTTTATGTGGTTGAAGTGATTGTGGTCCCCCATTGAGTGTATGGCCTCATAAATAGCTTGGATTTGCCTTTTGGAGCTTGTAGGGTCATGCATGCACGTAAAGTTTGCAACTTTACGTGATAAGCATGCCCTAGGAACATTGATCTATGGTTTGGAAGCATTGCATGTCTCAGATTTGGTCTATATGGGAAATGGGTCGAAGGGACTCGGCGAGTCCCAAAGTGGAACTCGACGAGTTCTATGAAGATGGCCTTAGACTTGGCGAGTTGGATGAACAACTCGGCGAGTCCTATGAAGATTGCCTAGAACTCGACGAGTTGTTCTTCAAACTCGGCGAGTCATATGAACTGTTTCTGAGTAAGAGGGGTTTAGGTGTTGGTGGTCCAACCCTTCGTATCCGCACGCGGAATTAGCAATTTAACGCGTAGAAATAGTCCCAGAAACCCAAATCCTCATAAAGGATGCTCTGGTGAGGATTTGGAAGCGAGTAGGAGATCTGCTTGTATGGACTCGGCAAGTTGCTCTTGGACTCTGTGAGTCGGATCGCGAGCTGGTTCTATCGTCCCAAGTAGTGAGTTAAGGGTGACTTAGTGAGTGGGAAGAGGGACTTGTAGAGTAGGATTGGGTTAGTGGGAGAAGGACTCGGCGAGTCAGTGCCATGACTCAGCGAGTCTAGTCAACTGGAAGTTGACCTTGACCAAGGAGTTGACCTTGGACCAGGGGTGGGTCAAGCATCTGACCTAAGGATGTTTATGAGTGGCTAATATATGTTTATGATTTATAGCCGGAGGATTACCGATTCAGCAGTCAGGCGCTTAGCAAGCAGACTTTCAGCAGCTACTTTTCGAGGTGAGTTGCCTTCCAGTAGCAGTGGGTCTAAGGCCACAATTTCGGCCCACTAGTAGGAGTTGTATGATTAGATGATTGTCTCTGTGATGTTCATCTAGGGTTGCTACTACATGTGTTATGTTTATGTGCTAGTATGATATGATGCTATGTGCTAGTGACAGTAGGGGAGATAGTCCCCGGATTACCAGTCAATGGGACCGAAGGGGCAGTCATGCCCAGCCATGCTAGATAGATTATGTGATACGTGATATGTGGTAGTGGTAGGGGTGAAATAGTCCCCGGTATCCGGTCGAGAGGACCGAAAGGGAGACCAGCACCCAGGTATGCTAGTCAGCATCCGGTCGAGAGGACCGAAGGGGAGACCATCACCCAGATATGCTAGTCAGTATCCGGTCGAGAGGACCGAAGGGGTAGGTCGGGCACCTAGATATGCCTGACAATATATGTATGTTATGCGATTATTTGGTATATGGTACGGTGGGGGAACTCACTAAGCTTCGTGCTTAAGGTTTATAGTTTTGTTTTCAGGTACCTCTTCAGCGAAGGGGAAGGCGTTTGCACGGTAGCGACACATCATACACGCACATTGTTTTCCGCACCATGAGTCATTCTGTGATTTTGTACTCTGATATGTGATTGTTTTCGTATTTCGGTTTTCAGACACAATGTATGTTATGAAATGGTTTGATCAGACAATGTTTTATTTACAAATGTTTTCTAAAGTATTGATTTAAAAACAAAATTTTTGGACGTGAAATTTGGGTCGTTACAAGTTGGTATCAGAGCCGTGGTTTGAGGGATTCGGACACACCTTCGGTGGTGTCTGAACTCAAATCGAGGGATTAAAGGATTTCAAAAAAAAAGTTTTCTAAAAGATTAAGTAAAGAGTTTTAAGTAAGAACGAAGTGTGTGATGTGCGTGACCAGCCGAGCTCAAGTAAGTATTCCCCAAAGTACCCATACAATGTTATGTTATGTTTATCAATTTCAGTAGAACAGCATGCTAGAATAGGACTAAGGATCTAGGAGGATGCCTAATGTGCATGCTTTATGTGTTCCAGCCTTATGAGAATTGCATGCTAGAAATTGAGTAGACAGCAGTAGAATAGCCTGATTAGGTTATGTCTGATAATAAGAGTTCAACATTGTATGCTAGTGCAGTTTCTCGTTATGAGAATAGATTTTCTTGAGTAGTTCCTGTATCCGAATGTTGCTTGCTTTGTGCTTTGTGGGGCTCCAAGTGATGGGAGTTAGCCATTAGGTGAATACGTCACATCACATGGGATCAGGGTTGGATAATCTCAGAGTGTTGGATTTGGCCCGGCTACGCAGCTCTTGTCACACCCCCAAACCAGAACGGCGGAAACGTTCGGGGGCGGAGGACGTCATATTCAGTATCATAACAGTTCATAGAAAGGAAAGTACACACCACCATATATATATATATATTAAAGTTTCCAAAATGTTTACATAATTGTATCCGTTACATGTTCCAAAAGTTAAATACATAAACATCTTTCAAAAGAAGTAATTAACGTCAGCACGTTAATCTCCAAAAGTTGATTTCCAAATCTGCTTATCGGTTCCCTGAGAATACAAGTTATTTCAAAGAAAAAGTGTCAACATTTAAGTTGGTGAGTTCATGAGTAGTGTTTTGAGAAAATGTACGCCATTCGAAAGTTCGTGTATGTTTTCCAGAAAACGCAGTGTTTCAAATGTAAAGAGTTATGATTTGTTGTGTTTTCCAAGAAAAACCCTTATTTTCTTATAAAAGTATGAAATGCATATGAATGTTCGTAATATAAGTTGCAACTAATTGTACCGAGAAAATCCCTTATTTTCCTATTAGTTGTTTGGTTTGTATACAGGAAAAACCCTTATTTTCCTGACATAACTGGCAGTCTCTAAGACCGAAAATCGCAAGCAACCAGCGTGCTCGTATGTTGTGTCATAGTTTTACATAGTAAAGCTATACGAAGATTCGCACTTGTTAGATGAAGAATAGTTTTAATAGCTACTCGTTCATAAAAGCATAATACCATAATAATTGTATATCCGATGAGTTTTATAACCATACTAAACATAATATGCCTGTAGCGACGTTCTTCAGGCGTCGTAGCGTTATGACAACTGTCACCCCAAAAGACGGACTGTAGCTAACAGTCAGGGCGCGGGATCATGACTTCCCGTATAGATCTATACACATTTGACACGTTCTCCGAACGGGAGACTCTGGTTATAGGCAGGACTTGTAGCGATACCTTTTATCAAAAAGGCAGTGTTTGAAGATGTACACGTCTCATGGATTATCAACTAAGTCTGTATTAAAGTAGTAGTTTGTATGCAAAGTTTATCCTTTTTCACAATGTTTGACAAAGCATAAATCATAAGTTCTTTGAATGCATAAAATGATTTAGTAAAGAATGTTACCCTTGATATGATGTATTTGTATGCAAACGTATAAATAAAACATATTTTTATTTATAAACATATTGTATCCCAAGAGGGTAAAGTTGTGTTGTGAGGCGTTTTGCATGATAATGACTTCATAAGACAGTTAAAACAACAGTATGAAAAGTATATAAAAAGATCGATGTTTCACACGATTTTAGTCGTGGGTTTACTTGTATTCCCCCCTAAAAGAGTATAAAAAGCATTTAAAAACGCATTTAAAGTGTGCTTGCAGGGGTATGAACTCACCTGATAGTTTGAAGATAGCGAGATGGAAAACCGGACAGAGTTTCGTCTCGGGAAACGGATTTTCCTCGGGATTCTCGGGAATCTCAGGAGTAAAATCGACCCTCGGGACTTGAGCAAAAAGACCAGAGCTTCGGGTTGGAACGAGCACTGAAAACGAGGCAAGATTGTGAGAGAGAGGAGAGAAATGAGCATTTTTCTCGGAAGCCCTCGCATCCTATTTATAGGAAGGCTGAACCGCCTCCAAACGCGGGGCGTACGCCCGTACGCAGCGCGTACGCGTACATCATGCATGAACGAAGCCTCAACTGCCTCGGCTTCGGATGGGACGGGTTGCTGGGTACGCGGGTCGGATGGGACGGCGGGTCGGACGGGTCGGGTACTTCGGACGGGTCGGACGGGTCGGATGGCTCGGATAGGGCGACGTGGACGATCAGAGGCCAAGTCTCTCGGGTACGCGGGGCGTACAGGGGTACGCAGCGCGTACCCGGATGAGGACGCTGACTCCTCTTCGGATAAGGTCCGAAATTTTGATTTAAATAAATATATAATTTATTTAATAAACTTCAAAAATTCATATCTTCTTCATACGAACTCCGTTTTCGATGGTCTTTATATCCACGCGTAGGTGAGACTACGCTCTACAACTTTCGTTTAGACTCTGTTGGCAAATTCCAAAATTATTTTTATTATTTATTTTATAACTCATCGTGTTTAAGGAATTTCTTTGAAAATTCATAACTTCTTTATCTGATGTCGGTTTTTGCCAGACTTTTTACCGCTGAAATACCATTGTCGAGACCTTCGATTCTCGTTTAGGTCATTCCGGCCAAAAGTCGCTCGATCTTCGATTCGAGTTTTTAGCTGTCTACTGCTATATTCGGATCTTGGAAAAATCATAACTTCTTCAAACGAAGTCAGATTTGGACGTTCTTTTTGTGTACGCTTACGGTTTGATGTTATCTATAACTTTTATTTAGATACTTAAGGCTAAAAAACTATTGTATTGAAACTTCGCGTTTTTCGTTTAATCGGTGTTGCCGGTTTTGTCGGGAATTTTAGAATGGTCATAACTACTTCGTCATAACTCGGATTTTAGTGTTCTTTATATGTATGAAAACCTTGTTACAATATTTACCACCTAGTATAATCGATTACGGTTTTATAAAAGTTCAAATTTTGACCTGAATTTTGCTGTTGTTACAGCTCTCGTTTGAGTCCAACCGTTGTAGGGACGAGACTTTTACTTGAAGGATTATCCGAGACTTATCACATGTGATGGTATTCAGGTGATGGCAAATTGGCATTACAAGGAGGACTTCGGCAGCTGAGGATTGGTTTAAGTGGAGTCAGGGATTTTCCTAGGGAAAGCCTAGGATAAAGATAGTAGTGATCAGCAGTGGTAAAAGGGGATCTGGTGGAGTCAAGGCAGTCCTTGAAGAAGGTACGGATAGATGTGGAAGGTAGTATGGGCCCATACTACTGAAAGCAGAGGATCCATACCCGAACCGAGGAAGGCCGAGATAAGACCAAGGAGCCGGTAGTGGATGTGGCTCCTTGAGAGGTATCAAGTATCGCTAACAGTTGTTGTTTATATATATTTTAGAATGGTGGTACTACGATCGAGGCCAGCAGTTGGCAGTTTAGGAGAGGGATCAGGTTCGGGATCAAGTTCCAAGCTAGGGGATGAGAGGCTACGCGAGTTCATCGCGTCAGAGATCACCAGGGGCATCCTTAAGTCGACTCCCATTATCTTCGGGTCGATCAAGGAAGGTATAGTTGAGTTGATGGAGGATCGCCTCAGGGAATTCAGGAGCGACATGGCATCTGACCAATCGGGATCTCGCATACTGTCCTTTAAGGACTTCAGGGGAAGTAGTGCGCTGGATTTTCATGGGGCGAAGGACCCCATAGCTACCAGGCGGTGGATTACAGACATCGAGTATGCACAGTTAACTAGCTTCTGCCCCGAGAGGTCGAAGGTGAGGTTTGTAGCAGGGTGTTTACGAGACCGAGCTACAGATTGGTAGGAGTCTGTCGGTGACGCATTTGGAGCCTCGGTTGTCGAGGCTATGACCTGGTCGGACTTTGTGACCAGATTCAGGGCTGAGTTTGCGTCGGCTGTCGAGCTTCAGCAGCTGGCCAGAGAGTTTTTAGATATGAGGCAGACGATGGAGACTATGGCGGAGATCACCACCAAGTTCTGGGATAGGGTGTTGTTAGTGCCCCAGTATGTAGGTGATGAGGATATGAGGAAGACTCGTTACCATGACATGCTACGAGCTGACATCCATGAGCATGTTAGTTTTTCAGCTTGCCCTACCCTGGATTCCATGATTGCCAGGGCTAGGGAAAGGGAGATTGATCTGGAGCATATCCGAAAGAGGAAGGCTGAGGAGGGACAGGTTACAAGGGCTTCGGGGAAGAAGCCCAAGGGATCAGAAGTTGGGCCAAAAGGCCAACAGGGGAGAAGCCGCTGCAGGAAATCAAGCAAGATGCACGAGGGAGCGTGCAAGTTGGGATTGAGTGCGGCAAGTTAGTGCACTTTAGCAAGGATTGTACCGCCCCTGCACTTGTCTTCTCGACGTCTGAGCTGCTGTGCTTCCACTGCAACCAGAGGGGCCACAAGAAGGCCAATTGCCCCCAGTTGACAGCAGCATCAGCGCCAGTGAAGGCGCCAGCTCCAGCGACCCTGCGGATCATAGATGGCCGGCAGGGCAAGTCGGAGGCTCCAGTGGTGAGGAGCCGAGCCTTTCAGCTGACTACAGAGGAGGCACGCGCCACACCCGATGTGGTGACGGGTATGACTCTTTATTTATGCTTTTATCTTATGCTGCTATAATTTTGATATGTTATATGTATGTGCTCTGCTTAGGATCGTTCCATGCGAACGATATCCCAGTTCAGGTGTTGTTCGATTCGGGGGCTACCCGATCATTTGTTTCTCTTGCGCTTAGCAAAAAGTTTCCTGAGTCTTCGGGCAGGTTGGATTGCCCTTTAGAGGTGGAGATTGCGGATGACCGGTCGATTCGAGCATCAGAGGTTTTCCGGGATTGTGTATTGAGATTGTTTGAGGAGTGGTATCTGGTTGACCTGGTTCCCATTCCGTTGCGGGGAAACATGGTCATTATTGGTATGGATTGGCTAAGCCCCAATGGAGCAGTGATAGACTGCGTGTAGCAGCTAGTGCGAGTCAGAGCCCCAAGTGGGGGAGAGTTGGTGATTCGGGGTGAGAGACCACAACGAGGGGCAGCCTTATGCTCGGCGGCGAGGGCAAGGCGTTACCTTCAGCAGGGTTGCGCAGGATATGTCGCTTATGTCATAGACTCCCGGGACGCAGGTAAGGCGGTAGTGGGCGACGTGCCCGTGGTTCGAGAGTTTGCGGATGTATTCCCCGAGGAGTTGTCTGGGATACCTCCGGAGAGGCGGGTGGAGTTCAGGGTCGACCTAGTCCCTGGTGCGGCTCTGATAGCCAAGGCACCGTATCGGTTGGCTCCTCCCGAGATGCAGGAGTTGTCTGCACAGCTGCAGGAGCTGTTAGACAAGGGATTCATTAGACTGAGCAGTTCACCCTGGGGAGCCTCGATTTTGTTTGTGAAGAAGAAGGACAGGTCGCATCGGATGTGTATAGACTATCGGGAGCTGAACAAGGTAACAGTAAAGAACCGTTACCCACTCTCGAGGATTGATGATCTCTTTGATCAGTTACAGGGAGCATCTTGGTTCTCCAAGATCGATTTGCGTTCAGGTTATCATCAGATGCGGGTCAGAGAGGAGGATGTGCAGAAGACCGCATTTCGCACGCGTTATGGCCATTATGAGTTCGTGGTGATGCCGTTTGGGCTCACCAATGATCCTGCCGCGTTCATGAACCTCATGAAACGCAAGTGCAGACCGATGTTAGATCGGTCTGTGATAGTTTTCATTGATGACATCTTGGTTTATTCCAAGACGCAGAAGGAGCACGAGGGGCATCTCCGAGAGGTGTTGGAGACCCTGAGGAGAGAGAGCTTATATGCTAAGTTCTCCAAATGTGAGTTCTGGTTGCGCGAGGTGCAGTTTCCTGGGCACCTTGTCAACCAGGATGGGATTTCAGTGGACCCGGCCAAGGTGGAGGCCGTGATGAGATGGGAGGTTCCGAAGTCTCCATCCAAGATCCGGAGTTTCCTAGGTTTAGCGGGCTATTATCGGAGATTCATCCAGGATTTCTCCAAGATAGTTGTACCATTGACCAGGCTAACAAGGAAGGCCGTGGTCTTTCGTTGGGGGCCTGAGCAGCATGCAGCGTTCGAGACACTGAGATAGAGATTGTGTGTGGCGCCAAACTTATCCCTTCCAGAGGGCATAGAGGATTTTGTTGAGTACTGCGATGCATCTATCTCAGGTTTAGGCGCGGTATTGATGCAGAGGGGGCATGTGGGGCGCGGTATTGATGCAGAGGGGGTAATTCGCCTCGTGAGTCTTCAGCTGCCTCGACGCAGTACTCACCCAGGGAAGGCCAATGTGGTGGCCGATGCGCTTAGCCGTAAGGCAGCGCCGATCCAATATATCCGCCTACGGATGACAGTAGTGACTTCGCTGTTGGATCGGATTCGGGAGGCTCAGCAGGAGGCTATGAAGGAGGAACATCGGAAGAGTGAGCGGATTGTGGGACATGTTTCCTCCTTCGACTATGATAGCCGAGTGTTATTGACTCTTCACCGTAGAGTGCGGGTCCCTTATCATGGAGGCGTGCGTCAGGTTCTGATGGAGGAGGCGCACAAATCCCGGTTCTCTATTCATCCCGAGGCGACGAAGATGTATAGGGATCTTCGTCTAGACTATTGGTGGCCCTACATGAAGCGGGATGTGTCTTGGTACGTTGAGCGGTGTTTGACCTGCAGGAAGGTCAAGGCCAAGCATCAGAGACCGCACGGTAAGATGCAGCCGTTGGACATCCCCTTGTGGAAATGGGAAGATATTACGATGGATTTTATCATGAAGCTTCCCAGGACCACGCGAGGAGTGGATTCGATATGGGTCATCGTGGATCGATTGACCAAGAGCGCCCATTTTATTCCAATTCAGGAGAGCATATCGGCTGAAAATTTGGCCGACATCTATATCAGGGAGATAGTGGTGTGGCACGAGGTGCCAATATCCATGATTTCAGATAGGGATGTTCATTTTACTTCCAGGTTTTGGAAGAAATTTCATGACGAGTTGGGCACTCGTCTGCATTTTAGCACCGCCTTTCACCCGTAGACAGATGGTCAGAGTGAGCGGACCATCCAGACTCTTGAGGATATGTTGCGGGCATGCATGCTAGACTTTGGTGGTAGCTGGGATACCTCTCTTCCTCTAGCTGAGTTCTCGTACAACAACAGCTACCACGCGAGTATTGATCGACCTCCCTTCGAAATGTTGTACGGAAGGAGGTGTCGAACCCCGAAGTGGTGCTCAAGACGACCGAGAAGATTCAACAAGTTCGGAGCAGGCTTCAGACTGCACAAAGTCGACAGAAAAGTTATGCCGACAAGCGTTGTCTAGACTTGGAATTCCAAGTCGGGGATATGGTTCTTCTAAAGGTGTCGCCATGGAAAGGCGTTATCCGATTCAGAAAACGAGGCAAGTTGGGCCCAATATACATCGGGTCATTCAGGGTTCTAGCCCGGGTGGGCAAGGTGGCGTATAGGTTAGATCTGTCAGCCGAACTCAGCCAGATCCACAACACTTTCCACGTCTCTCAGTTGCGAAAGTGTTTGGTGGACGACTCGGCAGTGGTGCCTTTGGAGGATATTCAGGTCGATGACAGCCTGAATTACATAGAGCGGCCTGTGGCAATCCTCAACAGGAAGTCGAAGGATCTGAGGAACAAGAGGGTGTAACTCGTGAAGGTGCAATGGCAGCACCGGAAGGGATCGGAGTGGACTTGGGAGCCAGTGGAAGAGATGATGGAGCACTACCCCGAGCTGTTTCAGGATCGAGCAGCAGACTTCGAGGATGAAGTCTAAAATAAGTGGGGGAGATTTGTAGCACCTGGTTCTTGGTACGTATTCCTTGTAATTAATATTTCATAATTAATTCAATTTGCCTTGGAATCGGCAAGTTGAAGGACCAACTCGCCGAGTAGAAGCGGGATGAGACGTGGGGTCTGAGCCTCGGACTCGGCGAGTAGGCCCTGTTTGGGCAAAAACCCTAACCCGGGTGTTTGCACCCTATTTAAGCACTCTAAATTGGCCTCCCTTTTCCTTAACACTTCCAGAAGAGCTGTAGAGTGAAACCCTAGCCCCTTTTTGTCCTTGTGAGTGATTTTGGCCTTGTGAAGCAAGTTTGAAGCTTAAGAGAAGAAGAAGGAGGTGGAAGAGTGCAAGGAGGAGAAGTAGATCCGACATCTACCCTGCAAGAGGCTTCCATTCAGGTAGAAAATTCCCTACCTTGATCACTAGTTCATTAGATTCCCTTTTGTCCCTAATTGGTGGTTTTCAAGCCCTAAAACACCAAACTCCATGTGTTTGTGCTTTATGATCCGAAAGGACTTCAGATCTAGACCTTATGGACGTATTAGAGGTATAACATTTATGTGGTTGAAGTGATTGATGTCCCCCATTGAGTGTATGACCTCATAAAGAGCTTGGATTTGCCTTTTGGAGCTTGTAGGGTCATGCATGCACGTAAAGTTTGCAACTTTACGTGATAAGCATGCCCTAGGAACATAGATCTATGGTTTGGAAGCATTGCATGTCTCAGATTTGGTCTATATGGGAAATGGGTCGAAGGGAATCGGCGAGTTCTATGAAGATGGCCTTAGACTTGGTAAGTTGGATGAACAACTCGGCGAGTCCTATGAAGATTGCCTAGAACTCGACGAGTTGTTCTTAAAACTCGGCGAGTCATATGAACTGTTTCTGAGTAAGAGGGGTTTACGTGTTGGCGGTCCAACCCTTCGTATCCGCACGCGGAATTAGCAATTTAACGTTTAGCAATAGTCCCAGAAACCCAAATCCTCATAAAGGATGCTCTGGTGAGGATTTGGAAGCGAGTAGGAGATCTGCTCATATGGACTCGGCAAGTTGCTCTTGGACTCGGCGAGTCGGATCGCGAGCCGGTTCTATCGTCCCAAGTAGTGAGTTAAGGGTGACTTAGTGAGTGGGAAGAGGGACTTGTAGAGTAGGACCAGGTTAGTGAGAGAAGGACTCGGCGAGTCGGTGCCATGACTCAGCGAGTCTAGTCAACTGGAAGTTGACTTTGACCAAGGAGTTGACTTTGGACCAGGGGTGGGTCAGTCATCTGACCTAAGGATGTTTATGAGTGGCTAATCTATATTTATGATTTATAGCCGGAGGATTACCGATTCAACAGTCAGGCGCTTAGCAAGCAGACTTTCAGCAGCTACTTTTCGAGGTGAGTTGCCTTCCAGTAGCAGTGGGTCTAAGGCCACAATGCCGGCCCACTAGTAGGAGTTGTATGATTAGATGATTGTCTCTGTGATGTTCATCTAGGGTTGCTACTACATGTGTTATGTTTATGTGCTAGTATGATATGATGTTATGTGCTAGTGACAGTAGGGGAGATAATCCCCAGATTACGGCATCCCTCTTCCAAATTATAAAATATTGTGTTGGGTCCTAGCCTTAATATTTCATATTGGGTGTTATATTAAGGACTTTGAATCAACTAACTTGATTTTCTCCCATTATAGATGTCTGGTTCAGACAACTATGATCTTCCCAAATCTCTTGAAGATGGTGTCCCTCAACATCATGCTTCACTTCCTACACCTCCTCCAATTATTCTCCCTCACCCACAAGTTCTTGAAAAGTTTAAAGTCACTCAATCCCTATTGGCAAGCATAGTCTATGTGTGCTCACATCTTGGAGATAAAGTCACATATTGACAAGCCAGGAGAGTTGGGTGTCAAAGTCCCGTGAAAGTTGGATGTTCAATCACTTTCTTAGTAACATAGTGAGTCTCTTTGGGACTACTATGAGGCGGACTATGACATGACCCTTAATGATATTATCTATTTGCTTGGTGTTGTGGAATCAGCAATGATTTGGAACACCGGTAAAGCAAATTTGATTAAAAGAACAACTTCCCAAGTCTACATGGACATTGAAAATGGTAGCATTGGATATCTAGAAAAGGATTTCTCTTCCCAATGGAAAGGGATCGGCCATAGTCAACTCGGTTGACCAAATGGTAAAGAGAATGGCTGAGTCTGAGATAGTCTCATGTGCCATTACCAAAGGGTCCATGTGTTTTGTTGCCAAAGGAAGGGGCATTGGTTGCGAAGCTGCCCTATTCACCTGAAAGGTCATAAGGTTGATCAAGTCAAGAGGTTTGACTCTACTTCGGGTAAAGTCCACTGTCTAACTCTATTAAGTTCCTATTTGGAGATTCTTATTACATAATGTGAATAGGTCACATGCTGATGTTTTTAAGAATCAAAGAAAAGATAGGAAGCTTAAAGTAAGTATATGTTGATTCTGATTGCAAAGGTGGGTTTCGATTGCATGGTTCGACAATCAGAATTTTAAGCTGTTGCTTAAGAGTTATAATATATATTGCTTATGAATAGATAACAACAAGGTTTTCATGTGGATTGTAAGGATAAGTTTTTCCGCAAAGTTTTAAAATAAAAGAAAAAAGGGTTTTAATTTTATTTATTTTAAAAATATCCTTACAATGGCATCTGTGGAAAATTGTTGCTTATATGTTTCCAGTAATAGCAATATTGGAAAGTGGTTTTGATTCTTTCGTTTGTGGTATTGTCTGAATTTACCAAATGAAGAAAGTTTTTCATCACCCAAGTTTCAATTGGACAGAAACTTGGAATCATACAAGTTGTATTGTATGATGAATGGGAATTTTCATCTTTGAAAATTAAGACTAATTCTTTGATCACATGTATATGTGAGTCAATTGAAGGACTAAGGAATTAGGTACACTGGGTGTGCGCTAGTCAAGGTCCACCACAAAGATTGATTTGTCATGATTTACTGAAGATTAGTAAATATGATTATACTTATAAGGTTAAGTATAATTCTATAACATTGGAAAGGTTACAATGTATGACAGAACAAATGAGAAGAATCAAATTAGGCAGAAAGATAAAAGTTTCTCAAATCTGAAAGGATGGGAGAGTACTTTAGTATCGTATTTCATGATCATCTTAATGATTATGAAACCATATCACAAATTCATACTCTAAGGATGTCTTAGTGCATTGTTATGGCTAAGAAGAGAGGTCATGAATTGTTGGATTGGTTAAGATCGAGAAGATGAGTCATACTTCGTTCCAAAACAATTCTTAGAGTCATACTCCAAGATTGTAACATTGAGTGACATAAAGTAAGGTTTAAAACACTTATCAAATGTAGTGTAGAATGTTTCTACCCTTGTACATTTGAGATTGGTAAGTTGTGATGTCTTGGATGAGACAAAGACCAACTAAGACCAATTGTGTGAAGTATTAGTCTTGATAAGAATCCGCATTGTCCCTTGAATATTTGTTTTGTCAAGGAATGGTTCTTGACTGGGGAAACTTATATGTCAAGGGGACAGTGGGGGCCTTAAAGATCCTGAAAGAGTTTCAAGATTTAATCAAGAGTAAAAACTGTAATTTATCACTAGCACACAACTTAAGGTTTGCAACCTATCGTGTTGACATAATTCTTATTTCTGTACCTACTTCAAATAAGTTGAATTTGGATGTGAGTTATCAGAGTTCAACTTGGAAGCATTGGTGGGCCTTGTGCTACCAAGGTGACAAGAAACTAAGATTGAACAAGTTTAATCCATGTAAGGCTGAATTTGTCACTAATCTTATCTTATGATTATGGTTTTGACAAATTCACATGGATAGGAACTCATACACTATAAAATCTAAGTGTCATAAGGTTTCTCTCCGATTCATGAAAATGATGGTGAGGAAACGCTTTCACTAAGTAGATTTTACGTAGATATCAATTGTGTTATTTGCATTTTCAAAAGTCGTTAGTGGAGCGCGTGTGGTTCACCGGCACACTAACATGGACTTGTGAGAAATGGCAAATGCCTAAGCAATTGAGACTATGATTACGGCATCCCTTTTCATAGTTCCTGAAAATTATTTAGACACATATGTGAGCTATCTAAGAAAGGGTGTATGAATCTAAATTTCAGAAGTCCAGCAAATTTCTGGAAATATGTCAGAGCTAGTGGGAGCATAAGTGTTATGCTGATAATCATCATGTTAGTGGGAGCATGATTATTACGTTTAGTGTTGCAAGTTAGCAATGTTAATTATAGAAGACAAAAGTTTCAATTCGTGAAGTTGCAGGGGTTGAAAAGTTGTTTTGCTATAATTAAGGGAGAGGAAATTATACTTCATTTCAATTCTAAAGCTTAGATTGAGATTTTAATCATCTTTAGTCAAGAATATATATATATATATATATATATATATATATATATATATATATATATATATATATATATGAATTTTATGTTGGAATGGTTCAACTTGTATGTTGGAATGGTTCAACTTGAAGAAATTCTATATATATTGCGTTTTCAAAATTTGATTATGATTACGGCATCCCTCTTTATAGTTAAATTTTGAAAACATGGCAAATAAAAAATATTGTAGCAAAAGACTGGTCTAGTATCATGTCTTTATGTCAAACATCATGAATCGTGTCCCATATGCTTCAGATATAGGATCGATTGCATGTGCTATAATATTCATCTTTTTCTAAATTTTTCCAAATGCTTAAGGCATTGAGAAGGGAAAAGTCTAGAACTGGATATGACTAAAGTGATTAAGCAATTGTCGAGGACAATCTGAGGTTCGCCAAAGATTGGTTACTCAGGGAAAGTTGGAAGTATGATGTCGGAAAGGACCATATTGACATATTCTGAAAAGTAGTAACTCTTGTTCGGAAGTGATAGTCAAAATGGGACTTAGGAAATGTCTCCATAGGTGGAAGTTATTCAATCTATGTAAGATTAGAAAACCTTAATGCAAGAAGGATGTTCAAAGCAATGTACTTTGAATATGAGACTTCCGTTCCATAGAGGTTGACCTTCTTTGGAATACTCTGTAATGACTGGTGACAAGGTTTTGGTGACTTTGTGCATAATCATTACAAGAGGAACATTGCATAAAAGTTTAAAATCCAACAGTTTTTTTTGGTAAATGATAGGAATCGGGGATTCTCACATTTACAATAAGGATTTGGGATTGTGAAATGAGTATCATTGGAATCATGTTCAATTGATCTACATCACAATGTAAGGATCATAGACAAACATAGTGTGCATACTTGGAGTATGGCATAACTATTGTTTAGAAAAACAAAGTGTACATGCTAGGAGCATGGGACGACTGTTGTTTTTTATTCAAGTCTTAAGTTGATTGTTTGAAACATTATACAATGAATAATGTGTAATCAATATAGTGATAAATAAAAGGTGGTTCTATTTATATTCAGAAGGGTTCTGAGACCATATTGGATTCGATTATTATTGTGTTTCACTTTGCATGTTTTGACTTCCAAAATAGCTAGGTTATTCTTTCGAATGACTAAGTTATTTAAACACTCCACAGTCGTTCATACGTTGGAAGTAGATATGAATCAAGACTGTCATGAATCGAGTTTGTAGATGGCTAAATGGGTTTAGTCATAGCAATGGTTGCTACAACATTCATGAGTGCTCATAAGTTATGAGTATTGGAATAAACCCACGCTCACTTGTATCACTTCATGGAATTTATCTCGAGTGATCGTGAGACGGTAATATCATATAAATCTTCAAACCTAGAGATATGAGTTGTTACCTATGAGTTGGTTGTGCATTGATTGCACGTAAACGCATCAGTAACTTGATGTTATAAAACGTGCCTTTGTGTACAATTCAACAAGTAGTAGAACAAGCATATGAGTCGAAGTTTATCTGTTCCTTCTAGAAATTGAAGCGATATCTGGTCCCCTCGATGATTTTGTTGCGACCTATGTACCGGCCGGTCAGAACTAAAATTGATGTGTTTGATTAAGTTCTTTGTCAAACAAATCAGAAAATCGGGAAACAAACTGCTGGACAATAAGTACGACGTTGTTCCATGTATTTGTCTGGCTGATATCATGAGAACAGAGGATTATTTGATCACTTATCTAAAATGGCGCTTCATAGTTCAACGGAGTTTTCGAGAGCTACGATTGCTGGTTGGTTCCTGAAGTAACATACGCAAATATAGTTATTAGACTTATCCAAGTGGGAGTCTGTTGGATAAGGTGTCTAAGTCCATAACTTATTTGGTACATACTTGACCCGACCCGGCATGGTCCATTTGGGTTGCATTTCATCCAAACTATTTATGGATAATTTTATGAGAGTTATACACATATGTTTATTAATATATTATAAGTTATAATATATTAATATGAAGTCATGTTATTTAATTAGTCTTAGTCTTAAATTAATTATGAATTAATTTAGAGATTAAAAGGAAGACTAATTAGATTATGGGCTATTGGTTTTATGTGGTGTGGGCTAACACTCATTTGTTAATGGGCTAGGCTTATATGGAAGTCCATGGATGATCCATGGAGCTTTTAACCCATGGATCCTTGGAAAGGAAAAGACATGGGTTATTAGGGTTTCACCCTAATCATGTACACTATATAAGCATGCTTATGTTGCATGAAATGGCCCCTAAGGGGAACTAGTGAACTAGTGTGTGTGTGCTTGTGTGTGGCCGAAAATACAAGTGTGTATACTCTCTCAAAGTTTTCCAAGAGTTTGTGGTGTTTTGTGATTCCATTTGAGGCATTCACACTATTGGTGCTTGGCCCTTAAACTCCTCAAGAACCAAACTCATCTAAAAGGTATGTAATCTCTTCTAACTCTTTTATGTTGAAATGTTCCCCATGCCATGTTAGATAGGTTATAAACCTTGGAAAATTATTATTTTGCATGTATTTAGACAAACATAGATCCAAGGTTTATTAGGGTTGCATGCACACTTAGGAAGTGTTAGATTGCTCAAAACCCAACATGCTCACCCCTAGAGAATGAGAAATATATATATATATATATATATATATATATATATAGAGAGAGAGAGAGAGAGAGAGGTGGGCCCAATATTTTTTTATTAATAAAATGTTAAATTAAATAGAAATAACATAAAAATGTGTCAAAAATTTAGTCTTTTCTGTTTTCCGATGAACCAAAACCACAAACAAACTAGCTTAAAATAACCACCAATCCAAAAGTTTTGTAGTTTGGACCAAATCTCGAAAAAAATACATATCACGGGGATCAATTTTACAATTTTGTCAAAACTAAAAAGGAAAATGGGTGGAAGTAAAATTAAGGAGGTAAATGGATAGAAGTAAGAAGAAATTAAAAGAAACTTGTGTTTTTGATTTGTATTAAGGTATGAAGTAGAAAGAAATGAAATGATTATTTTTCCTTCTAACTTTCTAATTGGAAGGATTTAAGGATAATTGAACAAGAATTATAAAAAAAATTTATATTTTTTTCAACTCGGATTGAGAAAACTGTTGGATTAGTGTCTAAGTCCATAACTATTTTGGTATGTACTTGACCCGATGGTGCTTAGTCCTTTTGGGTTGCCTTCACCAAAGCAACTTGATAGGATGAATTATAGAGAGAGAGGATTAATTATGATTTATTAATGTATTATGAGAATAATATATTAAAGGAGAAATCATATTGTTTAATTAATATTAGTCAAGAATTAATAAGAATTAAATTTGTTGCTAAAAGACATTAATTAAACTTAAGGGACTAGAACTGTCAATTGTGTGATAGTTGAATATTGGGCTAACGGACTCCATATTAGAGGGGTGGACGAATTCTATGGGGAAACCCATTAGAAATCGTCCTAGGCCTCTAAGGAGGGAGTCCATGGGTTGCTGAGGGCCTAAGCATCCAAATTAGGGTTTCCTTGTTAGATAACCCTAATAGCCTCACTATTTAAGGAACCCTTGGGCACCAAAAACGTGGGAAACTGAATCCTTAGGGTTTCCACACGTTTTGGGTAGCCTCCACTCTCCTTATTCTTCATCCTCTTGCTCTTGGTGTTTGTGAAACATTAGAGGAGTGACATTTGTGACTCTAAGCTTTCTAAAGTCATTACAAGAAGGATTTGGGATTGTTATTGCTACATAACAATCAAGGTAAGATCTAAACCTCATTCATAAGTTAATTTGATTAATTGTATGCTAGATCTAGGGTTTAGAGTCTTGGATGAATTGCATGTACAATAGAGAAACCTAGATCCAAGCATTAGGGTGTGTATGAGCACATAGGATGTTCTTATGGCTAAAACCCTTCAGTGGTATCAGAGCCTTGATTGGTTTCTATTGTATTGATGCCTAGCATATTCATTCTTGTTGCAAAAATTTTTTTTTTGGTTCCCTGCCTGATGAACTCGGCGAGTTCCAATGTGGACTTGGCGAGTTGCTCCAACTCGGCGAGTCCATAGAGGAACTCGGCGAGTTCGAGCGTCAGAAGGAGGCAGTTTCGGGATTTCTTGCTGTTTTGCTTAAGGATACTTGCCTTAATTGTTTTGGGTCTTTAATATTCTAATTTCATCCTAAATTTGAGTATATCCTAAATTAAACAAAAGATATTTACCAATTGATTAGATAATAACTTCCTTATATGATTAAAGATTGATTATTTGTATTAATTGGGTAACTTATCTTGCAAGAAATTGAAATTAGATCAAATATAGATAATGACTAAATTAATTGTTTAATTTCTATTTTTTGTTATTTGATCCTTGTGTTGTGAAAAAGTTTCAATTGTGACCATGTATGTTTTATGGTTTAAATTTGAACTTAAAGGTTTTGTTTTGAAATTTAAATAGTTGAAACCCTAATGTTTTGAAATGTTTCAAAACTTGCCCTCAAGTTTTGGAATTTAAAAGTTGTTTAAAAGTTTAATTTGGAAATGTTAAATTCTAAAACCCTAGTATTGTTTTGAAAAGTTCATATCACACCCTTATGGTTTATTAATTAATTAAAGTGTATAATTATTAAATTAGACCACCTAGTATTTTAAAAGTGTAAAATACACCCTATACTATATATATCATTAAAAGTCTAATATTATATATGTATGAGTAAAATGTCAAGTCTTACCGTTAGTAGGCCTCATTCACGAAGCTAGTCTATAAGGGGTGTTTAAGGAAAGTGCCTATAAAATGGCAATTGAATGGGTATCCACTCTTACCCACCGCACTCTTGACTAGTGGAGGGTCGTTAGCCGAACGGGTAGGATAGGACAGAAACCTTCCATTATAAGTATAATGAAGTACAAAAGTAACTAAATTTTTTTTTACAAATTCCCAATCTTAGTTACTCTAGGAAAAAGTGAATTGATGCAATTCCATGAAATTACACTTTGTACCCTTGCGAAGACGTTAGTGGAGCGTGTGTGGTTAACCGGCAAACTAAATGGGTCTAAGCAAAGGTAGCAAAGGTTGACTCAATGTTTGTCATAGTTCGGTGGAGCATGTGTGGTTAACCAGCACATCGAATAGGTGACTGTAACATGTGGGGGTACCATGTAAGTTTGCATGGTTATTCACACCCTGTTTTGTGATCCTCGGCATCCCAGTCACAAATCGAGGGGCATATCGAGATTTAAACATGTCATTGAAAAGTTCAATGAATCTCAAAGGATCTAGGAGTTTTCAATGCATTTAAAACTTAATCTGTTTTTCGTTTTTCATGGTGGAAAATTAGTGAATCGTCATTCACTTACCTTCAAATGTTCTGCAATTTGGGTTACGGCATCCCTCTCCCAAGTTGTGGAATATTGTGTTGGGTCCTAGCCTTAGTATCTCATTTGGGTGATTTATTAAGGACTCAATCAATCAACTAACTTGAATTTGTTTTCTCCCGTTTTGTAGATGTCAAAGTATGACAACTATGGTATTCCCAAATCCAGTGGAACAAGCTTTCCACATGAAGATGATATTCCACGATTCGATCGAGGAACAAGAGATCATGCTTCACTTCCTCCACCTCCTCCAATTATTCTCCCTAACCCACAAGTTCGAAGGCTTGAAAGGTTCAAGCTCACTCAAGCCCTTTTGGCAAGTCAACATGAAGAAGGAAAGTCGGTGTGTGCACACGTCCTGGAGATGAAGTCTGTAACGACCCAATTTTCATGACCAAAAATTTCATTTTAAAAACATTACTTTAGAAAATATTAAAAGCTAAAAACATTGTCTGATCAAATCATAACACAAGTGAACCATGTCTAAAAGCCAATTCATACATTCAATCAAAATATCAGAGTACAAATCCCAATGAAGCTCGTAAATGCGGAAACCGGAGAGTATGTGTGTGACATGCTGCTACCGTGCCGGCTCCTTTCCTCTAGCTGAGGAGGTACCTGAAACCAAAACTGAAGACTGTAAGCACAAAGCTTAGTGAGTTCCCCCGTCGTACCACATACCATACAAACACGTAACATACATACTGCCAGGCTATTCTGGGGTGCCTGACTACCGGGTACGGCCGTTCTGGGGTGCCGTCCTACCCGTGTCAAGCCATTCTGGGGTGCTGACTACCCATGTCAAGCCATTCTGGGGTGCTGACTACCCGTGTCAAGCCATTCTGGGGTGCTGACTACCCGTGTCAAGCCATTCTGGGGTGCTGACTACCCGTCGGTCCTAACAACCGACCACAGGGACTGGTCCCCTCATACTACCTCTATCGCATATAACATAACAGGCCAGCATGAAAACATATCATCATATACTGTCAGACGTATCTGGGGTGTCTGACTACACTTCGGTCCTAACAACCGAACTCGACTACTATCACATACAACGTATCATGCTAGCATATAACATATCAGGTAGTAGTAAACCTAGATGATATCACAAAGACAATCATCTACCATACGTCTCCTACTGGTGGGTCGGCGTTGTGGCCTTAGACCCACCGCTACTGGAAGGTAACTCACCTCGAAGTAGCTGCTGATCTGATCGGGAACTGACTGCCTACTGCTGCTGCTCCAGAAATCCTCCGGCTGCAATTCCCACAATATACCCAATCAAACACTGCGCACTGACCTTTGGGTAAAAAGACCATTTTACCCCTGACCATGCCCTAAGTCAAAGTCAGAGTCAACTTTCAGTTGACCCGACTCGCCGAGTTGGCTTTCCAACTCGCCGAGTCCCTATCCAAACGACTGCCCTGAATCCCGATCCTACCCGTCGAGTTAGGCGACGACTCGACGGGTTTACCTTCTTAACCAATATTCAAGTCCTTCATCCTACTCGTCGAGTTGTATGAACAACTCGTCGAGTTCATCTTCATCCGATGAACACTGATGCTAAGACTCGCCGAGTTGTATGAACAACTCGTCGAGTCCATCTTCATCCGAAGAACACTTATGCTGAGACTCGCCGATTTGTATGAACAACTCGCCGAGTCTGTTCTTGATCTAAGGAGATTGCCTTGAACTCGCCGAGTACCTCCATAGAAGAGTTAAGCTTCCGACTCACTGAGTCACACCCCGTGACTCACTGCTCACTCGACACTACGAAAAGGGGACAAACTCGGAGACTCGCGAACAGACTCGTCGAGTCATATGAACGACTCGTCGAGTCGTTGCCATGCATCCACTAAATACACAAATTTGCTCGATTCCAGTCCATGCCATTCACAGATCTGGACTTCTAGGACACGAATCACACGTAAATTTCCAACTTTACGTGTGGATATTCACCAAAATGGATTTTAGGGCTCAAAATGTCTCAAGAGGGTAGATCTAGGGCTAACAAGCAACATGGGGCCATAAAGCTAACAGATCTGAGCTCCTGGAGCTCAATCTTGCCTAGATCCAGAGGCCAAACATCTTATTACGACATACAATGCACATACAAGCTTGGGGATTTGACCAAGAAGGACCCAAACGAAGTTTTAAGCATAGAATCAAGGGGAAAACGGGTTATACCTCAAAGGAACTACTGGAAGAACACAAATAATGCCTGGATGGCTTCCCTTCTTCTGGATCTACTTCCTTCCTCCTTCCAAACCTTCAAAAACACACACACTAACCTCAAACTCTCAAAGAATAGCTTAGAACGAGAGATACAGGGCTTTAAGGGTCAATGGGGGCCGGCTTGGGGCTGATAAGTCCTTTAAATAGGGTGCAAACCCCTGAAACTTAGGGTTTCATCCAACAGCTATGACTCGCCGAGTCCAGGATATGGACTCGCCGAGTCGCCAACTTAAACGTGTCCCGGGTCCCGCATCCACTCGGCGAATCGGACCTATGACTCGCCGAGTCCAAGGCTAAAAGAAAGGAAATACTCAAATAACATTTACGTACCAGGAACCGGGTGCTACAAATCTCCCCCACTTATTTTAGACTTCGTCCTCGAAGTCTGCTGCTCGATCCTAAAACAGCTCGGGATAATGCTCCATCATCTCGTCCACCGGCTCCCAAGTCCATTCCGAACCCTTGCGGTGCTGCCATTGCACCTTCACTAGCTCCACCTTCTTGTTCCTCAAATCCTTCGACTTCCTGTCGAGGATTGCGACTGGGCGCTCAATGTAATTCAGGCTGTCATCAACCTGAATATCCTCCAGAGGTACTACTACAGAATCGTCCACTAGGCACTTTCGCAACTGAGAAACATGGAAAGTGTTGTGGATCTGGCTAAGCTCGGCTGGCAGATCCAGCCTATACGCTACCTTGCCCACCCGGGCTACGACCCTGAACGGTCCGATGAATCGCAGGCCCAACTTGCCCCGCTTCCTGAATCGAATGACGCCTTTCCACGGCGACACCTTCAGGAGAACCATATCCCCGACCTGGAACTCCAAATCGGATCGACGCTTGTCGGCATAACTTTTCTGCCGACTCTGAGCAGTCTGAAGCCTGCTCCGGACCTGCTGGATCCTCTCGGTCGTCTTGAGCACCACTTCGGTGCTCCCCATGACCCTCTGGCCAACTTCACCCCAGCATATCGGGGTCCTACACCTCCGCCCGTACAACATCTCGAAGGGAGGGCGGTCGATACTCGCGTGATAGTTGTTGTTGTAGGAGAACTCGGCCAGGGGAAGATAGGTATCCCAGCTACCACCGAAATCTAGCACGCACGCCCGCAGCATATCCTCCAGAGTCTGGATGGTCCGCTCGCTCTGCCCATCCGTCTGTGGGTGAAAGGCAGTGCTAAAATGCAGACGAGTGCCCAACTCGTCATGGAATCTCTTCCAAAACCTGGAAGTAAAACGCACATCCCTGTCCGAGATCACCGATACTGGCACCCCATGCCGTGCCACAATCTGTCTGATATAGATGTCGGCCAATTTCTCGGCCGATATGCTCTCCTGAATCGAAATAAAGTGAGCACTCTTGGTCAATCTATCCACGATGACCCAAATCGAATCCACTCCACGTGCAGTCCTGGGAAGCTTCGTGATAAAATCCATCGTGATATCTTCCCATTTCCACAGTGGAATATCCAACGACTGCATCTTGCCATGCGGTCTCTGATGTTCGGCCTTGACCTTCCTGCAGGTCAAACATCGCTCGACATACCATGCCACATCCCGCTTCATGCAGGGCCACCAATAGTCTAGACGAAGATCCCTATACATCTTCGTCGCCCCGGGATGAATAGAGAATCGGGACTTGTGCGCCTCCTCCATCAAAATCTGGCGCACGCCTCCGTGGTACGGCACCCACACCCTACGGTGTAGTGTCAAAAGTCCTCAGCTATCATAATCAAAGGAGGAAACCTGACCCACCACCCACTCGCTCTTCCGATGCTCCTCCTTGATAGCCTCCTGTTGAGCCTCCTGAATCTGCTCCAACAGGGGAGTTACCACGGTCATCCTCATGCAAACGTCCCTGATCGGCGCCGCCTTGCGGCTAAGCGCATCGGCCACCACATTGGCCTTCCCCGGGTGGTAAAGGATCTCATAATCATAATCCTTCACCACGTCCAACCATCGACGCTGCCTCATGTTCAGATTCGGCTGATCCATGAGGTACCTCAAAATCTTGTGGTCCATGTAGATGGTACATCGAACCCCGTAGAGGTAATGCCGCCAAATCTTGAGGGCAAAGACCACCGCCCCCAACTCCAAATCGTGCGTCGGATAGTTCGCCTCGTGAGGCTTGAGCTGCCTCGAAGCGTAGGCAATGACATGCCCCCTCTGCATCAGTACCACGCCCAACCCAGAAATGGACGCATCACAATAAACCACAAAATCCTCTACGCCCTCTGGCAGGGCTAAGATCGGCGCCTCACACAATCTCTGTCTCAGCGTCTCAAATGCAGCCTGCTGCTCGGGTCCCCACCGAAAGACCACGACTTTCTTCGTCAGCCGCGTCAGGGGTACGGCTATCTTGGAGAAATCCTGGATAAATCTCCGATAGTAGCCTGCCAATCCCAGGAAACTCCGAATCTCAGATGGAGACTTCGGAACCTCCCATCTCATCACGGCCTCGACCTTGGCCGGATCGACCAGAATCCCGTTCTGATTGACGAGGTGTCTAAGAAATTGCACCTCGCGTAACCAAAACTCACACTTGGAGAACTTGGCATACAAGCTCTCCCTCCTCAGGGTCTCTAACACCTCTCTCAGATGCTCCTCATGTTCCTCCCGAGTCTTGGAATAAACCAAGATGTCATCGATGAAGACTATCACAGACCGATCCAGCATCGGTCTACATACGCGGTTCATGAGGTCCATGAACGCGGCAGGAACATTGGTGAGCCCAAACGGCATCACCACAAACTCATAATGGCCATAGCGTGTCCGAAATGCGGTCTTCTGCATATCCTCCTCCCTGACCCTCATCTGATGATAACCCGAACGCAAATCAATCTTGGAGAACCAAGATGCTCCCTGAAGCTGGTCAAAGAGGTCATCAATCCTCGGAAGCGGGTAACGGTTCTTCACTGTTACCTTGTTCAGCTCCCGATAATCTATACACATCCGATGCGACCCGTCCTTCTTCTTCACAAACAGAATCGGGGCTCCCCAGGGCGAACTGCTCGGACGAATAAATCCCTTGTCTAGAAGCTCCTGCAGCTGCGTAGACAACTCCTGCATCTCGGGAGGAGCCAACCGATACGGTGCCTTGGCTATCGGAGCCGCACCAGGAACAAGGTCAATCCTGAACTCCACCTGTCGCTCCGGAGGTATCCCAGGAAGCTCCTCTGGGAAAACATCTGCAAAGTCTCGGACCACCGGAACCTCGCTCACTGTCGACTTACCCGCCTCCCGGGTATCCGTCACATACGCGACATATCCTGTGCATCCCTGCTGAAGGTAGCGCCTAGCCCTCGCTGCTGAACATACAGCGGGTCCACACTGTGGCCTCTCTCCATGAATCACTAACTCTCCCCCACTTGGGGTCCTGACCCGCACTAGCTGCTGCGCGCAATCTATCACAGCCCCATTAGGGCTCAGCCAATCCATGCCTATAATCACCTTGTTCCCACGCAACGGTATGGGAACCAAATCTACCAAATAGCGCTCCTCGAACAAACGCAGCACGAAATCTCGAAATACCATCGATGCTCGCACCGATCGATCATCAGCAATCTCCACCTCCAAAGGGCAATCTAACTCGCCTGATGGCTCATGAAACTTCTTGCTAAGTGCAAGGGAAACGAATGATTGGGACGCACCCGAATCAAATAACACCACATGGAACGATCCCGTCACCACATCGGGTGCGGCGCGTGCCTCCTCGGTAGTCAGCTGAAATGCTCGGCTCCTCACCACTGGAGCCTCTGACTTGCCCTGCCGGCCATCCGTGATCCGCAGGGTCGCTGGAGCTGGCGCCTTCACCGGCGCTGAAACTATCAACTGGGGGGTTTGGCCTTCTTGTGGCCCCTCTGGTTGCAGTGAAAACACAACAACTCTGATGTCTGAATAACTGCTGCCAGAGCAGTGCAATCCCTGCTGATGTGCCCGGACTTGCCGCACTTGTAGCAGCCTGATGATCCCATCCTGCACGCCCCCTCGTGCGGCCTGCCGCATTTCCTGCAGCGGCTCGGTCCTGACTGGCCTTTCGGCCTACCATCTGATCCCTTGGGCTTCTTCCCCGAAGCCCCTCCTGCCTGTCCCTCCTCCAATTTCCGTTTCCGGATGTGCTCCAAATCTATCTCCCTCTCCCTCGCCCTGGCAATCATAGAGTCCAAGGTAGGGCAAGCCGAAAAGCTAACATGCTCCCGGATGTCAGCTCGTAGCATATCATGGTAACGAGTCCTCCTCATGTCCTCGTCACCGGCATACTAGGGCACCAACAAAGCCCTCTCCCGGAACTTGGCGGTGATCTCCGCCACAGTCTCCGTCGTCTGTCTCATGTCAAGAAACTCCTTGGCCAGCTGCTGAAGCTCGACCGCCGGCGCAAACTCTGCCCTGAACCTGGTCACAAAGTCCGACCAGGTCATAGCCTCGATAGCTGAGGCTCCCAACGAGTCACCCACTGACTCCCACCAATCACGGGCTCGGTCCCGTAAACATCCCGCTGCATACCTCACCTTCGACCCCTCGGGGCAGAAGCTAGTCAACTGGGCAGACTCGATGTCTGCAATCCATCGCCTGGCAGCAATGGGGTCTTTCACCCCATGGAAATCCGGCGCACCACTGCCCCTGAAGTCCTTAAAGGACAGTGTGCGAGACCCCGACTGGCCAGATGCCATGTCGCTCCTGAACGCCCTGAGGCGATCCTCCATCAACTCAATGATCCCTTCCTTGATCGACCCGAAGATAATGGGAGTTGACTCAAGGATACCCCTGGTAATCTCTGACGCGATGAACTCGCGTAGTCCCTCATCAACTGGCTCGGAACCTGATCCCGAACCTGACCCCTCTCCTGAACCGCCATCTACCGGCCTCGATTGAAGTACCACCATTCTGCAATACATCACAACAATCATTAGTGATACTGATACTCCCTGAGGGATCACATCTACTTACAAGTTCCCTGGTATTATCTTGGCCATCCTTGGTTCAGGTACGGATCCTCTGCTTTCAGTAGTACGGGCCCATACTACCTTCCACATCTATCCGTACCTTCTTCAAGGAATGCCTCGACTCCACCAGATCCCTTTCACTACTGCTGATTACTGCTATACTCATCCTAGGCTTGCCCTAGGGAAATCTCTAGTTCCACTCTAACCAGTCCTCAGCTGCTGCAGGCCTCCTTGTAATGCCAGTTAGCCATTACCCGAATACCATCACATGTGACGAGGCTCAGATAATCCTTCGAGTATCGGACTCGTCCCTACAACGGTTGGACTCAAACAAGAGCTGCGCAGTAGGATCAAATCCGGCACTCTAAGATTATTCAACCCTGATCACATGTGACGTGACGCATTCGCCTAATGGCTGACTCCCATTATTCAGAGTCCCACGAAGCACGAAGCAAGAAACATTCAGATAAGGGTAACAATCTCAATTAACTCTATCCACTTTCAGGAACTGAGCTAGCATAAAGTGCTAAGCTCATACTACCAGGCATAACCTAATCAGGCTATCCTACTTACTATCTACTCAATAACTAGCATGCAAGTTCTCATACAACTGAAACACATTAAGCAGGCACATAAGGCATCACTCCTAGATCCTTAGTCCTATTCTAGCATGCTGTTCTACAAAAGCTGATAAACATAACATAAACTTGTATGGGTACTTTGGGGATACTTACTTGAGCTCGGCCGGTCGCGCACATCACGCACTTCGTTCTTTCTCAAAACTCTTTTCTCAATTTTAGAAAACATTTTCTTTTAGAAAATCTTTTAATCCCTCGATTTGAGTTCAGACACTCCCGAAGGTGTGTCCGAATCCCTCAAACCAGGGCTCTGATACCAACTTGTAACGACCCAATTTTCATGACCAAAAATTTCGTTTTAAAAACATTACTTTAGAAAATATTAAAAGCTAAAAACATTGTCTGATCAAATCATAACACAAGTGAACCATGTCTAAAAGCCAATTCATACATTCAATCAAAATATCAGAGTACAAATCCCAATGAAGCTCGTAAATGCGGAAACCGGAGAGTATGTGTGTGACATGCTGCTACCGCGCCGGCTCCTTTCCCCTAGCTGAGGAGGTACCTGAAACCAAAACTGAAGACTATAAGCACAAAGCTTAGTGAGTTCCCCCGTCGTACCACATACCATACAAACACGTAACATACATACTGCCAGGCTATTCTGGGGTGCCTGACTACCCGGTACGGCCGTTCTGGGGTGTCGTCCTACCCGTGTCAAGCCATTCTGGGGTGCTGACTACCCATGTCAAGCCATTCTGGGGTGCTGACTACCCGTGTCAAGCCATTCTGGGGTGCTGACTACCCGTGTCAAGCCATTCTGGGGTGCTGACTACTCGTCGGTCCTAACAACCGACCACAGGGACTGGTCCCCTCATACTACCTCTATCGCATATAACATAACAGGCCAGCATGAAAACATATCATCATATACTGTCAGACGTATCTGGGGTGTCTGACTACCCTTCGGTCCTAACAACCGAACTTGACTACTATCACATACAACGTATCATGCTAGCATATAACATATCAGGTAGTAGTAAACCTAGATGATATCACAAAGACAATTATCTACCATACGTCTCCTACTGGTGGGTCAGCGTTGTGGCCTTAGACCCACCGCTACTGGAAGGTAACTCACCTCGAAGTAGCTGCTGATCTGATCGGGAACTGACTGCCTACTGCTGCTGCTCCAGAAATCCTTCGGCTGCAATTCCCATAATATACCCAATCAAACATTGCGCACTGACCTTTGGGTAAAAAGACCATTTTACCCCTGACCATGCCCTAAGTCAAAGTCAGAGTCAACTTTCAGTTGACCCGACTCGCCGAGTTGGCTTTCCAACTCGCCGAGTCCCTATCCAAACGACTGCCCTGAATCCCGATCCTACCCGTCGAGTTAGGCGACGACTCGACGGGTTTACCTTTTTAACCAATATTCAAGTCCTTCATCCTACTCGTCGAGTTGTATGAACAACTCGTCGAGTTCATCTTCATCCGATGAACACTGATGCTAAGACTCGCCGAGTTGTATGAACAACTCGTCGAGTCCATCTTCATCCGAAGAACACTTATGCTGAGACTCGCCGAGTTGTATGAACAACTCGCCGAGTCTGTTCTTGATCTAAGGAGATTGCCTTGAACTCGCCGAGTTAGGGCATTGACTCGCCGAGTACCTCCATAGATGAGTTAAGCTTCCGACTCACTGAGTCACACCCCGTGACTCACTGCTCACTCGACACTACGAAAAGGGGACAAACTCGGAGACTCGCGAACAGACTCGCCGAGTCATATGAACGACTCGCCGAGTCGTTGCCATGCATCCACTAAATACATAGATTTGCTCGATTCCAGTCCATGCCATTCACAGATCTGGACTTCTAGGACACGAATCACACGTAAAGTTTCCAACTTTACGTGTGGATATTCACCAATATGGAGTTTAGGGCTCAAAATGTCTCAAGAGGGTAGATCTAGGGCTAACAAGCAACATGGGGCCATAAAGCTAACAGATCTGGGCTCCTGGAGCTCAATCTTGCCTAGATCCAGAGGCCAAACATCTTATTACAACATACAATGCACATACAAGCTTGGGGATTTGACCAAGAAGGACCCAAACGAAGTTTTAAGCATAGAATCAAGGGGAAAACGGGTTATACCTCAAAGGAACTACTGGAAGAACACAAATAATGCCTGGATGGCTTCCCTTCTTCTGGATCTACTTCCTTCCTCCTTCCAAACCTTCAAAAACACACACTAACTTCAAACTCTCAAAGAATAGCTTAGAACGAGAGATACAGGGCTTTAAGGGTCAATGGGGGCCGGCTTGGGGCTGATAAGTCTTTTAAATAGGGTGCAAACCCCTGAAACTTAGGGTTTCATCCAACAGCTATGACTCACCGAGTCCAAGATATGGACTCGCCGAGTCGCCAACTTAAACGTGTCCCGGGTCCCGCATCCATTCGGTGAGTCGGGCCTATGACTCGCCGAGTCCAAGGCTAAAAGAAAGGAAATACTCAAATAACATTTACGTACCAGGAACCGGGTGCTACAAAGTCACACATTGATAGGTTAAGAATGTTGGGATCCGTTGTCTGTGAGGAGTTGGTTGTGGACTGGGTTCTTCAGTCACTACCTAACTCATATAGTGAGTTCGTAAGAGAGTACTATCTGATGAACAACGACGTGAACCTTATAGATCTCACCTACATGCTTATTGCTACTGAATCAGCGATGATTTGGCGCACTGGAAAAGCAAAGTTGATTGGTGGATCGGCCTTCCAGACCTCTATGGATATAGGCAATGGCAACGAAAGGCATGTCATGATCGAAAATTTTGATCATAAGAGAGAGGCAAAGTCAGAAGTAGTTTCGTGTGCTGTTCCAAAGAAGTCAATCTGCTTTTATTGCCAAGAGAAGGGGCATTGGAGACGAAGCTGCCCTATTTACCTAAGAGCTCTAAGAGATGGGAGAGTCAAAACGTATGGCTTTGCTTTAGGTAAAATCCATTAACTAACTCTTTTAAGTTCCTATTCTAGATTCTTAATACATAATGTGATAAGATTACAATTGATGTTTTGTAGGATCGAAGAAAAGAGAGGAAGCTTAAGGGAAGAAGTGAGCGGAATCTAATCGTGAAGAAATGGATTTCGATCGCATTACTTGAATATTAGATTCTTAAGCTACTACTTAGAGTTAGAATAAGAAATATGTATTAACATAGTTTTTCAATGAATTACATTGTAAGGACAAATTTTTCCGCAATAAATAAATTTTGATTTTATAGTATTTATTTATCCTTGCAATGACATGTATGAAAAAAATTGATGTTTGTAAGTTTCTATTATTAGCAATAATGTATTTGATTCTTAATTATGTTATTTGTGGAAAGGTCAAGAATTTACCAAATGGGGAAAGTTTCTCATCGCCCAAGTTTCAACTGGACAGAAACTTGGAATCATACAACTTGGTTGCATGATGAATGAGAAATTTCATATTTGAAAATTGGACTAATTCGTTGACAAAGTGTCAAGTGAGGGACTAGGAGATCGAATACACAAAGTTGTGTGTTGATCAAGTCCACCACAAGAGTAACAAAGATATTCGTCATGATTTACTAAAGGTTTAGTGAATATGATGATGGGTTTTGGCCATAAGAACATCCTATGTGCTCGGCAAACCCTAATGCTTGGATCTAGGTTTCTCTATTGTACATGCAATTCATCCAGGACTTTAAACCCTAGTTCTAGCATATAATTAATCATATTAACATGTCAAAGGGTTTTAGATCTTACCTTGATTGTTATGTAGCAATAACAATCTCAAATCCTCCTTGTAATGACTTTAGAAAGCTTAGAGTCACAAGTGTCACTCCTCTAATGGCTCACAAACACCAATAGCAAGAGGATGAAGAACAAAGAGAGAGAAGGCTGTCCAAAAACGTCAAGAAACCCTAAGGATTCAGTTGCCCGCGTTTTTGGTGCCCAAGGGTTCCTTAAATAGTGAGGCTATTAGGGTTATCTAACAAGGAAACCCTAATTTGGATGCTTAGGCCCTCAGCAACCCATGGACTCCCTCCTTAAAGGCCTAGGACGATTTCTAATGGGTTTCCCTATAGAATTTGTCCACCCCTCTAATATGGAGTCCGTTAGCCCAATATTCAACTATCACACAATTGACAGTTCTGGTCCCTTAAGTTTAATTAATGTCTTTTAGCCACAAATTTAATTCTTATTAATTCTTGACTAATATTAATTAAACAATATGATTTCTCCTTTAATATATTATTCTCATAATACATTAATAAATCATAATTAATCCTCTCTCTCTCTCTCCATAATTCATCCTATCAAGTTGCTTTGGTGAAGGCAACCCAAAAGGACTATGCACCATCGGGTCAAGTACATACAAAAATAGTTATGGACTTAGACATTAATCCAACAGTCACCCACTTGGATAAGTCTAATTACTATTCTGCGTATGACTTCAGATCCTGATCTGCAATCGTAGCTTTCCAAAAACTGTTGTCAACTCTGATCTTATCAGATACGCGTGTCCTTTAGATAAGGGATCATATATTCCTCCATTCTAGATATCGTGAGACATGAATTCGAATCATTCTCTCTATACTATTTCCCGACTTCCGATTTATGACGACTGAAAATAGACTACAATTGAACCATCAATTTAGTCTCGGCTTGGCCAAGCACTTAGGTGCCATCACTAAATCATCGAGGGGCCCAAAGATATCGCTTTTATCCTACTTTGTATAAAAGGAACGGATAAACTTTGACTCAATGTTCGCTTGCACTCACTTACCGAATCACACACAACAATATGTTTTATAACACCAAGTTACTGGTGCATTTACATATTATCAATGTGCAACTGACTCGCAAGATACAACTCACACATCTCGGTTTCAAGAATATAAGATGTTATCGTCTCACCAATCACTCGTGATAAAATCCATGAAGTGATCCAAGTGAGCGTGGGTTTAATCCAATGCTCAAATCATATTCATAAGCACTCATGAACGTTGCAGCAAACATTTGCTTATGTCTAATACACTTTAGACAATCTACACACCAATTCACGACAGTCTTCATTCGTACCTACTTCCAACATACGAACGACTGTGGCCCGTTCGAATAATTTGACTGTTCTGAACCAATTAAATTATTCCGGAAGTCAAAACATGCAAAGTGATACACAAGAATAATGCTAATCCTATATGGTATCAAACCTTTGAGTTTAAATAAAACACCTTTTATTTATCACCATATCAATTACTCATTATTTGTTGTTTCGGGTAATCAACTTCTTACTTGAATTATTACTACACTTGTCCCATGCTTGTAACGCCTGTGTTTCCGGGCTTGCCACTTTTAGCAATGTAATAGTCTAGGTTAACCTTTGTAACCCATTTTGAAGTAATAAGATTGTATTATTTGAGTATTTTGTGTTTTGTGCTTAATTGCTTAATTATGTGGTTTGATTAATTAAGAATAAAAATAAGCGTCAAAATTTAAGTGTAAAATAAACTTAATAACTTTGATTTATGTTGTAGTAGTTGAAACGAGGTTTCCGAATATATATATATATATATATATATATATATATATATATATATATATATATATATAGAGAGCGCCCAAATCTGACTTCGTATGAGGAAGTTATGATTTATCGAAGTTTCGGCTTAGCGGTATGCAGCCTGAAATACTCGATTTGAGATCGAGCGGTTTTTAGCCGAAGCAATCTAAACGAGGATCGAAGGTCTCGTTGTTGGTATCGAAGCGATAAAAAGTTAGGCGAGAACGGACGTCAAACGAAGAAGTTATGAATTTATAACGAAGTTTGTCTGTCGCGGCCTATTAAAAATAAATAATAAAAATAAAGTCAAAATTAGTCGACAGAGTCTAAACGAAAGCCGTAGAGCGTAGTCTCACCTTTCCGTGGATATAAAGAACGTCGAAAACGGAGTTCGTATGAAGAAGTTATGAATTTCCGAAGTTTATTAATCATTTTGTATTTAAATTTAAATCAAAATTCGGAAGCCTTATCCGAAGGCGAGTCATCGATCTGATCCGAGGTACGCGCCGCGTACTCGAGTACGCCCCGCGTACTCCGAAGGTGTCGACATCGCAGCAAGTGGCTTCGGATGACGCATGCGCTTACGAACTTGGAGCAGTACGCCCCGCATACTGCTGTACGCCCCGCGTAATTGAGGCTTCCAGCCTCCTATAAATAGGATGCGAGGGTTCCGGGTTCATTTGCTAATTTCCTCTCGTTTTTGTGCCGAAGCTCTGCGTGTAAACCCCCAAAGCCATCCCGAAGCCCCGGTAATATTCCCGAGCCCCGAGGCAAGTCCCGAGATCCCGAAAATCCCGAGAAGTGCGGTTTCCGAGTCGAAGCTCTGCCCGCGAGAAGTTCGATTTTTGTGAAGATCTTTCAGATCTGCTGAGGATTACTACTTCTGCAAGTCGTAGTGCTGTTCGATCATCTTCTGATCAAGTGAGTGTATACTACCTTTCATAAACACGATAATAATACAAGTTTGGTTCGAGTGTATTAAGTATATTGTTGTTTATAAGTGTGAGTGTGTAGTTACCTTCTTCTAACACATAAATATTAAGTATTTTCTATAAAATACGTGTTATGTGTATAGTATATTGTTGTTTATATGTGTGAATGTGTATTCACTCTCTTCTATCTCATAGATATGATTTATTCTCTATGAGATATGTGTTATGTGTGTGTGTGCCTCATCTGTTATGTGGATTTTGTGTTGATTAAAGCATGCTATATAGGTTTTTAAACTATGTATAAAAATGTATATTTTTATCTACTAATATGTTGGGTAGAACATGGGTAGATAGTTGGTGTGTAATAAACAGATGAGAGGCCTCGTTGTTGTTTGATTGAGTCATCTAGCGGAGTTTAGATGACGACCACTGGCTATTCTAGACAGTCTTGTGGAAACATTAGCAGGTTCGCCACCTGTAGGTGTTAATGAACTCGGGTGTTCATTTGTTGTACTCCATCCCCCTCATGGTTGCCTTATTTGACTAATATTGCTGAGGTACCCCCGAAGCATGTGTTGTCGCCCCGATGAAATATTCTTAGACTAGGTCCCTTGTGTTAGTTGTTTTAGGGACTGATATGTGTATTTTTATATATATTTTTATGCACTTTATCTTAATATTTTGGCCTTATTTATTCTATTTTAGAACTAAAAAGTACTCATAATGCTTTGAATTATGTTTTGCAGCTATTCGTTGTCAATAAAGCACAAAAGAAAAGACTGAAGCGGAAGCCGGACTTAGGAGCTAAAAGAAATCAAAAATATTGAAGAAGTGGATTACGCCCCGCGTCCAGAGTAATTACGCCCCGCGTAATGACCAAAGCGACTTACGCCCCGCGTAAGGTAATATATATATATATATATATATATATATATATATATATATATATATATTTATATATATTTTTATGCACTTTATCTTAATATTTTGGCCTTATTTATTCTATTTTAGAACTAAAAAGTACTCATAATGCTTTGAATTATGTTTTGCAGCTATTCGTTGTCAATAAAGCACAAAAGAAAAGACTGAAGCGGAAGCCGGACTTAGGAGCTAAAAGAAATCAAAAATATTGAAGAAGTGGATTACGCCCCGCGTCCAGAGTAATTACGCCCCGCGTAATGACCAAAGCGACTTACGCCCCGCATAAGGTAATGGTACGCACCGCGTACACGTTTGCACCGGATAGACTTGATCGTGAGTAAATCCTATGTACGCGCTGCGTAATCCTAAGTACGCCCAGCATACTTAGGTCGGCCACAAAGATTATAAATGTCGATTTTTAGCTAACCAGGAGGGGGATTCGACTTCTAACCTAATTTAGTCGACAATTAACTTCTGTTAAGCCGTTTTGAGGGTCTAGAAGGCGGCCGGAAGGCCGTTAAGCTAACGGGAGCGGAGATCGGAAGGATTGGAGAGCAGATACATGTCGGTTATCATATGGATTGCTGACTTGACCATGTTTAGCATTCCATTGTGGTACTTTTCTGTATTTAGTTTCTGATTTAGGTGTAAAAACCTTTTACTTTGTGTTTATGATTGAATGAAGCTTTGATTATTAGACTAATTGCTATATTAAATAGTTTATTTGTGTTTAATTTATCTTGCCAAGCTTATTTAAAGATCCTCATGTGTTAATGATGATTATTTTCTGTTAATTGTTAAGTGAATTGAGTTGCTTGAACATCTGCTCGATTGCTTGTCTCTTATGATTTTTGATGACCATTGAGATTATAAGACTAGAAATAACGAATGTGAAACTAGAATTAATTTGAGAATAAGTAAGTTAATGTGTGAGCCTTGTTTGATGACCATCAACAAGAGGTTAATTAAATGTCTACATTGATTAACTATATTTACAAGTCTTGCTTGATACGAACTGAACACTAGGAAGCATGTTAGTTTAATCAACTGATCACTGTTTGAATTGACTTGTTTGCTAAAGGATTAGTTATAGTGAACGTGAATCTAATCATTTTAGGAATCGGTGAACATGAATAAATGAATTTGTGTATGCAATTGTCTATGTTTTTAAGGTGTAATTTGTCTAAACCAAAGTACCTGAAGAGATTTGCTTTCCTGTCAGTTTATTGAGATTAGTTAATTAATTGTTTGATATTTATTCCTTTATTCTTTCTGTGTGACATATAACCTATAACCAAATATATTAAATTAATCCACCGTTCCCTGTGATCGACACCCAACTTACCTAAGCTATACTATAATCTGACTAGGTACACTGCCTATAAGTGCATAGTTAGCCTAAGTTTGTTAGGTTATAAATATTAAAATTAATGGGTACTTTCGTGCACATCAGGGACATAAAGTGAGAATAACGGGAATGGGTAATTGGGTTATTGTTGGTTGGTGAAAAATTAAATATGATTATTTATTGTGGGTTGAAAACCCTATATGCTCACCAGGCTCCCAAGCCTGACCCACTCAGTTTTATTTGTATTACAGGAAGTGGCGCGAGGGCATGAGATGGATGAACCATCAGTTGTTTTGTTTACAAGTCTGTATATGTATATATTTGTTGAATGACTTGCAATGTTATCGTTTATGCTTATTGGTCTGTATCGGAACATGACACCCCGAGTTTTGATTATATAATGAAAAATACATTTCCTTTATGAAATGCTTTGGTAAACATTGTTTTATCATGTTTTGTTTTTGGGAACAAATTCCGCAACTCTTTCAAATCAAAAGGATTTACTCTGAAAATATTTTTAAAGCATAAATGAAAAACGGTCTTTTCTGGCCGAGATTTTGGGGATGTCACAGTTGGTATCAGAGCATTAGTTTAAGCGAACTAGGAATTTGTAGGATTTCTAGACTTAAACTTAGAATGATAAGTGAAGTTTTGAGATGTGTGTCTGTTGAGTTTTAGACACGAGCACTGGTTTATTTTAGGGAAGTTGCCTAAAATGCTTTATGTGCTAAATGTTATATGTTGCCATATATGATATTATTTGTTCGGATCTATGGTCTGTTGCCGACCGGATCTAGAAACCTTATGTGTGTAGGATTCTAAACGTACGTCTACGATATTAGAACTAGCATGTAAACGTTTCGGAGCGATAAGGATGATTTGAATATCTATCATGATTGAGGATCTCATTTCACCTTATTCGGTGTGTAGATCAAAATGGTGAGAACAAGAAGTGGAGTTGGAAATGCTGACGAAAACAAGAATCAACCACCAGTGATTGAACAAGTACCTGTCGTAGCAGCAGCACCTGAGCCAATAACCATGGCTGGTGTGCAATTGATGATTCAGACGATGTTGGATCATCAGATGGATGAAACTAGACGGTTGCTTCAACAAAATCGTGAAGAACTGCCGATTCGTGTGGAAGAGCCTGAATTAAATGAAGGGCACTCGGAAGGTGGAAACTTCAGCGGGTCTGTTGGTCCAGCCAACCCACCGATAGTTAGGCAAGATAACCGTGAAGGAAGGAATGATGGAATGGGGTGCAAGTACAAGGACTTTCTAACTTGCAAACCATCGACCTTCAATGGAAAGGAGGATCCGATTGGGGTTATGGATTGGATCTCCGAAATGGAGTTAGCCTTTATGACATGTGGCTGCAGAGGCAAGTTGCAGACTATCTATGCCGTGCGACAATTCCGAGGTGGAGCCGTTCATTGGTGGAACACTCTAGGGAAGACGTTGAGCCCTAATGAGCCACTGCAATTGTCATGGGCAGAGTTCTTGGTGCAGTTCAAGCACAAGTTCTGCTCGGCTCAAAATTTGTTGGAGTTGGAGAACAAGTTCTGACATTGACGAAAGGCAGCATATCAGTTGATGAATACACCAATAGCTTCACTGATAAGATGGAGTTTGCCTTGCGTATCGTTCCAGACGAGTTGACAAAGGTAGACCGGTATGCGAAGGGACTCCCATGGGAGTACGAGGTGCCAGTACGTCAGGCACTTACTCTAGAGGCAGCTATCTGGGCTGCCAAGTCTGTTGAGAACATGATAAAGGGAAGAACCGTCGGCAAGGTTGAGGTTGGTGAGAAGAGAAAGTTTGAGGGAACATCTGGTTCCGGTAAAAGAAGCAAATTTTCGAAATCTGATTCGAAAAATTTTGGAGGAAAAGGAGGCGAAGAAAAGTGGTGTGACAAGTGTAAGAAAAAGCACTTTGGGAAATGTAGCGAGGATGTAACCTGCTACAAGTGTGGGAAGGTCGGACATTTTGCCAATGAATGTCTGAACAACAAAAGGATGTGTTTTGGTTGCAATGAAGAGGGGCATATTTTGAAAGACTGTCCGAAGAAGAAGGAGGCAGCTAGGCCCAACATTCCACTAAAGCCGAAGGCGAGAGCCTTCCAGATGACACTTGAGGCTGCGAAAGATGAAGCTGATGTCGCTTCAGGTACCTTTCTCGTAAACGAATTACCTGCTCAAATTTTGTTTGATTCTGGAGCCAACTACTCCTTTATTTCGCATGAGTTTGGTAGAAAGCTAGCTTTGCCTGTTGATAGACTAGATAATGCTTTATTAGTCGAAGTAGCTAGTGGCAAGTTTGTACCTGTTAGCCATCGTATGAAAGACATCTTAATTGACCTCAATGGGAATAAGTTTCACGAGGAATTATTGCCCATCGATCTTAATGGTTTCAACATCGTGTTGGGAATGGATTGGCTTAGCGCCAATGATGCCGAAATTTTGTGCAAGAAGAAGATAGTTAAAGTAAACCCGCCTGGGAAAGAGTCATTTATGGTGTATAGGGACAAACGCAGAGTGAATTCTGGGATCATTTCTCTAATAAAAGCCAAAAAGTGTTTGACCAAGGGATGTACATCATATTTAGCATTTGTGATTGATGCTAAGAAAGAAAAGAAGGTGATGCAGAGCATTCCAGTGGTGTGTGATTATCCGGAAGTATTCCCCGAGGATCTTCCTGGATTGCCACCTGATAGACAAGTAGAGTTCAGAATAGACTTGTTACCAGGAACCACGCCATTAGCAAAAGCACCTTATCGATTAGCACCGACGGAAATGAAGGAGCTGATGATGCAACTTCAGGAGTTATTGGACAAAGGTTTCATTAGACCTAGTTCATCGCCCTGGGGAGCTCCGGTGTTGTTTGTGAAGAAGAAAGATGGAAGTATGAGAATGTGCATCGATTACAGAGAGCTGAATAAGGCAACGATAAAGAATAGATATCTGTTGCCAAGGATTGATGACCTATTTGATCGATTGCAAGGTTCGAGCTATTTCTCGAAGATCGATCTAAGGTCAGGATATCATCAGCTGAAAGTAAGAGAGCAAGATATCGAGAAGACTGCATTCAGAACTAGATATGGACACTACGAGTTCTTGGTTATGTCGTTTGGACTAACCAATGCTCCGGCAGCGTTCATGGATTTGATGAATAGGGGTTGTAATCCTTTCCTTGATAAATTTGTGATAGTGTTCATAGACGACATTTTGATTTACTCGAAAAGCCAGGAGGAGCATGGCAGACACTTGCGAGAAGTGTTAGAAGTTTTGAAGCAAGAGAAGCTGTGTGCAAAGTTATCCAAATGTGATTTTTGGATTTGTGAAGTCCAATTCTTGGGTCACGTGGTCAACCAAGAAGGGATAATGGTTGATCCAGCGAAGATCGAAGCTGTAATGAAGTGGGAACAACCGAAAAGTCCCACGGAGATTCGAAGCTTTTTGGGATTATCCGGATATTACCGAAGGTTTATCCAAGGTTTTTCCTCGATCGCTACTCCATTGACAGCTTTGACCCACAAAGGAGCTACTTATGCTTGGAGTGATAAGCATAAAGAAGCATTCGAGAAGCTAAAGAAGAAGCTATGCGAGGCACCGATACTTTCTCTACCCGATGGAGTTGAAGACTTTGCTGTTTATAGCGATGCGTCTGGTGTTGGATTGGGTTGTGTTTTGACCCAAAGAGAAAAGGTGATAGCATATGCGTCTCGACAGCTGAAAGAGCATGAAAAGAATTACCCGACTCATGATTTGGAGTTGGCAGCGGTAGTTTTCGCTCTGAACTTATGGAGGCATTACCTCTATGGCACGAAGTGCAAACTTTTTACTGATCATAAGAGTCTCCAATATCTCTTTAATCAGAAGGAATTGAATATGAGGCAACGACGCTGGCTAGAATTACTTAAAGACTACGACTACGAGATACTTTACCACCCCGGTAAGGCTAATGTTGTTGCTGATGCTCTCAGTCGGAAAGTCGATCTTCGAAGGAAAAGGCCAAGAGCGTTGAGAATAGAAGTTGTCTCGACAATTGTGGAGAGTATAAAGAAAGCTCAAGAGGAAGCTTCTGAGAAAAATGACTGAAAGGAGGAACGTTTGGGTAAAACGTTGGTGTTTGGTACAAACGGTCATGGACTGAAGGTATTCCAAGATCGTATTTGGGTACCTAAGTCAGGAGGAATTAGGGATCTTCTAATGGAAGAAGCTCACAAAACCATGTACTCAATTCATCCTGGTAGCACTAAAATGTATAGGGACCTGAAACCCTACTACTGGTGGCCGACGATGAAGCTTGATGTTGCAAAGTATGTGGCTGAGTGTGTGACTTGTGCGAGAGTAAAGACACAACATCAGAAACCGTACGGGATTTTAGAACCATTGCCTGTGCCTATGGGTAAGTGGGAAGACATTGCTATGGATTTTGTCACTAAACTGCCAAGAACAAAGAATGGTCACGACATGATTTGGGTGGTCGTTGATCGATTCACTAAGAGTGCGCATTTCATAGCAGCCAAGGAGAAATGGTCTATGGAAAAGCTTGCGAATTCTTACGTGAGGGAAATTGTAGGGGTGAGCATTTGGACCGGCCCGGACCGAACCGGACCGGACAGGCTCTTGGACCGGACCGGTTATGGAGAATTTTGTGGACCATGGACCGGACCAGATGAGTCGTGTCCGTGTCCGTGTCCAGGTCCGGGTTTTCCGGTTTTTGGACCCGTTTGGACCGGTACAACTTTAATTGCTTAGAGTATAATAAGTAATCTACATTGATGTATAATATTATAACTTGCAAAATTAATATGTTTCCGTTTCACGCCTAACTAATCTACATTGATGTATAATATTATAACTTGCAATTTCCAAAAATTAATTTTCCAAATAAAAGCAACTAACATATAAATCAAGTTCACCAACAAAAGTTAAACAATTTTAAGACAAACATACAAAAGTATTACTGTAACAACAAAAATCATAGTTTAAACTTTAAAATCAATCAAACTAACAAATTTCATAAACTCATAATCTAATCTTTCATTGGCCTCTTCCCCATATCATTGTCATTCATATGTAACATATTTAAAGCTTGTGCAATCTCTACATAAACACACATGAAAATGCTGTTAGTATTTAATAAAAAGTAATAATTGTATAAAAAAAGAATAAAAATTGTAATTTTTTTACCCAAAGCTATATCATCAACGTTGTCAACTATCGGATTTGTAAACTTTATCACCCAATATTGGGTGCATAACAAAGCTTCAACTATCAATGTCGATAAATTAGTTTAATACTCACTTACAACTCTACCACAAGTGCTAAACGCGGACTAGGAATTATAGTATAAAATAATACTAAAAAGATGAAATATTTCAGCTTTGATAGCTCTACATTGAAGGATTGTAAATCAATGAATATAATACCAAAATAAACAAAATTATAGTCTAAATTCATCTACAAATTGTAAACTAAATGTTGGAAAAAACCGTAGGTCAATCCGACTTAAAACGAATGAGTTATGGGTGTTTAAAAAACTTCACGGATTATAAAATCTTGCTAAAAAGCTGAATTTTTTCAGCTTTGATAGCTCTACTTTGAAGGATTGTAACTCAGTGAATATAATACCAAAATAAACAAAATTATAGTCTAAACTCATCTACAAACTGTAAACTAAATGTTGGAAAAAATCAGAGGTCAATCCGACTTAAAACGAATGAGTTATGGGTGTTTAACAAACGTCACAGCTTACAAAATGTTGCTGAAAAGCTGAATTTTTTCAGCTTTGATAGCTCTACTTTGAAGGCTTGTAACATGGTAAATATAATACCAAAATAAACAAAATTATAGTCTAAATTCATCTACAAACTGTAAACTAAATGTTGGAAAAAACCGCATGTCAATCCGACTTAAAACGAATGAGTTATGTGTGTTTAAAAAACGTCACAAAAATCTTAATCATGTCCAACCGGTTCTAAACCCGGTAAAAACCAGACCGAACCGGGAAAAAAACCGGACCGGACCGGCGAGAAATCTTAGAACCGAGAACCGGCCTGGGGGTCCAAAAAAACGGTCCGGTCCGGTCCGGTCCACCGGTCCAAATGCTCACCCCTAGGAAATTGTGAGGCTTCACGGTGTTCCATTAACGATTGTATCGGATCGTGATAGCCGTTTCACCTCAAGGTTTTGGAAAAGTCTACAAGAGGAAATGGGTACCAAGTTATGTTTAAGTACAGCTTACCATCCGCAGACTGATGGTCAGAGTGAAAGAACAATACAAACACTTGAAGATATGCTAAGAGCATGTACCTTGGAATTCCTAGGTAATTGGGATGAACATTTACCATTGGTAGAATTTTCCTACAATAATAGTTTCCAATCGAGCATTAAGATGGCACCTTATCAAGCTTTGTATGGACAAAAGTGTCGTACGCCGTCTTGTTGGCTTGAGGCTGGGGAAAAGCAGTTTATGGGACCGGAGATGGTCCATCAAACCGCTGAAAAGTTGAAAATAATTAGGGAAAGAATGTTAGCAGCTCAAGATCGTCAAAAGAGCTATGCTGACAAGAAGCGAAGACCGATGACTTTTGAGGTTGGAGATTCGGTTTTGCTTAAAGTCTCGCCGTGGAAGCGACTTATAAGATTTGGTAAAAGGGGAAAGTTGAGTCCAAGGTTTATTGGACCGTTTAAAGTTCTTCAAAGGATAGGGAACCAAGCTTACAAGCTCGAATTACCCGAAGAACTGAATGGAATTCACAAACTTTTCATGTGTGTTATTTGAGGAAGTTCACGGGAGAAATTCCCGATATAATTCCAATTTCTGAATTGAGAATTGATGAGAACAAAAGGTTGATTGAAGAACCAGAGGCAATTGTTGACCGAAAGACTAAGAAGTTGCGACGCAAAATGGTTGGGTTAGTGCTTGTCCGATGGAAACACACGAATGGGCCGAATCTCACCTGGGAGACGGAGAGTGACATGTTGAGTCGCTATTCGCATTTGTTTGTTGATGTGTGATTCCGGGGACGGAATCATTCTAAGGTGGAGAGAATTGTAACGCCTGTGTTTCCAGGCTTGCCACTTTTAGCAATGTAATAGTCTAGGTTAACCTTTGTAACCCATTTTGAAGTAATAAGATTGTATTATTTGAGTATTTTGTGTTTTGTGCTTAATTGCTTAATTATGTGGTTTGATTAATTAAGAATAAAAATAAGCGTCAAAATTTAAGTGTAAAATAAACTTAATAACTTTGATTTATGTTGTAGTAGTTGAAACGAGGTTTCCGAATATATATATAGAGCGCCCAAATCTGACTTCGTATGAGGAAGTTATGATTTATCGAAGTTTCGGCTTAGCGGTATGCAGCCTGAAATACTCGATTTGAGATCGAGCGGTTTTTAGCCGAAGCAATCTAAACGAGGATCGAAGGTCTCGTTGTTGGTATCGAAGCGATAAAAAGTTAGGCGAGAACGGACGTCAAACGAAGAAGTTATGAATTTATAACGAAGTTTGTCTGTCGCGGCCTATTAAAAATAAATAATAAAAATAAAGTCAAAATTAGTCGACGGAGTCTAAACGAAAGTCGTAGAGCGTAGTCTCACCTTTCCGTGGATATAAAGAACGTCGAAAACGGAGTTCGTATGAAGAAGTTATGAATTTCCGAAGTTTATTAATCATTTTGTATTTAAATTTAAATCAAAATTCGGAAGCCTTATCCGAAGGCGAGTCATCGATCTGATCCGAGGTACGCCCCGCGTACTCCGAAGGTGTCGACATCGCAGCAAGTGGCTTCGGATGACGCATGCGCTTACGAACTTGGAGCAGTACGCCCCGCATACTGCTGTACACCCCGCGTAATTGAGGCTTCCAGCCTCCTATAAATAAGATGCGAGGGTTCCGGGTTCATTTGCTAATTTCCTCTCGTTTTTGTGCCGAAGCTCTGCGCGTAAACCCCCGAAGCCATCCCGAATCCCCGGTAATATTCCCGAGCCCCGAGGCAAGTCCCGAGATCCCGAAAATCCCGAGAAGTGCGGTTTCCGAGTCGAAGCTCTGCCCGCGAGAAGTTCGATTTTTGTGAAGATCTTTCAGATCTGCTGAGGATTACTACTTCTGCAAGTCGTAGTGCTGTCCGATCATCTTCTGATCAAGTGAGTGTATACTACCTTTCATAAACACGATAATAATACAAGTTTGGTTCGAGTGTATTAAGTATATTGTTGTTTATAAGTGTGAGTGTGTAGTTACCTTCTTCTAACACATAAATATTAAGTATTTTCTATAAAATACGTGTTATGTGTATAGTATATTGTTGTTTATATGTGTGAATGTGTATTCACTCTCTTCTATCTCATAGATATGATTTATTCTCTATGAGATATGTGTTATGTGTGTGTGTGCCTCATCTGTTATGTGGATTTGTGTTGATTAAAGCATGCTATACAGGTTTTTAAACTATATATAAAAATGTATATTTTTATCTACTAATATGTTGGGTAGAACATGGGTAGATAGTTGGTGTGTAATAAACAGATGAGAGGCCTCGTTGTTGTTTGATTGAGTCATCTAGCGGAGTTTAGATGACGACCACTGGCTATTCTAGACAGTCTTGTGGAAACATTAGCAGGTTCGCCACCTGTAGGTGTTAATGAACTCGGGTGTTCATTTGCTGTACTCCATCCCCCTCATGGTTGCCTTATTTGACTTATATTGCTGAGGTACCCCCGAAGCATGTGTTGTCGCCCCGATGAAATATTCTTAGACTAGGTCCCTTGTGTTAGTTGTTTTAGGGACATAAAGTGAGAATAACGGGAATGGGTAATTGGGTTATTGTTGGTTGGTGAAAAATTAAATATGATTATTTATTGTGGGTTGAAAACCCTATATGCTCACCAGGCTCCCAAGCCTGACCCACTCAGTTTTATTTGTATTACAGGAAGTGGCGCGAGGGCATGAGATGGATGAACCATCAGTTGTTTTGTTTACAAGTCTGTATATGTATATATTTGTTGAATGACTTGTAATGTTATCGTTTATGCTTATTGGTCTGTATCGGAACATGACACCCCGAGTTTTGATTATATAATGAAAAATACATTTCCTTTATGAAATGCTTTGGTAAACATTGTTTTATCATGTTTTGTTTTTGGGAACAAATTCCGCAACTCTTTCAAATCAAAAGGATTTACTCTGAAAATATTTTTAAAGCATAAATGAAAAACGGTCTTTTCTGGCCGAGATTTTGGGGATGTCACAATGCTCTTAGCATGCACACAATGCTTACCTACGGTTCTTACTTTGTGAAATAGATCAAATGAACACATTTCCAATCATACTCATTTCACAATTCCTAATCCTTTTCACAAGTGAAAGAATATCAAATTCTTGCCACTTATAGAATATGCTAGATTCTAACATTTTATGCAATGATCCTTTTGTAATGCCATAGCACAAAAGTCACAATGACTATTGCCAATGAAATTACAAAGTCCTCTATTTGAGATTGTTACAATACAATTCCATAGACATGATGTCTCTCACTCAAAGTACATTCCTTTGAACATCCTTTTGCATAAAATTTCTAATCTAGACATTGATTTTCAATATCTAACTACCAATATGGAAACATTTCCATATTTGCCATATGACAATTCATTCTTAATAGAATCTTATCTATTTATAATAATGTCAATATGGTCCATCCAATATCATACTTCCAACTACTCACAAGCGACCAATCCTCAGCGAGCTTTGGATTGTCCTTTGATAGTTGCATAATTATCTTAGTCAAAACCGATTCTTGTCCTTTTTCCCTCTAAACGCGCTAGACATTTGGAAAATTTTAGAATGATCAAATATTATAGCATTTGCAATCGATCCTTTACCCGAAGCGTATGGGACACGATGCATAAAGATCTGATACTTTATCAATCTTCTGCCATAATATTTGATGTGTCACATTCTCACAATTCGAACTATGAAGAGGGATGCCATAATCATAATCGAAATTTGAGAACGCTCTATGTATCCTTGACTAAATTTATTAACATTCCACAACCTAAGCCTTTAGATTTGAAATGAAGCATAATATTCTCTCCCTTAATTATAGCGAAACAACTATTTAACCCTTACGACTTTGCAAAGTATAACTCTTGTTTTCTATAATTAATATTGCTAACTTGCAATACTTTCCTTAATAATCATACAAGCACAACATTTATGCTCCCACTAGCTTTGACATGATAATCCTTTATCTAAGCTTCTTAAACTTATACACCTTTGCCTTAGATAGCTCATATGTGTGTCCAAACAATTCAGACTAATTGCCAAATCTCACAATTCGAATCATGGAAAGGGATACCATAACCATAATCGAATTCGAGAATCCAATTTTCACAATTACTATCTTCTTAAAATCTCTCTTAGTGAAAGCATTTCATCACAGTCATTTTCATGATGGAGGGAAACTTATGACACTTAGATTTTAATGGTGTATGTGTTCCTATCCATGTGAATTTGTCAAAACCAAAGTTTACGACAAATCTAAACTCATATGGACTGAGCTTTCTCAATCTTGATTTCTTGCCTTATGGTAACACGAGTGTCCACCATGTGTTCCAAGTAGTTAAGCAGCTCACCCTTTCTTATCAATGTACTTTTCATTGATCAAGGTCCTTGCCTTTTATGCATTCAAATGAGAACTCATAGAACTCACATGCATAATTAACTCAATTGGAACGGCACAGAAACAAGATAGTGTCAACACGATAGGTTGTAAACCTCAACTCATGTGCTAGTGATGATCGATAAGGTTTATTCTTGATTTGTTCTTGAAACCTTTCAAGACCATTGAGACTCCCACTGACTCCTTGACATATAAGATTCTTTTGTCAATAACATTTCTTGACAAACAAATATTCAAGAGTTAGTGTAGCTTTTATCAAAACAAAACACTTCATAAAATTTGTTCTAGTTGGTCTTTGTCTTATCCAAGACATCACAACTTTCCACATTTGATGAATGTTATAAACCTTCTTAATACTTGTCACTCAATGTCACAATCTTAACTCTAAGACTTTTTTGGAACGAATTATGATCGCCCTTTTGATTTAACCATTTCTTCAATTCTTGATTCCTCTTCTCAGACATACAATTGTACTAAGACTCACTTAGAGGATCAATTGAGATATGGTTCTTAATCATTAAGATCTATCATAAAACATAATAAAAGGTACTCTCCCTTCTTCTTAGAATAGAGAAACTTTTATCTTTCTGCTTACTTGATTCTTCTTATTCGTTCTGCTATTGATTTAAACTCTTTCAATCAATTCAGAATTATACTTAATCTTATAAGTATAATCATATCCACTAAACCTTTAGTAAATCATGACGAATATATTTGTCACTTTTGTGGTGGACTTGATCAACACACAACTTTTGTGTACTTGATCTCCTAGTCCTTTACTTGACACTTTGTCAACAAATTAGTCTAATTTCCATATATGAAACTTCTCATTCATCATGCAATACTTGTTGTATGATTCCATGTTTCTATCCAATTGAATCTTGGGCGATGAGAAACTTTCCTTATTTGGTAAACTCTTGACCTTTCCACAAATAACATAATTAAGAATCAAATCCATTATTTCTAAAATAGAAACTTACAAACATCAATTTTTCATACACGCCATTGCAAGGATAAATAAATAATATAAAAACAAAATTTATTTTATTGCGGAAAAAATTGTCCTTACAATGCAACTCATCGGAAAACTATGTTAATACATATTTCTTAGCAATATTATTCTAACTCCAAGTAGTAGCACAAGATTCTAATCTTCAAGTAATGCGATCGAAATCCATTTCTTCACGATTAGATTCCGCTCACTTCTTTCCTTAAGCTTCCTCTCTTTTCTTCGATCCTATAAGACATCGAAATGTGATCTTATCACATCATGTATTAAGAATCTAGAATAGGAACTTAAAAGAGTTAGTTAATGGATTTTACCTAAAGCAGAGCCATACGTTTTGACTCTCCTATCTCTTAGATCTCTTAGGTAAATATGACAGTTTCGTCTCTAATGCCCCTTCTCTTGGCAATAAAAGCAGATTGACTTCTTTGGAACAGTACACGGAACTACTTCTGACTTTGACTCTCTCTTATGATCAAATTTTTCGATCATCTCATGCCTTTCGTTGCCATTGCCTATATCCATAGAGGTCTGGAAGGCCGATCCACCAATCAACTTTGCTTTTCCAGTGCGCCAAATCATCGTTGATTCAGCAGCAATAAGCATGTAGGTGAGATTTATAAGGTTCACGTCATGGTTCATCACATAGTACTCTCTTACGAACTCACTATATGAATTAGGAAGTGACTGAAGAACCCAGTCAACAGCCAGCTCCTCATAGACAGCGGATCCCAACATTCTTAACCTATCAATGAGTGACTTCATCTCTAGGATGTGTGCACACACCGACTTTCCTTCTTCTTGTTGACTTGCCAAAAGGGCTTGAGTGAGCTTGAACCTTTCAAGCCTTCAAACTTGTGGGTTAGGGAGAATAATTGGAGGGGGTGGAGGAAGTGAAGCATGATCTCTTGTTCCTCGATCGAATCGTGGAATATCATCTTCATGTGGAAAGCTTGTTCCACAGGATTTAGGAAGACTATAGTTGTCGTACTTTGACATCTACAAAATGGGAGAAAACAAATTCAAGTTAATTGATTGATTAAGTCCTTAATAAATCACCCAAATGAGATACTAAGGCTAGGACCCAACACAATACGCTACAACCTAGAAAAGGGATGTCGTAATCTAGTTGCAGAATATTTGAAGGTAAGTGAATGACGATTCACTAATTTTCCACCATGAAAAACGAAAAACAGTTTAAGTTTTAAATCTATTGAAAATTCCTAGATCTTTTGAGATTCATTGAACCTTTCAATGGCATGTTTAAATCTCGATATGCCCCTCTAGTTTGTGATTGGGATGTCGAGGATCACAAAGCGGGTGAGAATAACCATGCAAACTTACATGGTGCCCCCACATGTTACAGTCACCTATTCGATGTGTCGATTAACCACACACGCTCCACCGAACTATGACTAACATTGAGTCACCCTTTGCTACCTTTGCTTAGACCCATTTAGTGTGCCGGTTAACCACACACGCTCCACTAACGTCTTTGCAAGGGTACAAAGTGTAATTTCATGGAATTGCATCAATTCACTTTTGCCTAGAGTAACTAAGATTGGGAATTTGTAAAAACATTTAGTTACTTTTGTACTTCATTATACTTATAATGGAAGGTTTCTGTCCTATCCCACCCGTTCGGCTAATGACCCTCCACTAGTCAAGAGTGCGGTGGGTAAGAGTGGATACCCATTCAATCGCCATTTTATAGGCAGTTTCCTTAAATACCCCTTATAGATCAGCTTCGTGAATGAGGCCTACTAACGGTAAGACTGACTTTTTACTCATACATATATATAATGTTAGATTTTTAATGTTATATATAGTATAGGGTGTATTTTACACTTTTAAAATACTAGATGGTCAAATTTAATAATTATACTTTTAATTTAATTAAATTGTAAACCAAAACTTATGGATTTATTAAATCTCTTTTAATTATACACCTTAATTAATTAATAAAACCATAAGGGTGCGATTTGAACTTTTTCAAAACTATACTAGGGTTTTACAATTTAACATTTCTAAATTAAACTTTTAATCAACTGTTAAATTCCAAAACTTGAGGGCAAGTTTTGAAACATTTCAAAACTATTAGGGTTTAGAATTCAAATATTTCATGCAAGCAAATGATCAAATAATCCAAATAATTTAACATTTATCAAATAAGGCAACAATTATCTAATTAGATGACCAAAATCTTTTATTTTGACAAAGATAATCATAAGGAATCAATAAAATTCGAATTTTATTAATTTTAAACAAATATGGCAGTTATCCTAAGTCAAAATAGGCAAAAATCCCGAAACAGCCTCCTTCTGACGCTCGAACTCGCCGAGTTCCTCTATGGACTCGCCGAGTCCACATTGGAACTCGTCGAGTTCATCAGGCAGGGAGCTACAAAAACGATTTTTTGAAGCTTGAACAAATAACCAAGGCATCAATACAATAGAAACCAATCAAGGCTCTAATACCACTTATGGGTTTTGGCCGTCAGAACATCCTATGTGCTCATGCAAACCCTAATGCTTGGATCTAGGTTTCTCTATTGTACATGCAATTCATACAAGACTTTAAACCCTAGTTCTAGCATACAATTAATCATATTAACATGTCAAAGGTTTTTAGATCTTACCTTGATTGTTATGTAGCAATAACAATCTCAAATCCTCCTTGTAATGACTTTAGAAAGCTTAGAGTCACAAGTGTCACTCCTCTAATGGCTCACAAACACCAATAGCAAGAGGATGAAGAACAAGGAGAGAGAAGGCTGCCCAAAAACGTCTAGAAACCCTAAGGATTCAGTTGCCCGCATTTGTGGTGCCCAAGGGTTCCTTAAATAGTGAGGCTATTAGGGTTATCTAACAAGGAAACCCTAATTTGGATGCTTAGGCCCTAAGCAACCCATGGACTCCCTCCTTAGAGGCCTAGGACGATTTCTAATGGGTTTCCCCATAGAATTCGTCCACCCCTCTAATATGGAGTCCGTTAGCCCAATATTCAACTATCACACAATTGACAGTTCTAGTCCTTTAAGTTTAATTAATGTCTTTTAGCCACAAACTTAATTCTTATTAATTCTTGACTAATATTAATTAAACAATATGATTTCTCCTTTAATATATTATTCTCATAATATATTAATAAATCAAAATTAATCCTCTCTCTCCATAATTCATCCTATCAAGTTGCTTTGGTGAAGGCAACTCAAAAGGATGAATTATGGAGAGAGAGGATTAATTTTGATTTATTATGGAGAATAATATATTAAAGGATGAATTATGGAGAGAGAGGATTAATTTTGATTTATTAATATATTATGAGAATAATATATTAAAGGAGAAATCATATTGTTTGATTAATATTAGTCAAGAATTAATAAGAATTAAGTTTGTGGCTAAAAGACATTAATTAAACTTAAGGGACTAGAACTGTCAATTGTGTGATAGTTGAATATTGGGCTAACGGACTCCATATTAGAGGGGTGGACGAATTCTATGGGGAAACCCATTAGAAATCGTCCTAGGCCTCTAAGGAGGGAGTCCATGGGTTGCTTAGGGCCTAAGCATCCAAATTAGGGTTTCCTTGTTAGATAACCCTAATAGCCTCACTATTTAAGGAACCCTTGGGCACCACAAACGTGGGCAACTAAATCCTTAGGGTTTCCACATGTTTTGGGCAGCCTCCACTCTCCTTATTCTTCATCCTCTTGCTCTTGGTGTTTGTGAACCATTAGAGGAGTGACATTTGTGACTCTAAGCTTTCTAAAGTCATTACAAGAAGGATTTGGGATTGTTATTGCTACATAACAATCAAGGTAAGATCTAAACCCCATTCATAAGTTAATTTGATTAATTGTATGCTAGATCTAGGGTTTAGAGTCTTGGATGAATTGCATGTACAATAGAGAAACCTAGATCCAAGCATTAGGGTTTGTATGAGCACATAGAATGTTCTTATGGCTAAAACCCTTCAAAAACAAAATAAAATTTTCTTTTCTTTCACTTTTTCTTTTTTTATCTGACTTTCTTTTTCTTTCTTTTTTCTTTGCCAACACTAAAAAACTAGGCATATGATCACACTTGGCCTTATAGTATATAATAAATGTTACTTTTTAAAATGATACTTTGAGCTCAACTACTTGCTTGATTGCTTTTAAATTGATTTTTTAACGGCATGCAAAAATATATAAAACAAAAAAGCCAGTGGGGAGTTGAACAAAAATACAAAGAGTTTGTAGTCGTAAAGGGAAAGACAATCATACATATATGTATACACCATGCTAGACATATAAGCACCAAAAGCAACTAACAATAAGAGCATAAAAAATTGTATGGCAATTGAAAACATCCGGTTGTAGCATCAAAAGATTACTTCTTTTAAAAAGCTTCAATAGTAGCAGTGACATCAAAGTTGAGATGCTTGTAATATCCCACCAAATATGAATAACCGAGAGACACGAGAACACCATCAAAACTCCAAAGAGAAATCAACATCAAAAACATGTCACATAACACTTTTAAACCAGCACCAGTGGCAGAAAAGGTTTGATAATAAGGAAATAGCAGATTACCATAATGTATAGGTAGCAGAAAAAATTCTAAAGCAACCAATGAGAAAAGACAATATCCCAATGTAACAAACTTCCATCTATAGGAGTCGAACCAGTAGGGTATATGCCAAATTCTCCAAATGTGAGAGGTGTTGGAGACCTTGATAAGGGAGAGGTTGTTTGAAAGATTCTTCAAATGTGAGTTATGGTTGTGCGAGTTGCAGTTCTTGGGGAACATCATGAACCAGGAGGGTATATTGGTCGATCCGGCCAAGATTGAGGCTGTGATGTGATGGGAGATTCCAAAAACCCCATTTGAGATTCAAAGCTTCTTGGGTCTTGCAGGGTATTATCGGAGATTTATCCAGGATTTCTCCAAAATTGTAGTGCCTTTGACCCTTCTTGACAAAGAAGAAGGTTACTTTTCAATGAGGGCTTGATCAGTAGTTGGCTTTTGAGACTTTATGGCAGAGATTATGCTAGGCCCTGATTCTCATGCTTCTCGAGGGTATGGATGATTTGTGGTTTACTATTACACCTCTATATTGGGTTTGGGAGGTGTTCTAATGTAGATAAGGCTTGTGATTGCTTATGCTTTGAGGCAGCTAAACCTCATGAATCTAATTATCCTACGCATGATTTGGAGTTAGGGACGCTGGTATTTTCCCTCAAGATTTTGAAACATTATCTTTATGGGGTTAGGTGTACTATCTACATTGACCATAAGAGGTTGAGGTACTTGATGGACCAGCTGAATCTGAATATGCGGTAACGGAGATGGTTGGATGTGGTAAAGAATTATGATTGTGAGATCATGTACCACCCTGGTAGGCCAATGTGGTGGTCGATGCTTTGAGCCATAAGTTAGTGAGTGCTCCTATCAGGGATATTTGTTTGAGGATGGTTATTACTTCGACTTTTTTGGATATCATAAAAAGGATCAAGTTGAGGGATTGAAAAAAGAGAACTGGAAGGCCGAGCGGATCAGGGAAAAATTTCCTTTATTTGTCAGAGACAGTCGAGGGTTCTTGACTCAGCGTGGCAGAGTTTGGGTTTCGGCTACTTGTGGAACGAGACAGACAGTTCTAGACGAGGCTCATAAGTCAAAGTTTTCAATTCATCCAGGGACCACAAAGATGTATCGAGACTTGAAATTGAGTTATTGGTGGCCCTATATGAAGAAGGAGATAGCATGGTTTGTTGAGCGGTGCTTGACTTGTAGGAAAGTCAAGGCCAAACATCAAAGCCCCACGACAAGATGTAGTCATTACCTATTACCATGTGGAATTGGGAAGAGATTATCATGGATTTCATCACAAAACTGCCATGGGACGACACGTGAGTTGATGCTATTTGGGTCATTGTTGATAGATTGACCAAGAGTGCACGTTTCATACCAATTGTCGAGAGTATATCTGCTGAGAAGTTAGTTGAAATTTACATTTGGGAGTTAGTGGTTTGGCACGGGGTACCAGCTTCGGTGGTTCTGCTGAGAAGTTAGTTGAAATTTACATTTGGGAGTTAGTGGTTTGGCACAAACCCCGAAGTGTTTCAAAGTTCAAGAATGGTTATTTTTGCGGTTATTCATAAAAAGTTTCACCAAAACAAACCTAGATCGAGATCAAGCATCGAATGTGAGTTTCTACGACCCTTCTTTTACCTTTTTAATATTTGGGGGAGAATACATGCGTGTCTATTAAAGTTTTGATGATTTTCATGTTTTATACATAAAATAGCATCATACTTTATTATTGGTCAAAAGTTTATGAAATAGTAATCTAAATTGTATAAATCATATAATTTAGTGTTGAATGTTATAAATGATATAGTTACACCTTGTTTTGATATATTAATTAATATTAACAAAATTACAAGATTTTAAGTAGATTGCTACAAAGATATAAATATATTTGACGAATCACAAATTGTAAGCCTTGTCGTATATATGCATTGAATATGTTGAGAAAGCATGAAAAGACATTATTCATATAACTAAACACGTTATTCAACATAATTATGCACAAAAGAAATGTACACTACCTTAAACAATTGACAAATGAAGATTGAACAAGTAATATAATTAATTGAAAATATACCAAAAATCAATTATTATTATTATACTCTCGATCGTCATGTAGAAATGATTTTAATAAACGATATATTTTATTTTTATAATTATTATAAAAATATAAGTTATTTTTACTATAATATGAAATTTGTCATATATGATAATATAATTGATTCTCAGATTTCAAGAAAGTTACCAAATAAATTTATATATCGTATCAATTATGAAACTTATTGAATATTATGGGAATTGTTGGTTTCACATTTGTTGAAACGTGAAAAATATTATATAAGCAACCGTTATGCTGCCAAAATTTCGTCATAACAGATAATAGAAAATTTGAAAATCCATTAAGTTTTATGAATCCCAAATACTAAATGACTTAAATCAAAATCATTCCTAAACATCTAAGAATTATAAGTATTCAAGACTCTTGTAACGGAAAGCTTAGAATTAGGATGCCTAGACATATTGTTAGGATCCATCACACCCACGGAACATTCTATATAAGCTACGTTTGTTTCTAAAGGTTTTATGAGTTAGGATCATTTCCTAAGCTGCATAGTTTATGTTTGTAACCACACTAAAAACGTACATCTTAGAAAACATATGTTTGTATCATAACCGTTAATTCGTATGAAACGAGGAACGTTGAGTATAAGTTTTGTATCACATACTTATACGAGTTGACATCCCACTATCGGTTGCTAGCTACAACCATCGATTGACAAGTTGAGCATGGGAGTTGGCGTTTCCTTCACTAATTCTTTCATCACGTCATCAAAAATGTGGTGTGGGCTTTCAACACAACTTTTCAGTGTTGGTGATGGGGTGTTCGTAACAGTTCGGTTATGAGCTTATTATAGATCCCGGATTTGCCTTGTTATTATATAGAATCGATATTGGGTTATATGAGGCTTTTGTTCAATTATACTAGTTGAAAGAGACTATAGGTAGTGGAATAGCTTCTGACCCAAAACGATAAGTTTCAATATGAAACATCCCAAAAACGCACCCCAAAATTTTCGTTTTTAAATCATTAAGAAACCATGGTTATCTGCATCACATAGAAAATATAAGTCATGTATCTCAAAATACCATAAACATTTGTCAAATATATCAGAGTATAAATATCTCAGGCTGAACAAATGGTGTGTGCACTGCAATTATCCCGAGCTCTTCCCCTTGCTATCAAAAGTACCTGAAACCAAAATTGAAAACTATAAGCACGAAGCTTAGTGAGTCTCCCCAAGCTACCACATACCATACACATATCACGTAATCACATATCAACATATCATGGGCCCCACCCAGCTACATCGGGTCGTGCCCGGTATCGGCTCTGTCCGGCATCGGGCCCCGCCCAGCATCAGACCGCATCTGGTATCGGGCCCCGATCGGCATCGAGCAAAGCTCGGCATATGATCATATCTTGTAATACACATAAACATAAGCATAATCACCTAATTACAGTCATGTAAACATTCCTCGGGCCCCTCCCGACATCGGAACGAGATCCGGAAAGCATATGATCATTCCTCGGGAACTGCCCCGGTATCGGACCAGAGTCCGAAAAACATACAAACATACAAATACATGCAGAAATCACAAAGACATCATCCATACAAACATTCATCGGGTACCACCCCGACATCGGGTCGCAACCAGGAAAACATATTAACCTACATCGGGCCCCGCCCGACATCGGACCTTAGTTTGGAACATACTAACATGCATAAACAGGCCGACCTTGGTGCCTTAGACCCGTTCCTATAGGAGAAGACTCGCCTCAAATGTCGGGTGAAATAACTGAATGTCTCTGCTCCTGCAACCGGCTCTACTCACGCCCTGAACAACACAACCTCTTAGTTACTATTCCTTCCTCGAGACTCCTTCACGGGTCAACCTTGGTCAAAGTCTAGGTCAAGTTCAAAGTCAACACCTGGTCCAAGTTAACACCTAGTCAAATTCAACGGTTAAGGTCAACAGTCCATGTTAATGTAACTCGTCGAGTTCATCAACTGGCTCGTCAAGTTCCTTCAGAACTCAGAAACCGAAAAATAGGGCCAACTCGCCGAGTTACCTTAGTAACTCGTCGAGTTCCTTCAGAACTCCGAATATCGCAAAAACCAAAGTCAACTCACCGAGTCCCCATGCAACTCGTCTAGGCCATGAAATGTCCAAAATATCGGGGGGGAACCCTAACCACTCGTCCAGTTACCCTATCAACTCGTCGAGTTCATGCAGAATCCAGAAAATAGGAAAACCTTATTCAACTCGTCGAGTTGGCTATCCAACTCGTCAAGTTCCTTCAGTCCATTTCTTATTTAGTCACTTTTAAGCTAAACTAAGGCTCCTAATTGAAGATCTAGCCTCCTAGGGCATAGTTACCACGTAAAGTTGCAAACTTAATGTGCATGCTAGCCTCACATGCTAAAACTAAGCTAAAGATAAGGTTTAGGTTATGAAGAAGGCCAAAGCTTCATAAACCTTGAGGCTTTATGTCAAAGAGGGCCTAAAACAGTCCAGATCTGAAGTTACAACTTCAGATCATGTTCCAAACCAGAAATGACCCTCAAAATGCTAGAAATGGCTTTAAGCCTTTCGATGAGGAGATCTAACACTAGGATGATCAAGGTAATGACTTGTTACCTTCCAAATGATGCCATGATGAAGTAGATGCTGGGTCTACAAACTCCTCCTCGTTCCTAGCTTCTAAATCTTCAAGATATGCACCAACAACACATTATTAGGCTCCCAAACATTCAAAATGGGGTTAGATCACTTAGGGTTTGCTTCTCGACGTGAAAGGGTAGTAAGGAGACTGGGAGGAGGGACTTAAGGTTCTTTAAATATGGTACAAACCCTAAAAATTAGGGTTTTCATTTCCAGCTCCTACTCGTCGAGTTAGGTCCTCCAACTCGTCGAGTAGGAGTCAAAACCCATGCGGTCTGGCCTACTTCTACACGACGAGTTGGGGGCACCAAATCATTGAGTAGGTCTTGAGAATTATATATTAACTTATGAAATTTCATACCTGGAAGTCTGGATGTTACAATTCTCCCCCACTTGACTCAGACTTCGTCCTCGAAGTATGCTGCCTCAAATAACTTTGGGTAATGCTCTCTCATTTCCTCCTCTGGCTCCCAAGTCAATTCCGAGCCATTGCGGTGTTGCCACTGCACCTTCACCAACTTTACCCTCTTGTTCCTCAGCTCCTTGGTCTTCCTGTCGAGGATGGCTACCGGTCTCTCGATGTAGTTCAGGATGTCATCAACCTGAATTTCCTCTATAGGCACAATCACAGAGTCATCCACTAAGCACTACCACAGCTGGGAAACATGAAGGTGTTGTGGATCTGGCTAAGCTTTGCTGGAAGATCCAATTGATACGCCACCTTGCCCACCCGGGCTATAACCCTAAAAAGACTGATATACCTGGGGCCCAGCTTGCCCTTCTTCCCGAACCGGATGACACCTTTCTAAGGGGACACCTTTAGGAGGACCATGTCGCCCACTTGAAACTCCAAGTCTGAACGGCGCTTGTCTGCATAGCTTTTCTGTTGACTCTGAGCAGTCTGGAGCATGCTCCGAACCTGCTGGATCCTCTCAGTGGTCTTGAGTACTACCTCTGTACTCCCCGTGACCCTATGTCCGACCTTGCCCCAACAGATTGGGGTCCTACACTTCCTCCCGTAGATCATAGTGAAGGAAGGTCGGTCTATGTTGGCGTGGTTACTGTTGTTATACAAAAATTCCGCTAAAGGAAGATACATATCCCAACTGCCACCGAAGTCCAAAACACATGCGCGCAACATGTCCTCGAGAGTCTGAATCATCCTCTCGCTCTGTCTATCCGTTTGAGGGTGGAAAGTGGTGCTGAAGTGGAGACGAGTATCCATCTCGACGTGAAACCGCTTCCAAAATATGGAAGTGAAACGAACATCTCGGTCTGACACCACCGAAACGGGCACTCCATGACGTGCCACTACCTTGCGAACATAGATCTCGGTTAGCTTCTCAACCGATATACTCTCCTGGATTGGAATGAAGTGAGCACTCTTGGTCAACCGATCCACGATGACCCCAAATCGAATCTACTCCATGTGCGGTCCTAGGAAGCTTTGTGATGAAATCCATGGTGATGTCTTCTCACTTCCACATGTGAATATCCAACGGCTGCATCTTGACGCGAGGTCGCTGGTGCTCGGCCTTGACCTTCCTGCAGGTCAAGCATCGCTCCACATACCATGCTACGTACCACTTCATGCAAGGCCACCAATAGTCAAGGCGAAGATCCCGATACATCTTCATCGCCCCAGGATGGATGGAGAACCTCGGCTTGTGGGCCTCATCCATCAGAATCTATAATAGCCCGCCCCAGTACGGGACCCAGACTCTCCCATGCAGGGTCATCAACCCATTGTTGTCATAATTAAATGAGGTCACCTGGCCAATGATCCATTCACACTTCCGACGCTCCTCCTTTATACCCTCGACCTGCGCCTCTCGGATCTACTCCAGCAACGGAGTAATCACGGTCATCATCATACATATGTCTCGAATCGGAGACGTCACTGACCTGCGGCTAAGAGCATCGGCCACTACATTGGCCTTTCCTGGGTGGTAAAGGACCCACAGTCGTAATCCTTCACCACATCAAACCACCGACGCTGCCTCATGTTCAGATTCGGCTGATCCATGAGGTACATCAAACTCTTATGGTCCATGTAAATGATACAAAGGACCCTATAGAGGTGATGCCACCATATCTTTAGGTCGAAAACTGTTGGATTAGGTGTCTAAGCCCAAAACTATAATTGGTATGTACTTGACCCGATAGTAACTTGGTCCATTTTGGTTGCATTCACCGGAGCAATTGATAGTAACATGGTCCATTATGAGTTATGATTAGTTGGTTATAGGATATGTGATATGCTAGTTATTTGTGGTACTCATATGAAAGACCTTGGGGGGGGGGGGGTCCCGAGGCACTTATATGTAAGACCTTGGAGGGTTTTCATGGCATTCTAGTATATTTGCTTGTATGGTTTGTATGTCATCTCTTGATTGTAAAGACCGTGTGGGGGTTCCTACGGCAGGAAGACCATGTGGGGGTACCCATGGTAGGAATACCATGTGGGGGTTCCCATGACAGTTAGTTAAGACCACGTGGGGGTTCTAGTGGCACTAGGTGTAAGACCCTGGATGATTTTCATGGCTTCCTTATACGTTTGTATGCACGACTTATATGGTTTATGTAGCTTTTATAGCTAATATGATTTTGTGATTATGTGGTTTGTGTGGGGTATGCTCTGGGGAACTCACTAAGCATTAGCTTACAGTTTGTTGATTGTTTCAGGTACTTCAGAGCCTCAGGGCAAGGGCAAGGTCTGATGGCGCGACATGCACTCTCACGGACGTTTTTCTTTTGGGACACTCTGATATTTGAAATAAAATTTGTTGATGTATGACTTTGAAAACAATTGTGTTGAGATTTTATGGATAATTAGAACGTTTTGATATTTTGAAAAGGAAAATTTTCTTTTGAAAAGTGGGTCGTTACATTTAACAAAATGTCTCATAGCTCAGCTGGTTAAAACACTTACATCTTGTTGTCTCGTTCATAAAATGACCAGGGTTCAAAACACTATCCCCATGCCTTTTGAGATGGTTTTTAACTAATCATTTTTCTTATATTAAAGGATCGTTTCTTACTTTAAGCACAGGACCATCAAAATCAACGGATCGGCTGGCGTCGACTATAGGGGAGTATTAGTCGAACTAATTGTCAACCATGGTTTTAGGAATCTCATTAGTCTTTAGTTAAAATTATTGTTAGTAAATCTCCATAATCATACTTATTTTATGTGTATAAATAATAGAGTTTGTAAAATAAATAGATAATCGAGAATTATACACTTTTAGAACATCTCTAATATAGACTTTTTTTATAGCTTATTATTATATATATTATGGAAATTGTTCCTTAGGAATAAAGTTGGTAACATGTTGGCAAAAATAGTCCCAATTTATGGGTATAAGTGCAATTTAAGGCTTGATTTTTATAACGAGTCATTTTTTGTTCATATTAATTTTTTTATTGACCACCTATTACCCTTGGAGCACATAAATTATTTCATTTTTTTATATATTAATTACTCAATATATATTATATATTGAGTAGTCAATATCCTTAAATGTTTTGTATATTGTATATTTATCCATTTATCCTTTAATCATATTTCATTTATGTAATATAAATTAATAACAATTATATAATATTTTCAAGATTTTATAGATGTGATGTATTAATTTTTTGTATTATTTTTTCCGAACAATGTATTTTAATTTATTATTTTTGAAAAATATATTATAATATTTTTAATTATTTAAAATATGACGTTTGTTAAAAAATGATTATTAGATTAAAACGTTTATAAAACATTTTATATAGATAAATACAAAACAGTTAAATTTAAAAAAAATAAAAAAAAGAATAATCATTAAAAATAGTATTTAATTAGAAGTTAAATTTAGTGGAATTATAAAGTATCCATATAGTTGAGTAGTAATAAAAATTTGTCATTAAAGATAAAGGGGCTAATAAGAAAAAAGCTAAAACAAAAAATAAAATGGTTGGAAATGAAGGGTCTAGTAAGAAAAAAAAAATAGTTAATATCAAACTATGCACATGGTTATGTAAAAGGTATACACATGAAGGGTTTTCAAGTTTCTAACCTACCATGTGGGTTAGTGTTCTCGAGTGGAATTTTATTTATTTATTTAGATTATAACTTTTATTTGATTAAGTTTATAATGTATAAGTAAATTTGCTAGATGTCCTATAAGCAAACAAAGAAAAAAAAAAGTTAGATGGAGTTGCCCCTCTTATAACTTTGGTGAAAAATATATGTTAACTTTTTAACAAATTCTTTATTATAGTCCTATTAACGATAGTCATATTTTTATTTTTATTTGTTTGAACGGTAATATAATAAATGGTAATTATTTATAAAAATAAATAAAACTAAAAACCAATAATCATTTATGGGTGTGTTTGTAAGCATACGGGAGTGGGAGTTTCTAGTTTTTAGACTTTAACAAAAAATTTGATTTAAACAAAAAGTTTTGTAGAATAGGAATGTTCAGCTTTTATTTTAAACAAAACGCTTCAAATTTAAAAGTTATTTTATATAGCGTGTGATAACAAAATCATAAGCTTTTAGAATCAATTTTCATAATTGTCCTTTTATATATATATATATATATATATATATATATATATATATATATATATATATATATATATATCTTTTTTAAACAATTGTCCTTTTATGCAATCTTACATGTTTTAAAAGGTTTCAACTATTTTTTCAAACATTCATATAACAAATAAAAACTATAGTTTCCAGCTACATGATACCAACTACTAGTTTCCAGCTTCCAACTACCCGCTAGTTTTGGAACACACACACACACACACACACACACACACATATATATATATATATATATATATATATATATATATATATATATATATATATATATATATATATATATATATATCGTTACGAAAGTGGTTAATGGTCAATGAAGCTTTACCTCTTCCCATATTATATGAAACTAGGCGAATCCCCGTGCGTTGTGCGAGAATAGATTTATATAGTTAAAATAATAACATTTACCAAATTATTATTTAATATTCCTACTTTGAAACAAAATGTTAGTAGTAAAGCAAACATATAGTTAACATATTAGTTTTATTAAACATTATAGTTTAACTTTTAAGTCATTGTGATATATACAATAATTTGATAATTTTATAAACCGTTTAAAATTGTGTAAATTATATATCAAATGAATGATAATATAACGGGTAACAAAACTTATGAACAAAAATATGAACTGCAACTTTTAGTAACATAAAAATAGAAAAACATCTATTATAACATTTGTATTAAAAAAGATATATATACAACGAATAATAAAAAATATGAAAAATAAACACTATAACTTTTAATAACATAAAAACACTAAAACATATATTATAACATTTATATTAACTCTTCATATTTAAATCATAAATCTCTTCAAATACATTAATGTTTTTAATGAGCAAAACTTTACAACCTTATAAAAGAAAGGAAAATAAAAAGTTATTAGTGATTACTAATTAATAATCAAAGTTAAAAAATCTTGAGTTTTAACTAATAAATATACATAAATTAGAAAACTCTTGAGTTGTAATGTGAGTTTCAAATGAATGCGGTACTTGGAAATGTATTATTATTATTATTATTATTATTATATTCTTCTAAATAGTTGGTTTTGATGCATCATTTGAATCCCTTCAATTATTAAACATAAAGATATTTAATTATAAATTTATAACATACATAGGTGCATATACATGTTAAACAAATCACATATAATAATATAATATATATATATATATATATAGGAGTAGGATCAAATGAGAACACAAAAAAGGTTAAGAACGCGAGAACAAAGTATATTCATTTGCGATTCCATGTATTCATTTGTAGAGAAATGATAAATTTTTACGCCTTTAATTTCAATTGAAGAGAAAAGGCATATTCATGTTGATTGTGCGTAAAAAATTATCATTTCTCCATAAATGAATACATGGAATCACAAATGAATATACTTGTTCTCGCGTTCTCAACCTTTTAGGTGTTCTCATTTGATCATTTCCCTATATATATATATATATATATATATATATATATATATATATATATATATATTCGTAAATGTCATATGTAATTCTTATGGTAGTAATATGGATAAATTACTTCCATATGAAGAACATATTATGATAACTCTATCATAATTACATATTAAATGCTCAAAATTATGTTATCTTTTAAATATGCTATGTAGGATAACCCAACAAAAAAAATAATATAAAATAAACATAATCAAAATAGAAAAACTACAATCAAATAAATAAGAGCAATTGGTGGTTGAATATATAAATAAAGATGTTACATAAACATACATTTAAATCAAAAGAAAAAACTAACATTCGTCAACTTTTCTCAAACAAAAAAACTTATATCCATTTTATGAATATTCTTTCTTCATTTAACACCATTCAACCATAGAAACTTGATGATAATTCTTCACTAACCTGCATTCAAAATATTTTTCTTGAAAAAGAAAAATCAGAAAGATATTCCAAGCAAAACATTGATCTTTGGAGAGTCACATTCAAGACTGAGTAATACACACAAATCATATATAAATATTAAATGAGAAACTAAATATAAAGAAAGAATAGAAATGCTTCATTTGTTTTGGTTGAAAGAAAAAAAATTATATTACAATTACCATCAATGCGACATAACTCATTTCTTCAAATCATCATATTTGGATCGTAAATGCTTCAACTATATGAAAACTTTTGAATCACAATATCTTCAAATTCTTCTTACATGTAAGATTTTATATAACACGAAAGATACAAAAGATTGACATTTTTATAGTAAACTTTTCAATATATGTTAATTAAACATAATATAAGTTATAAAACTTTTAAGTGTTAAATCATAATTAAGAAAACTTTTGAGTTGCATTAGTTAAAAAATGGGGTTTCAAATGAATGTGGTTTGAGAAAGTTAAAAAAAAGGGTTTCAAATGCACGGGATTAAAAAAAAATGCTAGCTTTATAAGTATGTATGATATATGTGAACTCGGCATAGTCTACATCACATTTTATTTGTTGAATACCAAGGGAGACAATAATACATTTTTGCATATCGCTCACCTAATAAACGTTCAAGAAAAGTTAAACAATATCATTCATACCAGCAAAATCGTGGTCGGTAAATACGAATTTCATGCCTTCAACATACTTAAATGAACATCGAATAAATACCCGTGAAAGTGTAGCTCAACCATCATATAAGGATGTCCTTGATCATCGTCCATCGTATAAGATAACTGGATGTTTTTTTTCCTTTAATCAAAGTAGTAAGGTGTTGTTTGTTTTTTGTCTGCAGATCTTCTTGGCCTCTTTTGTCTGCGCCGCACAGACATTAGGCTTCACAAACTGTTTGTTTTTTTTAAGACTGCAGACCAAAAAAGGTTTGTGCATCCTCTTTTTGGCGCAGATGTGGACCAGAGTCTTCAAACATCTTCAGACATCTTCTAACCTAAAAAACACATATACTTTTGTTGTTGTTGTTGTTGTTGTTGTTTTTTGTTTTGAACTTAAATTTATTCTAACTTTATCTATGATAAATAAATTGAAAAAAAAAAGTTACAATACTTAAAGGGAAAAAAAAATTGATAACACAATCATGACCTTTGTGACAAATTTATAAATAAATATTTAGTTACAAAATAATTTGTAAGTTGTTTATATAGATATGCAAAAAAATCATAATGGGTGTGTTTGGAAAATATTTATGATCAATTTTTAATTGATTTAATTGAAAATGTAAAATAAAACTTTGAAAATTTTCATTTAAAATCAAAGTTTATTTCCATTGATGTTATGTGTTAAATTATTTTATCTCTAATTACAATTTTAGGTATAACTTTACGATCAAAGTTTGTTGGTTTTTATCAAATATATACGATACTTCTTACTATTTTATTTTCACTTTTTATACAATAATGCCTAAAAGTTAATTTACATTTGTGAAATATCTATAATAAAGTCATAAAATTATCAAAAAAACTCTTTTAAGCTTTTTTTAAACAGTTTAATTAGATTTTAGTTTATTCTAACACCATACATACGTTAAAAAACATTCTTCTTCTTTCAAACTCCAGACGTTTGATCCATCTATTTTACTGTATATGTTTGCAGATATGATCCACAAACTGCATACATTTTGCCTCTGAAAAAATAAACAATACCTAAGTGAATATGTTAAAAAGAGGTTAAGTATTTTTTTTTTGTTTGCTTCAATCATGGATCATCATCAATGTGTGTAAACTGAAGAGTACTCATAAATTGGTGATATTATTTTTCAACTCATTATTTGAAAGTTTAAGGATCGATAACACTAAAAATATAATAATAATGACCATTTATATAAAATTTTTTTACCATCTATATAATTGTTTTTTAACAAAAATGAAATGTTTTTAAGGAAACAATTTGAAATATACTATCATCAATGAAAATAATTGTGCAATTTTTTATTAATTACACCTTGTTTTTTTAAATTTATTTAAAAAGTGATCTTGTGATCATCTACACATAAATTCTGTGATTATATTTATTCATTTCTAAAAGAAAAGAAAGTAAACGGTCAAAATTTAAATCGGCGGAGATAGATCTTGACGTTCGATACAGATACAGACATACAGTAGGTCGTCCGTAGTCTTGTTCATATAAATCCAGTAATTCGATCCTGCATTTAATGAACTGGATCCGCTAAATCAACCAACATTCGATCCCGATTCCCCCCAAAACTTGTTCTTGCTTGATTATCATTGATTTCAATATTCTTATTGTTCAGGAGAGTACAAAGTGTAAGAAATGGATAACAACGGCCCTCCATACCACAAGGAGGGCTCGCCATTGCCAACTACGATATCCAAAACGGAAAAACAACGTTCCAGATCATCATCAAGATCTTCAGTACCTTCAATCTTTTTCGCTTTCTTCTCTTGTCTCGCTTGGCTTTACATCGCCGGCAGGTATCTACTTCTCTATGTGCATTCGTGCTTTATTTAGTATATTTTTTGATATTTTAATTACTATGAATTTGGAAATCTTGCTTACCATGAACTCACAACCTGTAAGTGTTAGATCGAAATCCGACTACATCTGGACTAATAATTTGCAAATCTCACTTACTATGAACTTACATAGTTTCAAAAAAAGTAAAAGTTTTAGGGTTTTTATTTGATGTGATCCTGTCATTTGTACTTCCTATTTTACGACTACTATGCTGATGGAAATTACTCAAATTAGATAATTTCTGGATTCGGTGAATGAATTTTGTGAAATACAATTGAAAAATAGTCATATTCTAATTGTGAACCTAAAAGACGTGCTATATTCAATTGATCTTACTAGGTTATGGCAGGATGCTGAGAACAGAAAGGTGTTGTCTCATCTGCTTATGAAGAATTCAGCAGAGGTTTGCTTTGAATCTAAAATTGTTTAATTGCTTTATATATTATACGCTCCATTACAAATGGATTTCTTCTATTAACTTTTTTGTTGTGTTTGATATCAGAGACCTAAAGTTCTTACAGTTGAAGAGAAGCTCATGGTCCTAGGATGCAAGTAAACTTTTGGGTCTTTCTAGTCTCTCTTCTTTCAAACCATTTCCCTTCTTTTTGTATTATATTTATAATCTCTAGAGTTGCCTCTTGACATGTTATTTCTCTTTCTGTTATGGATATTTGCTCTCAGGGATTTGGAGAGAAGAATTGTGGAATCTGAGATGGAAATATCACTAGCAAAAAGTCAAGGTTTCCTCAAGGATCAACTGAAACAACCTGGTTTCTCTTCCAGCAAAAAACTTCTTGCAGTTATTGGTGTTTATACTGGATTCGGGAGTCGATTAAATAGAAAAGTTTTCAGAGGCTCTTGGATGCCAACAGGTATTAATAATTGAAATATGTTCTACTTATTTGTTTGTTTGCATATCTTTATCACTGGTCTTTTTGTGAGAAGTAAAATAAGAATAATATGCTAAACCAGTTGAGTTCTACAGGTGATTCTTTGAAGAAGCTTGAAGAAAGAGGAATTATCATACGTTTTGTCATTGGTCGGAGGTTTGTTTCTGGCCTTAATTTTGTTTTTTCTTTTAAATTTCTTAAGTAGGAGCAATGACTTATAAAAAACACAGACATACAAAAAGAAACTAGGACCTATACTATTCCACTACCTGATTATATAATAACCACTAAATCAGCTAAAAGCCTATATTTGTCATTTTGGTAACTAACCCAAATTAAGTAACCCTTGAAATTTCAGCCCTAATCGAGGTGACAGCTTGGATCGCAACATTGATGAGGAAAATCGTACAACAAAAGATTTCTTGATTCTTGTAAGTTAGTAGGTTCTATCTTGAAGCTAATCTAGTTTCACAAATGATACTTTAGAACATCATAACTACCACTTGACTAATTACCTAAATACCCTTTCCCTTTCTCCTTGTAAGTTAGTAGATTTGACTTTTGAAATGTTTAATTCTTAGGATAATCATGAGGAAGCAGATGAAGAATCATCAAAGAAAGCAAAGTTCTTCTTTAGCACAGCAGTTCAAAATTGGGATGCAGAGTTTTATATAAAAGTGGATAATAATATCGGCCTTGACCTTGGTAAGAAGGTTACTGTTTACTTTGTATTTTTGATCATATATCTTTATAATGTAATAATGTTTGTCGTATTTATTAATTAGTTTTATTTTCCTTTCTCAGAGGGGTTAATTGAACTTCTTGAGAGTCGCCATGGTCAAGATAGTGTTTATATTGGATGCATGAAATCAGGTGAAGTGGTTTCTGAAGTGTAAGCTAAACACCCTTTTAACAAAGCTCAATGTGTGACATGTATTTGTGCTTATGTATATAATTTATTTATTTATTATTCTTTAAAATTAAGTATATGTTTATCAATTGTCAGGGGAAAGCCATGGTATGAACCAGATTGGTGGAAGTTTGGTGATGAGAAATCGTAAGTTTTTATTGGCCAAATTCATCAACTTTAATATTACAGTTATGTCCATTCATGTTTATGTAAGCTAATGTGACTAAAAGGGTATTTTTGTCCAGGTATTTTCGGCATGCATCTGGGTCACTTTTGATTATATCAAAAAGATTTGCACAGTACATAAACATAAACAGGTAAGTTGTCCTTTGCAAGATGTAAATGTCTAGGTATAAAGACTAAAATACCCTTCATTTGATTCTTGTGTTTCAGTGCATCTTTGAAGACATATGCTCATGAAGACACATCAATAGGTTCATGGATGATGGGCATACAAGCAACATATATAGACGAAAACCGTGTTTGTTGCAGTGGTTCTCAACAAGGTAAGTCATCTCTTTCACATATCTAATTTAATTATTTGATTAATATTTAATATTCAAACATATTTATTGATTAAATATATTTGTTCCCAGATAAGGTGTGTTCGTTGGCTTGATTAGACTCTCAAATCATGGTCAAAGTCAATTGTTTACAGAAACAAATTAGAAATACCATTTGGTCAAAGTCAAATACATGCAGGAAAACGTACACTAGGTATATGAACAAACACAATGGAGTAAGGAGCAACATTAATTGGACTTGAGAAGTTTTGTTTTATCGGATTCAATGAAGGTATAATCCCTGATGAATTTACAATCAATTCCTTCCCATTTAGCAATACTATTTGGCTATGCAAATCTCCATTTTTTGCTGTTAGATGATACTCTTCTCTTATAACCTCATTAACTTTAGGATTTCTTCTCATTTTAGAAAACTTCGTTCTTTTTTGTTCTTTCGGTTCTTTTTTTGTTGTTTGTGTGATTATTTTAATGGTGTTTATAAAAGAAATCCCGACATTTGTTGTTTTAATACCGTCTAGGTTGATCAATAGTAACGTGATCCCCGTCTGTAAAATTTGAGACCATTTTAAGTTAGTAAAGAAAACAAGAGGTAAATTTTGTTTTTTTTTCTTTTTAACCTTTTTAGTGTATTACTTACCGAAGTCTTTGAGCAATGAGCGTATGAACGTATTTTGTTTGTGCCACTAAAATTTGTTGATAGAACATGTCTTCCCATTAGCCGGTGCCAAAGAAGCGCACTGTATAGTGACGAATAATTTTCTATAAAACTCTTAAATCTGTCTGGAAACAAATTTTAAAAATTAAAATTGATAAAAGTACCCATAGTAATCAGGATTTGGGACAAATGTGGTAGTGTTGAGAAGTCCATAGTTTCCTCCTATCAATGTTTGTCGACAATATGTTGTCGTATTATATGTAGAAGCCATTCCAAGTTGATCCAAGTACCTATTTCGATCATGTTAAAAACTCAAAAATAGCAATTAAAAAAAGCTTCATGAGGACGTTTACGTCTTTTGCACAAACGAGGGATGGTGGGACAAACAGTAGCATTATGTCCCTTTTGAGTTTGACATCATTCTACTGTCAGTCCAATGTGCACGCCAAACACATTATAATCTGTTTTGTCGGTTATATACCGTGCAACAAACAAATTGAGTTTTATGAAGAGAACCTACCAAAAGCCAAATACAAAAGCGTTTGTGACAAGGTTACGACCACTATTATACGCACCACCGGCTTCACCTACCCAAGCAACTGTAGAAGTCCTGGATTTCTTCAAAATATTTTGAAGATCTCTAAACGGTTGTGATCCTCCATCAAGATACGATGGGTTGAGTATCTTTTCAACCAAATGAGCGTCGACACCTATTTATAACATATTTAAACGGATCTGACATGAATATATTTCGATTATTTATGTTTTTTTATAGTTTTTACCTGGACCAAGATTATAAATGTGTTGAGTGATCACTTGGAGGGAACCCGAGGCTTCTGTTACATACACATTGAACCAATTTGCATCAAAGAATCCTCCGGGGCCAAGAACTATCGGTTTTTCTTGAGATCCATTGTATATCTTTTGCACTAAATTTTGAAGGGAAATTGTATCCGATGCATATTGTTTTGCTGCAACACTTGTTCCAATCCCCCTTCCACTCAGTTCATTTCCTGATCATTTTCATTCAGTTATGATCATGTTATATGATATACATCTATTCTTATGAGATTTGAGTATTATTATTGTTGATAGAATTTGATTTGGTTGTTAAAATATAAGTCATGAAGCAACAACCTACCAAGTTCCCAACCATAAATAACATAGCCATTATTCACAGTGTATCTTATAAGAGCTTCTGCATTGCTCAAGTCCCATGATCCAAACGTCGTACCATCATAGCCGATTTGTCGGCCTGTTAGAGCATTTAAACCGAACACAACCTTTGCCCTACAAAATTTCAAGAAAAGTAAAATTGAAACTCATGGTTTATAAAGTATAGTTATCATATTGATTTGATCAATTTATCTTTGCATAAATTATTACATTAACATCTAAAAAAATAGAGTTCTAGATTAGAAAATAACACTATAAAGTAGAAACTCATAGTTTAAACATTTAAAAAAAATGAAAAGTTACCCAGAATTTTTAAAGAAAATGTTGAGTTGATCCCATCTTGACATGGTCAAGCAACCATTGGTGAAGCCAAACATCAGACTAGTGTTTTTGGTGAAGTTGTCACATGGTCCCTGATCTCCAGTCCTTTGGTACATCACCTTGTCTTGCAAAGTCCCACCCAATCTAACTTTCAAAGGAGAAAAGGCTGCATACCACACATTCACACTCAAACTAAGATACTTTCAATTTTAAGTTTTTAACTCATGTATAAGTAACCTAGCTGCTCAATCTAAAGATTATGGGTTGAATAACCGGTTACACTGCCAATATAAGAGAGAGAAATCATTATCTAGGTTTTATTGAGATTTCTTGTACGCACCTTTGATTGCATTAAACAAGATTTGGTTGTTTAGGTCCTGTTGAGAAGATAAAACAATTAAACAATGGCTTATATGAAGATATAAGAAATAAGTACAAAAAAGTTTGCAATAATGTATTTCGTTCATATCCAGGTGTCACAAAGCCAATTAACGACCAATTTATCCCGTTTAGGTTATGTTTATTAAAGGGGGCATGATTTTTAGTGATAAAGATGATGAGGGATTCATATCTTTTCCACACACAAGAGAATGATAACAAGTTGGTTTCCCACATTTTTACAATTGTTGTTTTGTTGTCATCAGTTTTGAAGTCACCCATTGTCCCATCTTTTTTACAATTTTTGTCTTCTTGACATCTGTCCAAGTTTTAGTCTAGACTAGAATTAGGACTTGTGAGTCTACACTAGAACTAGAACTTGAAGTCATTATCCTATCATTTTGCAGTTTTTGTCTTATTGACATCAGTTTGAATTCTAATCTAGACTATAATTGGGACTTGTGAGTCTAAATTAGAACTAGGACTCGTGTGAACTAACAAAAATTGTAGTATACATCACTCACCAGATTGAGAAGAGAAGCATTTCCCCAGCTACAACTTCCATAATCACATTTTTCTTGTGGCCACCAATCTAAAGTTGCACATATGAAGTCTTCATCAATGAAACCGATGGAAGTCATCCCGTTTATGTTTACACTCCCCTCGACAACACTTGAAGTCTCAACACTTGATGAAAGTGAAACAACCATTTTAGAGCTAAAACAAACCACGGTTAACAAAAGTAACAACATATGTAAAATAAGCAATACACTCATCTTAACATAACAACTCTTTAATCTAGTAAAAAATGTTATTAAGTTGAGAAAAAAACAAAACAACCGAATGAATATAGGAACAACAAACTAAAACCACCAATTAATGCATTATAACATTTTGGCTTGATTTTAATGTTGCAATGATAGTGTGTGGGTGTGGGTGTGTATTTTATGAGATTTGGTGGTGTACATGTTGAAAAACAACCACAATTTCTAAGTCAACCGTTGCATGTTGGGTGTCTCTTTCCTGTACATTGATTTGCATACAATATACTAAAATTGTTTGTTAACTGGAGCAATACTTGTGATTTTTTTGCTTTTGAAAATAATGATCATAGAATAATTTTATGAGGATGAATCGATGATTGTATTATTTCAAAAACTATATGATTAGAATTATATGATAATTTTTTTAGAACAATATAGGATATGTATGAAGTAAATGACATTCCGAACAACTTTTGATCCTTTCTACGTATTCCAACATATTTGACAAACGTGTCTAATAAGGAGTTACTAACAAAGATGTCTTGGGTTCTATCTCAATCATATACTAACCCGCCATTCTAGGAAAAAAAACTTAAAACTACATTTGAAAAATCTCAAGGATGTTAACACCTAAAACTTATTTAGCATTTATAATATATATATATATATATATATATATATATATATATATATATATATATATATATATATATATATATATATATATATATATATATATATATATATATCAAAACTACTTGAAGTTGAATACAATTAGTTGTGATTCCAATCTGTTAAAGATAAGGTCAATGATTGATGAGGTTTTAATCGGTGAGAAGGACCCAAGAATAGTAGGTTACCAAACTATTTTTAAAGAATACAAGTAGCAAAATAATTATTTATCATCATGTTATATAAGGAATATTTGATATTTTTATACTAGTTTTAGAAATAGGTTGTATTTAAATCCCATGATCAAGATGAAATGTACGGACAATCGGTTTAATAGTAATGGGTCATTACTTATTAGTGACATGTAATTGTTAGAAGTATGTAAAATATACTTTATACTTTATATAATGATATTTTGATAAAATTTTACTTATTACTCAAATGATGTTACGGTTTAACATGACCATATAAATAATAACTAGATGTAAAATATTTAGTCCAAAAAATTAAAAATTAAAAATAAATGAAAGTTTTTGACGATCAATTCGCTTTAATTTTTAGTGTAGTTAGCATAAGAGCATGATGCATTCGCAGTCAAATTTGGTAGGTGAGCTCTTAAACCCATTGGTCCTAGATCAAACATACACTTTTGGGCTAATCACAAAACTAGAATAAAAAGGCATATCATCGTGTTGTTTATGTAGACGAGTTTCATACAGTGGTTGGAGGGCATGTAGAAATTATTATTTTCTCATTGACGTGGGGTTATATTTGTTTTTAATTTTGTTTATTTAATAAATGTGTTGTCTCATTATGAATAGTTGTAAAAAAGGGTGTACTTGAGTGTAATTGAATTTATTGGTCCTGAGTTTAAGTTTAATGGTGTTATGCATTATTTGTGATTTGACGATACAGATGTCATAATACTGCAGAGGAGGTTGTTGTATATGGTCATAAAAGCATCGTTTATTGGAGTTTTGGGTAAAGCATTGCAAGAAGGTTTTATAAATTAATTATGAGTTTATGTTTATAAGTTAAATATAAGAAAAGTTGCAAGTTAGGAAAACAACTTTTTTTTTATATGATGGTTATCTATTATGATAGGTAGAACTTTTACTATTTAGGGGGTGTTTGGATAAATAATTTTTAGCTTATTAGCTTATTGCGGTAGGAATAAACACTTTTTTAAAATGTGTTTGGATTAGTTTATTGCGGTGGGAATAAGCAATAACCAATAAGCATTTTAAGTGATTGGCAAACAAAACAACTTATATGAATAAAATGATCAATAAGCAATAAACATTCCTCCCCCCTGCTTATTAAAATCAGCTTATTTAGTTTATTCCTACCGTAATAAACTGATTTTTAAAGACTCATATCCAAACACTTAAATTTGCTTATTGCGGTGAGATTAAACAATAAGCAATAAGCAACCTATTTTTTTCCCTATCCAAACACCCCTTAGGATGTCTTTTTGTGGTAGTATTAGTACGTATGTTGGATAAGGGTCTTATTAGGGATCGCGATGATGTGATTATATTGTATTTTTGATAAATAAGAGAAAGAACCTTGTGATTGGTTTATTTAAGGGTAAATATTTTTTTGTACCCATTCATAGAAGTAGTTGGGCCCTATTAGACGTTGAATTTAAATCTTTGTTTTTCTCGTGGGCCTTACTGGAATGAACTGTGGTTTTAACATTCGTTATGTCCACAGGTGATTATTTTTTATGGATAAATATTTTTGAACTTATTTGTGGAAGCAACTGGCCCTATCTAACGTGGATTTTAATTGTTTGATTTTTCTTGTAAGCCTTATTGAAAGGAAGTGTGGTTTTAATATTCAATATGTATGCATGTCGTTTTTTTTTTTACTTTATTTTGGTCTGATCTGCGGTAATTTTTCTGTCAAAGATGAGGCCTGACTTTATGATCGAAGTAACAAATGAACCTTATATAGGTATGAATTATTATCTCAAAATTTTTTTGGGAGGACTAAAAATTCAATGATGAATAGAAATATGTTTTTTACTTACTTTCTGTTATTCTAAAAGGGAACAATTTATGTAATATAAGTTGTATGAAATGTGAGCATGAACCTACTAAAATGTCATTTTTTTAGTCACTGTTAACTTCCATAACATAATGTATAGAGCCGGAGGATTTACTTGTTATAGTTCGGATACATGGATATTTGATATAAAAAAGCTATTAGAGTTTTGAAGTCATAGTAAGTATTAAGAAAGACAAAAGGTGACATAAAGGAGCAACTTATTAATATGTTGCTCTTGTTATGGATGACATTGACATTTTGGTTGCGGCATCGACTCTTCTGCATCTATAATTCAAGAAAAAAAGAATTAGTTGTTTTGTGGATGTACGTGTAATGTGAGTAATGTGGTTTACATGTCTCATTAAATGTTAAAGCCCTTCTAACTTTGGAAGGTTCAGGTTTCGATGATGATGTGCTTGTCTTGTCCACTAGGTCCAAGGGTAATGAAATATCTGTGGGGTGTTGTCAGAGTCGGAGGTTGTTGAACCACATCATCTTCGACGTCAGTTATCATGAAGCGAATGTTGTTATGCGTGGATGTTTTCGTCATACACACTGTCATTCTGATTGGTAAACCTTTACTTTTCTCATATAGCAATGACAATGTTTTCTAATGATCAGGATCATCTTCTGTTATCAATTCATCCGATTGTACTCCTAATAGCTTTCGTGCAGCATCGTCGGATAGTATGACATTCATAGAGTCGGTCTGGTAAGCTATTGTTGCCACAAGTTTGAATATATAGATATGAATAATTTTAGGTTGTATAAAATTTATAATCATAATAATTGTGTTATGCAGATACAATAACTTACATTGAACTTGGAGATTTAAGTATTCCATCTGATGGATAAAACCAATTATTTCCTTGTTTGAAAGTTGGTGTTTGCAATCAGGACAGATTACCTGTACCAATTGTCCATAAACGTGAAGTCCATCACATATGTGTTCACAGTGAATGTCTTTTCCTACAACATGTTATTTGTGTTATGTTGGTTGCTTAGACGGTGATTGCATGATGTGTTAAATAAATCCGATAAATGAAGGTTTGAGTAGGTAGTGTTAGAATGGGACCATACCAGAAGTTCAGAATGGGTTTTTCAATTCATGTCGTGCAATGATATAGTTGGTCCAAATATGGTTTTTGAAATTGGATTTGTTCTGTGTCTATAAGCAAGTTATTCATTTGAACTAATGCAAATAACGTTCTTATGTATTAACTTTTATGTATCAGCTTTCGATAAGTGTGGTTGTCCTTCTGATAGGTGGATTGATGTACACATGACTCGCACTTGTTGTTCCTTGTCTCGATGTACCTTTGTCTCAGTGTACCTGAAAATAAGATTATTGTAATTGTTTTAGATTTTATTTCTCTACTTATAATTGTTTTGAGTGTCTATGCATGAAGGTGTTTTTGTGGGGTCGTACCGGGAACATGTGTAACGCATTTGTTAGAGCAAGCACATCTAGACTGGTGCATTTTCAATGGCAGAACGATTGAACCTTTCAGGTACCTGAAAATAAGATTATTGTAATCATCATGTTCCAACCATAGTACTAAACGTTGATATGTGCGTTGAAAATACTACATAAGCGCATATTGTATAGAACAACGTACCGATTGTCAATTTCAATTCCATTTTGAAAGTGTATGCAAAGCTATAAGACTTCTTTTGTAATGTGCACATCCTTTCTTGTCAAACACCGTTGAATCATGGAACGCCTTTGGGTAAAAAATTTGCACCTATCGTCTTTTATGCATGGAGCTTTAACATTAATCAAATCGCACGGTCCATGAATCATGCAAGAAGTAATAGTATGGTACAAAAGTGGTTCAGAAATTGGGTTTGACATCTCTTCGGTGATGAATCTGTCGATGGAAGCAGCATCATGTATTTTGTATGAATCGGCTACCCATAAAAGCGTGTGACAGCGAGACAAACCATGCTTTTGGAATTCGATCGTACATAAATATGAAGAAATACAAAAAGTAATGCTTGACTCGTTGAAAATATATGTAGCAGACACTATAACAGTAAAAATATGATTATAGTCAAAGGTACTTACAGGCTATAACGTCCCCAAAAGTTTTGTCCTCCTTTAGAAATGTAATCAACGCTTTCACCTTAACATGAAAAATGTGAGATATGATTTTCATCCCTACTGTGTGTGTCAGTTTGATTGTGACAGGCCACGTACTGTCTAATTTCAGGTCGGTTGACATTGCATGTGAAAGTTATAAAGTATTGTGGATTCTCATGCTCTCTGCAGATGGATAACACGTCTTGATAATGGCTATACATGAAACAGGGCCCACCAACAAAGAAGGGTGGTAAGAGAACTCGTTTCCCAAAAGAACAACTTTCGTTGTCCCATCTGGAAAGTGCATCATAAATCCCACTGATGTATTATGACCTGAGGTGATCCTGGTTCTTTTGGAAACAATAAAGATGTCCCTATTCAATATAGGTATAAGCATCAACAATATATTGTTGAAATAGCCTACATGAGTTTAATATGAGGGATTGGACACCATTACACACGTGGATCTGATAACTATGATACATATTTACCGTGAGATTTTTGGCCTTGGAGCCAGTTTCATTATAAATGTCCTTGATCAAGGAAATAACAAGGTAAACAAGATCAATACAAATAACAACTATGTTGACATGATGACAAAGTCGGTTTCAATATCTAAATTTGAACTTTGTTTATGTTTGGTTTGCATTCAAGTTTAGTCCAAAGTGACTTTTGAAGCTACTAGTATTTTCAATTTTATGAAGGTTTGAACTCTTTACCATTGAAGACGAAATTCTTCTAAAAAGGGAAAGTTTGTTGCATAGTGTGAGCCAAGATTTACTATTCTTTAGGATAGTTTTTTGTTAGTATGTTAGCATTTAGAGTTTAGGCCCGAAGCGTATAGGATTTAAGTAGGCTAATGCCCCTTATGTATCCATTTTTATATGTGGTTTAACCCTCTCAATCAATAAAGCAACTCATCATGTTTACATGGTATCAGAGTTAAACACTCTCAATCCTCTCTTATTCTGACCAACCCATAGTTGGAACCCTAGACAACACAGACACTACCGGTGCCGAAGCTCTTATATACTATCTTCCATTTTAAACTATCATCCTCCTTCTTTTCTTTCCAATGAGACTATCTTGTTGTCACCATCGCTGCCTCATCTCCTAGCTCTATCTCTCTCCTTCTCTAGCGAGCCACCATTGTCTCTGGTTAGCCCGTGTCACATATTTTTCTATCAGATCTAATCATCGCCACATCCAAAATCTAGTCGTCGTTGCTGACTCATATTCTTGATCTCCATCGAACTTCTTATCTTCATCTATGTGTTTTGTTTATTTTTTTATTTTTTTTTGATCTGGTTTAAACGTCCCCGATAAAACTGCACCAGGGGGGGGGGGGGGTTGGAGCGCTTAGGGTTTAAGTAGACCAGGGCCCTTATGTATCCTTTTTTTATGAGTCAATCAAACAACTCATAATATTTTTCAATCCTAAGTGTTTTGGGTTTAAACCATAAATACTAGCATACTAACATTTTTCCTTTTAATCATATGTTTTAGAGGTTATTTGAGTTTTTTGGGATCCATGTTACTGACTTATAAATAAAACCTTCTAACCATTAATTTTTAATTATTCAAAATCATCTCCGATCTTAACATCGAATTTGTCATAACCATGTAATACCTTATTCAGAGTAGATGCTTGTGGTTTTTCCACGCAAGGGTTTCCACCCAATATCTATGTTCTTGGCGTTGGTGTTTTTATTGCTTAACATCACTTTTATAACAACCAACTATATATCCACACAGACTTCTAGCTTTGTTGAAGCTACAAAACTCAATTTCAAAAATAATAACACGAAAAAAGAGTATCGAGTGGAAATCTTTCTTTTGCAACATGATCATCCTTGAGGCATGTTGGCATTGTTGGCATTAGTGGAAGGTGAGTCGCCAGTGGGAGTCCACAAGATGAAGGTGTCGTTGATTGGGGTTAAAAAGGTCATTTTTTAACTCATTTTTATTAAAAATTCAAAAGTAAAATAGTTATTTTATATAATTTTGATGGGCTTTCGCCTTTCACTTAAATCATTTCAAATGACCGATTTTCAGAATGTGTAGCATATGTTTGCATTTTCTTTATACAAATTGAATAAATTAATTTTAATTTTTAAATTCACGTGGTAATTACATGATGAACATACAATTTATACAATGTGAAAGTATTGAAGAGTGGTGATTACTGATTGCATATATAATTTACCGAGCGCCCACTCGGTGTCCAGCCCAGATCGCTAGGAATCTGACAGATAGAAGAAGAGAGGGCGCGGTTGAGCGGTGCTCTCTCCCAGCGAAGATCAGGTAACGAAATTCTGTCTTCCGATTCTTTCTTCATCATCAGTCGATGCTTTCGATGCCTTTAAACGCATGTCTTATTTTGTCTAGCATTTTAGGGTTTTAGAATCGGACGACTTTATTGGCTTTCTTATTTGCATTAACTACGAGTTTGAAAGTTTACTTCCTGCGATTTCCTTCTCTTAGTTTGTCCGTCAATTTAATCATGCAAAAGTTTTTTTTGCGTATCAAGATTCACGACTGGAATTTTGATGTTTTTGTAACGTGTAATTTGAGTTCAGACTTGTTTTTATCGGCTGGTTGATATACAAATTTAATTGATTGAGACATTGAGTGTGTGCCCTCTTCAAGTTTCCATGTTGATGAAAAAACCCTGCAATAATCGGCAGTTATAAATTGTATGACATTTTATTGATTCGTAACAGGGGTAGAGGAATGCTCGACTCTCAACAATATAGTGTTTTATTTTTATTTTTTTCATTTGCATATAGGAGATAGTCGGTGGTATTGTGTATGCAAATTGAACACGAATTAGTCTCCTTTGGCCAATGTAACATAAATATGCAATCTTTTGAAGAGTAGTAGATTATTCTGCATCTGGAATTTATTGTGTGGCTGGTTGCTGATGAACTCGACAGAGAATACTTAAAGAGTATTGATGTACATGTCAATTGATATGTTGGATGAATTGTGCAGATATTTGCCAATTGGTTAGCTGGATGAATTGTACATATATATTTTCCAATTGATTAGTTGCATAATTATGCTCAACTTTAATATTCATGTACTTCTGAATCATTACTGCCTCTTTATGTCAGATTTAGGCTATGTAATCTAAAGTAAAATCTGAAACCATTTGTAATTCTTGAATTCATGCATGTCATGCTTTACAGGCCTTGAGGGGGACATTGAGACTATGGCAAGCAATCATGGTGGCAAGGATGTTATGGATTCTGGGAGCAGTGAGGGCAACACTTCTGAAGCCACTGTTGAAATAAAGATAAAGACTTTGGATTCTCAAACATACACTCTACGAGTAGACAAACGTGTAAACACTATTCTCTTTCTTTGTTTTTGTTCCTTCAAAGTTGCTGCCTTGTTTCTGTTTTCTTACTTTGTATATGTTGTTATAGGTACCTGTTCCTGCACTAAAGGAGCAGATTGCTTCTGTTACTGGTGTATTATCTGAACAGCAACGTTTAATCTGTCGTGGAAAAGTTCTGAAAGATGATCAACTCCTTTCAGCTTATCGTATCCTTTTCCATATCTTACATTTTTTTGTTTGCTTGAAAGGGTTTTCTTCTAGTTTCATTATTGAATATTGATGGATGCTGAAGCTCCTTAATGAGTATGAATCATAGATGTGGAAGATGGTCATACATTGCACCTGGTTGCTAGGCAGCCGATTAACCCATCTTTAGCAAGCTTTTCTGATCATACAGGTTTGCTGAGTTCTATATCTTTCTTATCTTTCTATTGAAGTTCAGTTTGCATGAGAGGATACTCTGTTTTGTTTGCACAAATTTTACCTTAGATCATATCCCTATTCCCTCGTAAACTAGGTGAAGGTCTAATTCCTGAACCATGAATCTAGTATCAGGTACATGCCTTCTATGCTCATATGCTGCTTTCTCTTTCTATAGTGCTATGAAGCCCTAGTGCGTGACTATTGAAATTGGCAAGAGTGCTTTTCCGGGAACGAGTAGTGAGTACTTTTGTAAATAATCTATATTGGTCAAAATTTGGTGATGCCTAGTGGTGATCTATCAGAAAAGCTAAAGAATTTGTGTTCTTTTTGTTATTGTTATTGTTAGAAGATTGGATTATGAATACTTTCAACAAATGAGTCACTATCAACAAAATGGACCACTTCTGCAAAATCTGTTGGAGCGATCTACAATTTCTACCCAACAAGATTGCAATCCAACTATCCAAGTATCCAACTGTGTGTTTTTCTTTCAAACCCAAAGTAATCACAGGATTTATAAAGCTCTTTATACAGCCTTAAATAAATCACCCAACTCTGTTACACTTCCTAGTAGTGTTAAGGGCAGGAAATAAGTAGAAGTACAGTAGCTGTAATAAAGAATTAATGAGGGGTATTTTGGTCATTCTCATAGTTAGGTCGGTTTAAGTAAGTATCAATAGGAGTTTGTTAGTGAGTTGGTATCTTTGAACAATCAGCGAGTATTCACTTTGGGAGAGACCTTGACTCTCAAAATCTTCTGATCTTGCTTTTTGATTCTTTCACAGCAATTAGTCTATCAATTCTTGCAATTCAACCCTAGTCTATACCACATTCTACTTTATGCTTATAAAATGCAATCCCATGATCTCATAACATTTTATTTTGAAACCCTGAATTTGTGTTTTAGGCTTCCGATATTACTTCACCGACATATTTCTGTATATCTTTCATACAAATATTTCTCAAAATACGTTATAAAGGTTATTTTTTGCACTTGAGCCAATGTTTATCACCATAAATAATCTGGTTTTAACATCCAAATAACCCAACATAAATTAAATCCTTAAAATAAGTTTCTACACATTTAATATATGGATACTAGTCATTTGTTGCATCAAAATACCACCGAAACCCCTTAAATATCAATAGTAATAGTTTAACACATAATTGAGATTAATGGGTTGAATTTTACACTAGGGAGTTGAGGCTTGGGAATAGAAGTTGGGAATGAGTTATCAAAGAGAAAATCTCTTCTTACTTATCACCACTTTATTAGCGGAGCACTAAAAAATAAGTAACAATAACAAATTAGTTATGGATATTTTAATACCTATTTTTCCAACAGTGTTGAAACATGAGAAAATTCTGTATATGATGAAAAGCTGTGAGCTTGATAGTTTGTTGATGATCATTCTTTTTGTGAGGTTACATCTTTTGTGCTTCTACATGCATCATCTGGTTAAATGAAGATCAGCCCTTATCGATTGCTCTAAATATTTCCATATTCAAACACATCTCATTTAGATAGGAAGAAAAAAGTAGTAGTACATTCTAATTGTTCAGCAACTTTTTATGGCAAAAGATGTCATGCTATTGTCAACTAGGTGTCTGACACGGCCATATGTAAAAAAGCTAATTGGTGTTAAGATTGCCTTCCAGATATGATCTTGATCCCAGTGTGCTCTCTGTATTTGCAGCTAGTGATCCAGCATCAAATAGCAGGCATTCAATGGGCAACCAACATCAACATGGGCATGGGCCTAGTGTAGTGGTGGGAACATTCAACATATCTGATCAAGGTGATGGTGGAATTCCAGATTTTAGTCGGGTAAGACACTAAAGACTATAACAAAGTATAAATCATTATAATAAACAATGGCTTAGGCTTAACTGCTGAAGTAATTCTTTCATGGTAGATTGTTTCTGCTGTTCTTGGTTCCTTTGGAATAGCCAATGCCGGAAGTGGTGGTGAAGCAGTAGATCTGCAAGTAAGTGTTCACCCACCTTTGTAATTTTTAATCCTATAGTAAGATTATACTTAGTTTTTTTGTTTTTTTATTCAACATTAATGAATAATATTATTTTGTGCAACTCCAACTCCAACTCCAACAGCAACACATCTCTGAAAGGCTTTCACGGATACCTGGTCTTAACGAAATAAGAAGTTCCAACGGACAGCAACCACCTGAAGATGGTTCTGGAAGGGGTGCCGCTACCTTCACACTTCCAAGTGATGTTTCCATGGAATCTCTGCAGCTCCCTGTAAGTAGAAAGAATACTTTTGATTTTATGCTTTTGTGAAATAATTGATTACAACATACATATGTTTACATGAGTGAGACAGGTTATTCCTGATTCTTTGAGTACACTGTCCCAGTATCTAAGGCGTTTGAGGCAAGAATTTAGCGACAATGGTGGGTGTGTTTTGTCTATTGGGATGAAGTGAATCTCTAAGAGGCAATTGATTTGATTTGATTCTGAATTTTGATTATTTGGTGTTGGCAGTTAGACTCCAGGGGAACAATAATAGAGGAGAGTCAAATGGTACAAGGACACCACCACATGTAGGTGTAGGTGTAGGTGTTGGTCAGGGAGGGTTACCAACACCAGCAGCCCTGGGAGAAGTGACACAGTCTGCAAGACAGTTGCTGATTGAAGAAGCTGGAGAATGCTTGATGGTATCTTACTTATTCTTATCTACTAAACTAAACTTTCTAAATTTTTACTCTATCTAGATTCTAGGTTATGTTGATGTTTTGTGGTTGCAGCAATTGACAAGACAATTAGGGGATCAGAACAATGTAAGTGATCCTGTGACACGGTTAAGGATGCAGTCAAATGCTTTGAGGTCAGGTGCTCTGTTGCAGAATTTGGGTGCTTTTCTGCTGGAGCTTGGGCGAACAACCATGACACTGCGTTTGGGACACTCACCTGTGTGTTTTTAAACTTTGTTTTTTACATTTTATATTGTTATATAATTTTGTTTTTTAATAAAATGTTTGTTATAGAGTGATGCAGTGGTGAATGCTGGACCTGCTGTTTTCATATCAACATCTGGACCAAATCCAATAATGGTGCAGCCTCTTCCTTTTCAACCTGGCACCAGTTTTGGAACAACCACACATCCACCTCCACCTCCACCTGTGGTTGTGACAGGGTCAGCCTCTGGCACTAGTAGTTTTGGTTCTGCTTTACGTCCGAGGAATATTGATATCAGAATACGTACAGGTATGTATTACTATTCTCATATTCTGATTTTAATCCATTTACTTCTTATATGCCCTTTTGTTTAGGTTCAGTGATGAGGGAAACAAATGGTGGTGGAGCTGATGGTGGAGTTACAAATCAGGAAAATGGCCTTAGGCAAAGCAGGGGATCGGAGGTGCGGGTAGTCCCCATTAGGATTTCAGTGCCACCTTCTGAATCTTCCCGAAGCTCTATGGGTGTGCTATTACCAGTGCTAGCAAGAGCTCAAAATGTTGTTGATTCTGGAAATGGCAACAATGGTTATGGTGGTGAAAACATAGATTCTACTACTACTACTACAGAGGTTCCCAGTGGACTTGATCAACTGTTGAGAAATTTGTTTCCTGGTGAACACCACAACCATGGTGTTGGTAACAGCTTCATCTTTCAGGGTCAGGGTCAGGGTGAGGGCGGTGCCAATGTTGTTGAATCTGTTCAGACAGCCCAGGAAGAAGCAGCATCAGCATCAACAGTGGCCACTGATGAAGGAACTTTTTTGTCCAATTTGTTGCACCAGATTATGCCTATTGTCTCTCAGCATTTAAATAATGCTATGGAAGATACAGCTGCACAACCTTCTTCAACTGTAACTGCTTTGTTTTGCTTTGCTTTTTGGACTGAATGTGAGTGAGTGAGTAAATGACCATTTTACCCTTTTAGGTTGAGGAGAACCAAGATAGAGGAGGTGCATCTTCACGGCAATCGGATGATCCTCCATCCTCAAAAAGGCAAAAGGTAGGTACTCTCTCATCTTTTTTGACTTAAATAATAGGTATTTACTATTCATGAATCATCATGACATATATGATGTGTTGGAAATTGATGCAGACAGAGTAATAAGGTGAAGCATGAGAGAAGATATAAAAATGGGAGAGAGATATCAAGTGAAGTGATCTGAAGCCGGTTTGGGTTTTAGATAGATGCAGCTCATACGCATGCATGCAGCAGCCATGGATGAGAATCCAAGTACAATGCATATAAATATATATATGTGCTTCTTTTTATTTTCATCATCATTAATCTTTTTGTTTGTCTGCTTTTTCTAAACAAATTGCATAGCAAAACGTTGTTGAGTTTGAATATCGCCTATTCCTTCTTATAGTATATGTTCAAACAAATTTTATTCTACTAGGCTTCCTGGTAACAACATTTTGAAACCAATTCCAAACTTTTATCTTTTTTTTTTTTTTTATTAGTAATAGGTGGCATATTTCTGTTAAGCCCCAACTAATCCTAAAGTGCTTTTAATTGATTTGCTTTATTAGAGTTTGTGTCATCTTTTTGGCTTTAGGGGTAGTATGGTCTTTTTAGGAGTTATGGTTGTTATTGGTTGTTTTGTTTGTGGGAGCACTGACCTTGTCCCAGGTCTGTTTTTGGGACCACTCCCCCGAGTCTTGTTTTCTATATATTTGCTTCTTGAGGTTTTTGTTTAGCAGCTAAGAATAATTGATTTGTGAAGAACTTTGTTCTTCTTTTGGAGAGTCCATTCCTCTCGAATGAATGGGAAGTCTATTCTAATTTTCTGGTATTATTGAGTGTTTTGTTGCTTGGAATCTGTTAGAATGCATGGGTATATGATAGATTCAACAAGGATCTATCAATGTCATATAATAATCGAAGAGATAATGGAATTGTGAATTACGGAGGAATGTAGAAAATATTGTGTGGTTGCCATAAGGAATGGAATAGAGCATTTCTTACAAAATGCAAATTCTGGGTTCATTCTCATTCTATGAAGGAGATTTTTTTTTTCATTACATCCGGGAATGGAATGATATATATTTATAATTATAAATTATTTTAGTTCATATAGTTTACAATAGTATTAATCTTTTAAAAAGAAATTAATACTTTAATTATTATTTTTTATTTTTTTAAAAATAAAAATAATCTATTTATAGTTAAATTTCAAGATTTCATTACATCTAAGGTTTTATTTTATAAATTTTTCAGATCATATATAATTCTTTATCTTTTAAAAAAAATAATACTTCAATTATTGTTTTCTATTTTTTTAAAAATAAAAATAATTTATTTGTAATTAAATTTCAAGATTTCATTACATACAAGGTTTTATTTTATAAATTGTTTAGATCATATATAATTCTTTTTAAACTACTCGTAAAGCATATAACATGTATTTTGAACCAAATAAAATATGTTTACATACAATTTATTTAACTATGTATCTTTTTTAATTAAAGTTTACTATAATAAAATAATATAATTTTTTTCATTTATTTATCAATTTTACACAACTTAGATTTATATTTATTGATAAAAACAATATTTTTGAACTAAAGGACTTCTAACCCAATAGTATCAGGTGATAGTCTCTCTCTTTAAGGTCAATGGTTTAAGCCCCCTTGTGGATATAAATGAAATTAGATGTTAGTTTAGAAGTAGATTATATATTTATATTTGCCGGTTCAAAAAAGTAAAAATAAATAAATAACATATTTGAATAGCTTATTTTATTCTTTCAAGTCAACCAAACATGACAATGATATGTAATGATCTATTTTATTACCTTACTTATTCCATTACGTTGTTAATTCCATTATTTTGCCGTTCCATTTCACTATACTAATCATACCCTTAAAGAATTTACCAAATATATTTTATCTTTTTAGTTAATGCTTTGCTCTAATGATCTAAGTTTAGTATAATTTACTTTACTCAATTATTTATATTTTTAGTCAAGATATGTTTACCTTCACTTCTAATTTTACATGCACCGAATGAGTTTTTCTAGGGGCATGAAGGGGTTGTGTCCACTTTTCCCCCCTCTTATTTTTTTTTTGGTTAGAAATATAAATAATTATTAAACTTTATAAATATTAGGCCTAAAAATATAAAATTTAGCCAATAACCCCTATTCCTCTCCTAATCAATAATTCAAGCTCCGCCACTGTTTACATGCATTCTCTATTATGTATAATATTCAATTAAAAAGACAAATTAAGTTCATCACTTGTTATTGTCCTGATTAAATGTAAATAAGATATGCAGTAGTTAATAAACTCCTCTCAAAGTTATCATTTGTTATGAATCTATTGTAAAATATTTTAAACTTTTAGAATAATATTTTTAATATTTAATATATTATGTGAAATAATCAAAAATTGACAAATGCATAAATGAAAGTTAAAAACAGTGTTGTTAAGATCTAGTCTTAATATTAGAATTACATGATCTCAAAACCCCAACATCCAATTTCAATTTTGATCAATGAGATCGATCTTGAAGTAAGATCTATCGAAGATCTTAGGACACAAGATTCTAGGATTTTATTATGATTGGATCCCACCATGTAACTTTGATACATTAGTGTGTTCTATTTAAACCTTAAAACCTAAAAATCATATAAAAAATCAAATGCAGAGCACGAAGCCAGGAAAAGAATCTTAGTCATGAGAAAAATGACGGGCAAAATGTATTGCTCGGAACATGTACATAGAAATCATATTCGAGAATTCAAAATAGAACATCACACGAAGTCATGAAAAACCTCTTAGTAATAAGAAAATATGAAAGGAAAATTGTCAGAAAAGTCTCAATATTTTTGGAGAAGCTTTCACTTTAGTCTAAAAAAAATTGAATAGAAAAGTCTCGATTATTTCATTTTACATAATAATATGTCATTTCCTATTAAAAGAAAAAAGAATTTTTTTTGTGAACTTGAGCCAAAATGAAATAATCGGTATTTTTATGTTCAGTTTTTTTTGAAACTAAAGTGAAACTTTTTCGAAAATATTGAGACTTTTCTGATAATTTCCTAAAATAAAAGGCAAAATGTATTACTTGGAACATTTCATGTGTCGTATTTAGAGAAGGATTGACACATGTTATTAATAGTAAAAACTTCTTCCATATGTTTTCCTTTACAACTATAGTATCTAAATGGTTGGTGATTTGTTATTGTTGGTCTCAAGGTCTCAAGTTCATCATGGCTGTAGAGATGATTGATTTTTTTTGAAAAGAGATAAAAGATATCAACTTTATAAGTTATTGTTCCTTTGCATCATGATTTTTCGATCATTGACCTCAAAAATTGTTTTATGCGATTTATATTTTACTTTCATTGCATGTATTTTAAAGATTTCAGAAAAAAATACGATTTAATTTTAGAAGATTTAAATGATACTGATGCACAATTTGTTACGCTGTATTAGATTATATATTTACATTTAATTTATGTTTAAGAAAAATATGATTTGAACTTTAGAAACATTCGTTTGTACACGAGTTAGGAATTTCCAAATTTAATTTTGGTATCATGTTTTTCTTTTATTCAAATACAAAGTTCTTTTTAAAGTTCAAATCAAACAAGTTTTGATTTGCTTCTTGTTATTTTTTTTTCTTAATTTTTTTTCAAGCATCTTATTAGACTTTTAATATAAGCATCGCCTTTTAAAAATAATCAAATAAGTTTAGGGTGTCACATAATTTGTTGTATTAAAGTTTGATTTTTTTACTTTCTTTTACTACAAAAATAAACTATATTTTTATTTTCTATTTTCATTTGCAGTATCCATTGTTTGGCATATCACTAAGAAATCTATATATTAGTTTGTAATTAATAATTAATGTTATCTCTGTTATTTTTTAAAATAATTAAATAATAATTATATTGACATTTCCAACAACTCAATTTATAACATAAAGGCAAGCAAGTCGACAACCGTGTCATATATTTGTATGGCCTTAACCAGCACATCAAGTTTTATATTATTATTCTTAAACGTAAGAATTTATACTCCGTAATTCTGATTTATTTTTTTAAATATTGATTATGGCATTTACCTTTTCTAGACAAAGTATTTTATTTTATACGAACTTTATGTTTTTCAACCATTAAACATAATATCACATTTTTTTTTCTTAACAACACCTTCCAAGTTAATCATTTTATAATCATGTTTCTTGACTTTAACCAAACTTGTGTCATGCTTAATTTATTGAGACATTATATACAAAAGATTGTTTGTAGTTATGATTGAGTAAGACTCAATCTTTTATTTTTATTTAATCTGATAAGAAGCATATTAGAGACCATAAAATAAATTATGTGATTTTACTTATGATATAAAGAGTCTGAATTTGATTAAATTAAAATAACCCTAAGATTGCTAATAAATAAAAATGATCTAAGAAGATTCATGTGATCTGTTTTATTTTAATGTATGTTATAACTTTAGTCGTTGCTATAAAAACACGTAACCAAACCATTTTGACATTAAATAGTCAAAATTGCAGAAAGTCAAAAACTTTTGTTATCAATCGACCACTGGAGCCCACCTGTGTTCCGTGCTACAGTTGATCCCACACATTATCAGTCCTAGCTGTTGTTCACAATCAACGGCTAGAAACCATCTGATGATAAATCAACGGTGGATACTGCTCCGTAGTATTATATGGGTCAAGGGACCGGTCTTAGGTCAGCCCCTCTTCTCGAACTCCTACCAACACTTGTCTTCTTCCCCCTTTTTTCATCATTTCACACACACTCGCCATTGCTACTGTGTGTGAACAAAAAAGCGCCTGCTATGAAATTTCTTCATGTTTTAAATGTTGGCTAGTGTACAATTATCGTCTTCGATGATTTGAGCTGGTTTGGAGCTACTACAGAATGGATAATCAGTGGCAGCCGACCAAATGTGGTTCGACGTGCCAATCATCAGCGGACCCTGCTGTGGTGGCTCCGTCTCCGGTCTCTCAAGTTCAGTCACATGATTCTTCTAGGAATTCGGTAATCTAAGTCGCCTTTACTTTTTTTTTTTCTTTTGTGTTTTTAAAGTTGCTGGCGATCATGGTCGCTTGTTTTTATGTGGTACTTCTAACGACTGAAAGTTGCATATGTCGTACAGCTCGTGTGCCGCATTTAATTTTCTGTTTGTCAATTCCATTGTTCAAAGTGAAGTTTGTCATAATTCTGCACGATTTCCTTTTCCAATATCTTCCCCATAATTTTCCCCAAAATCTAGTTAACTTATCCTAAAGCGAATGTGTGTAGTGTAAATCAAATGTGTTATTCCTTTGTTATGCACATAAATCAACAAATTTCAGAAATTTACTTAAACACAGCCTTTACAAGGACTATTGACAAAGTGAACTGATATCTTGTAAACTATTTGCACCATGAAACGACATGGTTCTACTTATTTATACCATTCCTGTTTCTTCATTTAATGGGTTTCGTCGACTGATAAATGTTTTTTTGGACTCATAAGTTAAGTAGCAAGACTTATTGAACTTAAAAGTGCTTTGTTGTTTACAGTTTGATCAGCAGCTTCATTTGTATTGAATTTGAGATGGAGGGTAGAATATTTTCTAGGGCATACAATTGTATCTGAACAGAGCCAACAGACTATTTGATTTATTGAGGCTATATTCTGTACAGTAGACATTGCATGAACATTTACATGAATCTAGTGTACTATAAGACCTGGACATATTTTAAAGCAAGGGTGTTTACATAAAAAAGATACAGCTTGTGCGAATGATGTAACATGATCTGTACAAGAAAAGCTACAATCTTTTCCTGTCAAACCTAATACTTTTTATATGTAAATTTATTGAAATATAACATAAACAATTTTAAAACTGTTACTATCTGTTATGAAGTCTAATGTAGTTGGCCAGTAACCAGTTTCATGTTGACATACAAGCTTGAATAACTTCATATTTGTTGTAGATGATGAATCCAAGTCATTACTATTATCCACATATTGTTCAAGAACCATGTTCATCAACCCGTAAAACGATGGCTGATCCCTTGTTCCAAGCTACCAATATCAATTTATACAACTCAAGCCTCTCAGTGATGGGCTCTTCATTTTTTACCCTCCTTTCTGGACCACCTGCATCTTTCTCCAAATATGATTCTCAACATGTATTGAGCTCAAAATCAAGTAAAGTTCAAGTCCACAATAGCAGCTCTATTGTTGGTCCCACAGAATGTGAACCTTCATTTGATAACCGCTACCTGAAGTCCAAAGTTGATGCCTCTCCAGTTATTCCAGTCAGAGCTTTAGCAAGTGATGGTGGAAACACTGCTTGTTTGCATGATATGGTGCAGGTTAGAAAAGCAAGTGATCCAAACTTAGAGCCTGCAAAGGTAGCTAATTATCACACATCTCATGGCATTGAACAATTGAATGGCTTTTCTTCTCTGAAAGCTCCACCAACTTGTGGTTTACCACGTGTGTTTTGTCTGTATGCAAGTGAGTGTTCATGCCATTATTGTTGCTTGAATAGTGGACAGTTGTTGTAGGTTGTGGTGATAAAGCTCTAACCTTGGGTTTTTACGTATTGAAAGGTGGTGATCTGTTTCTCAGTAGTAGCGGACTCCTAGGAGTTGTTTGCTCATGCCATGGCATTCGTATGTCAATCTCCAAGTTTTCAGAGGTAATCTATGAGGATTTTTTTTTTTGTGGATTCCATCCTCCTTGAATCATATAAAGATGAAAAATTTATGATTGCTTCTGACTGCAGCATTCAGGTTTGCAAGATGTTAATCCTGGAGATGCTGTCCATACAGACAGTGGTGAGACCATAGCTCAGTGGCGAAAGGTCTACTTCAGTAAATTTGGGGTAAGCTGTCCTCAGAATTCTATCTGTGTTTTGTGATCTGGCTGACTGTTTCCTTTGAAATTTTATACGATCCTTCATTTTTTCATATTTGTAGCATTGAATACTTGATTTGCATGCATGTATTGGTGTAAATTTTTACTTTTATTGCTATCATTAAACATTGTATTTGTTATTGGCATGTTATTGAAGCACCAAGAACTCTGGTTGGTGATGTTTTTATGGTGCTTTAGATTAGGATACCTGAAGACCCCCATGGATGGCACTGGCCTCAAGGATTCTCTGCAGCTCCTGAATTGTTAAAGAAGAGTGAGAGGGCACCCAACATGTCAAGAACTTCTGATCTCTCCAAATCACCTAGACCATTGAACAACATGGTATTCCCAGATAAACATCATTCAACCCAGAATTTGGTTAATGAGATACTATGTCATGAAGTTCAGAGGGACACCCATGATAATCATGATGGCTTCACCAAAACATCTCAGAGCAATGTACAGAGTGGGGCAGCTAACAAGATTATGGAGCAGCTTGTGTCCGGTTGTTTGTCAATGTCAAAGTTTGCAGATGGCCTAGATAATGCATTTCAATCCAGTCCAACATACATTGATCCAATCTATAAGACCAAAAATTCATTCACCTCCCAAAATAAAAGAAGCCTTGGTAAAGATTCTGATAAATTCAACAGTTTAAGAGATGTGGATAAACCTGTAAAAGCTACAGTTTCTTCAAATATTGAGTTAAGACTAGGACAGCCATCTCAACAATCAAATGCACCTGGTTTTCATGCTTCCCATGTTAGCAGAGTTAGCCATCCCTTGGAGCTAGTTTCCTCTCAGCCAAAACTTTATAATGGTGTGTTTTGTTTAAACTTATTTCCTATTTTGCCCTGCTGTTCTATTTCATGGAGTACTATGAACAATACTTTTTTTATATTGTGTAGCAGGGAGTAACAGAATTACTGAAGAAAGCAAGCAAGTTGTTGATTGTGCTGCTCAAGCAGCTAAATCCAGTTTAACTGAAGGACAAAATCGGATGAAGTTTTCAAATCTCGGGTTTGGAGCCTTTAGCACAAGAATGACTCTTCAACCTGAGCAAGAGGCTACTAGAGTAATGAATCCACATACACCTTTATCGAGGCAAAAAAGTTTGAAATATATGAACCATGGTGATGTTTCATCTTCCTATGGATTTGGGAAGGACCAAATTGTACCAGGTAACTCTTTAAATAGAAATTTAATGAGTTCAATGACTCTTCCATCAAAATTAACTGGAAGAGATGGATACAAACAAGCAAGTAAATATAATCTTCCTGAACATGCAATGAAATCTGTTCATTATGGAACTACTTCATGGACTGCTGATAAATCAGCTGTGATTTCATCATTTCAAATAAGAGACAGAGACACTGGAGTGCATAATAGCAACCATCTTTGCAATCCTGATCAAACTGGGCCTTCAATGCCAAGGTACTTACATGACTGCAGACTTATCTAGAAATAGCAATTCAATATCTATCATTTCCTTTGTCTTTCTTCATTGGTTAGATTTGTACTTCATGATTTCTTTTACCTATCTGCAATCATCATTTTTTATGAAATGAAATGATTTCAGGATTGGTATAAGTGAAAATATCCGTTCATCATCTGGGCATGGAAACTGCTGTCAGGGTACACCATGTGCATATGTTCCAGACAAGTGCAGCTGTTGCATACAAAGAAACACCATGATTGAAAATTCCAATCTTCAACTTCAAGGAAGAAATTCTATCAGTGCTTTTGGAGAACCATCACAAATCGGAACTTCTATACTATCTGCTTCTAACTTAAACCCTTCAGGTAAAATTGGGGAAACGATGAAGCCAAACTTAAAGAAAGTTGAATTTAATGCTTTTCAATGGAAAGATGTTCCAAGTAAAATGTCAGGAAGGTGCCATGTGCCATGTAAAGACCAGAAGGCAAAGTTTTTAGAGGACAGGATCGAGGTAAATGACCAAACTTCTGGTGTAGCTGATCAACCTCTTCAGAAGGGTGATTGCATGAAGGAGCAGGTTATGTCTAATATATCATCCAAATGTTCTACCCCTGCTCTTACACAAGCATCTGTGAAAATCAGCAATGGAGATTCATGTACTGATGATGCACACAACACTGGTTGTGCAAAGAACTTTGCTGTAGATGAAGGTTCAGGGATTCAAAAGAGCTCTGATGATGATGATGATGATGCACTTGACAGTGGTGGCAACACTGGTTTTGATGATTCTGCTTGTAAAATCAGTTTGAAAAATGGAACTCGTAGTCTCATTGATGAGCTTAGGGTCATAGACTCTTTAAGAGTGAAGAAAGTACATAATGGCCTCTCTATGCATGAAAGCACCAGTTCAATGAAGACATTTGAGAAAGATTTTGAAGCTGGAAAGAGAAAAAGAGAAACGAAATTCAAAATTCTTGGCACATCTTTTCCTGCTTCACCTGTTTCTTCACTTTCTACTGGAAGTTCTGGGCAGTCCTCCCAATCTCTGGAAGATGTACATAAAAGTACAGAGGAGCTTCTTCCATGTAAGAAGCCAAAAAGGATTTATGATGATTGCCTTGAAAGTCGTGAAGGAAAGAAGACAAGGTTGGATTTTGATTTTGCAAAAAGAAAGCCTTGTAAAAGAATTATCAGGCCAGTAGTATGTGGGAGGTATGGTCTTATCTCAAATGGTGACACATCTAAACCAGCTAAGATTTTTTCTCTTGGAAAGATTCTTAAAACTTCCAAAAGATGCAACCACCCTCCTGGAAACAAAATTATAAAGAAATCACCAGAAAAGGTGTTGAAGAAATCTAGAATTAGAGAAGGCTACAGGCGATCAGGGAGAATTTCTAGTTTCAAGGAGGATAAATACAACATAGGTCAAGGAGCTGCAGTAGTCAGTGATGAAGATTCTATGGAAACCTCAAAAGACACTGATACATCATACGTGTTGAAGAAGGAAAAGGAGAGTATAAATGAAAGAAGCCATGGTATTCCAGACAGTGATTTGAGCACCAAAACAAGGAGGAAAGTTAAGGAGGTTCGCAAACGCAGCATATATGAGTTAATTACAAATGGTATATGTAATTTATTTTTATCTAAAGTCATATTATCTTTACCAAATATAAACTTATTCTTATGCTCTCTATTCCTCTAATCGACAGGAAAGGATGCTACAATCTCAAAGGACATAGCTTCTGTACCTCAAGATAACTTGAAGTGTGACAACAGTAATAATCTCCATGGAGTAGACAATATGTACATGTAATTATATCTTTATATTTCGATGTTGAGTGTTTGATGAATGAGTAATAGTATTGGTGTCTATGGAGTATGTAACAAGATTATGGCTTTTGGTTTAGATCCCATGAGGAGCCAACACACAAGTCAACTCCAGATGTGAATAAATTCTGCAACGTTTGTGGAGGTCTAAACAATGATGAAATCAATAGCTTGTTGGAGTGCAACCGATGCTTGATTAAAGTACTTATATCTTTCCTCGATAAGTTAATAAAAAAAATATTACTTTTCAAGATTTTGAGAACTAATTATATGGTATTATGCAGGTGCATCAGGCTTGTTATGGGGTCTCAAAAGTTCCCAAAAGTTATTGGTGTTGCAGACCATGCAGGGAGAATGTCAATAATATGGTATGTGTTCTATGTGGTTATGAAGGTGGAGTCATGACTCGAGCTATCCATACCACCAACATTGTGAAAACTCTTCTGAATGCATGGAATGTCAATGTGAATGTGATTCCAGAATCTCAGAAAAAACCAATTATGCCCTCCTCAATGCTACTGAATAGTGTAACAGCAGGGGTTTTTGACTCTTCTGTTAAGCAATGGGTACATATGGTTTGTGGGCTTTGGACACCTGGCACACGATGCCCAAATGTTGACACCATGAGCACTTTTGATGTATCTGGTGCTTCCCATCCCCAAGGAAATGACAATGTGGTAATTAAAAAATATATATATTATTTTGATAACTATTTTCATATATATCTGAATGTGTATTTTACTTCCAGGTTTGTTCAATGTGTAAACGTGGTGGTGGTTGTTGCATAAGGTGCAGAGTTGTTGACTGTGTGGTTGACTTCCATCCCTGGTGTGCCCATCAAAAGGTGAGATCTAAAATTTGAACCTCATTTATATATATAGTAAATTAGTAATGTTGTGCCAATATAATTGATTTTTTTTTTTTTTTTGGAAATAGGGTTTACTGCAAAGTGAGGTTGAAGGAGCGGACAACGAGAAGGTTGGTTTCTATGGGAGATGTGAAGTTCATGCAGCAAACAAGTACAAGACAAATTCTGAGAGCATAGAGTTTGTGAGAGGTGATGGAAATGAAACATGTGCTCGAACTGAGGTGGGTGAAAGTAGAATGGTATAATGAATGATGATGTGAATTAAATTGAATTGGTTATGGTTTGTTGATCTGGATTAGGGTTATAAAGGACGTAAACGAGAAGGGTTTAGGCATGATAGTAAAGAGAAGGCTAGATGTGTGGTTGGGCAAGAACAGGTAGATGCATGGAATCATATGAATCAACAACTTTCATTAAAAAAACAGATTCAAAGAGCAACACAAGCAGTTCAAGAGGTTGTAGAGTCTGATCCCCGGGTATGTTGCTTTCATTAAATCATTAATAGCCTCTAAAAGTTTATACATATTACATAGTGTGTGTTTATTATTATTGTAGAAAGAATATGGTCGATATAAACAGTCAAAGGGTTGGAAGCATTTGGTCGTATACAAATCTGGTATCCATGCTCTTGGTCTTTACACATCAATGTTCATTTCACAGAGCGAAATGGTATGTATGATTTATATTCATTAAAAGTTACTAATATTACAAAAACTGGTAACGCATTTGGATTTATTTTATATCTGAATGAATAGGTTGTTGAGTATGTTGGTGAGATAGTGGGGCTACGTGTGGCTGACAGAAGAGAAAGAGAGTATGAATCTGGAAAACAGCTGCAATATAAAAGTGCTTGCTACTTTTTCAGGATTGATAAAGAACATATAATCGATGCAACCCGTAAAGGGGGGATTGCTCGCTTTGTAAACCATTCCTGCCAGGTATAAATATATAAAATAGATATCATATTACAAAGTAGAATGCTGTAATAGAAAGAAATGAAAGTAGGATGTTATAATAAATAAATAAATATGATGAGGGGTGTGTGTGTGTGTGTGTGCAGCCAAATTGTGTGGCGAAAGTGATAACGGTGCGGGGTGAAAAGAAGGTAGTGTTCTTTGCAGAGAGGGATATATATCCAGGAGAAGAGATAACATATGATTATCATTTTAACAATGAAGATGAAGCTAAAAAAATTTTGTGCTCTTGCAATTCAAATAACTGCAGGCGTTATCTCAACTGAAAGGAATAGTATATTATTGTTATTGTTGTGCCATTTGTACAAATTTCTCATTCTTGTGCCGGGCCCGCCCCAGTCAAATGTAGTCTGTGTATGTACAGTTTTTGGTGGCTGCTCTTTTGTTGTTACATTTGTAGTAGGATTGACAACCTTTGAGGATCTTCATGTTGTACTTGTAGGAAAGAGAAAACCAGAATCTCTCTTTTTAATTTTTTATGTATATAACCAATGCCTGCAGTGTACCTTGCTGTTTTTTGGTTTGAATTTCAAATCGTTTCATGTTATTGCAATTTTTATCCTATATTGACTTCGGTTTCAGTCCAATAAATGACAAATTTTAATACAACCTATCATGTGATTTGTTGCAAACCCCCAAGGAAGTGTTTGTTAACTGGAATAGTCTCTTTACATGTTTTTCAATTGCAACTTCATTCCTAGTTTTCAAGGATTTGTTATGGATGTTCAATTATAACTTTACAAATTCCTGCCATTCTGAAAATAGAATGTGTTAGTATCCAACCTCCAGGTATTCCTTTCCTAAGCAGACTTACTTTGTTGTACTCTAGGGCTACAATTATGTACATTCCATGATACAAATAGGGGGTTAGATAGTCAAAGATTTTTCATGATCGCATAAAAGTTGACTCCCCATATTGATATTTCTTCTATATGCTTGAATTTCAAGATATTCAATGGAGTCATTCTCTCCCAATCCACTCAACTTACTGCCACAAATAACACACGATAATTAAAAAAAATACACTTAAAAAAAAGACAACATAATTTAAATCCTAAAACGACAATTGAAATTAACTAGTTATTATCTAAAGTTGTGTATACATGTTCAATGTGATTAGTAAGATCGGATCGAAGTTGGTGGTGGGTTTCAGCATTACGCAATTCATGTATTATTTTTTGGTCATCAACTTCGTTGGTGGGGAGGTCGGGCTGATACACAGGAAATATTGCAGCACCCTCATCTTTCAATATCATATTGTGTAGTATAATACAAGCGTACATTATATTTTTTGTTTTCTTCACCGTTATAGCTCGTGCAGACATTTTTAATATGTCCCAACGTCCTTTAAGGACCCCAAAAGCACGTTCTACGCTCTTTTTTGCTGATTCTTGTGCCGCCTTGAACCGTATCTTTTTGTCGGTTACTAGATATGGATATGTCTTCACAAATACAGTCCGTGATGAAGATATTCCATCCGCAAGATAGTAATCATGTTTGTAGTGTTCATCATTCAGATAAAATGAATATTCGGGTCCTGTTCCATGATATTTCTCATCAAACAATGGTGATTGGTAGAGGACGTTTAAATCATTGTTAGAACCGGCTACACCATAGAATGCATGTCAAAATCATAAATCTTGTGGCGTCACCGCTTCTAGTATCATTGATGGATACTGATGGTCACCACTCATGTATGGGCCTCTCAATTCCGTTAGAAAATTCCTCTAATTCCGATGTGTGCGGTCAATGCTACCAAACATTCTAGGGAATCTATGTCTAGCTTCATGTGTTTCATACAAAAGTTGAATATCAGTGGATGTCGGACGGCGTAAATATTCAGCCTTATACATTTAGACAACACTGTAGCAAAAAATTTCAAGAGCTTCACGAGAAGTTCTTTCTTACATATTCAGATACTCATCTAACGAGTCTGGGTTATAACCCTTCGCTTATTGATGTATTGCCGATGTGCATTTTTGTAGTGCACTAAAACTTCTTTGATTTGTTGCATCCCATGTTGTTTGAAAATAAGGATAATTCGTCTCCAGGTCACCAACAAGTCACATAAACAAACCTTTGCTCATATGAAACCTTCTGCGGAATTGCACGTAACCATAGGTTGAATCATCTGAAAAATAATGTCGGGTCAGCAGTCGTTTAACCTCTAAACAATCTCTATGGATTGTGTTTCTCCTTTGAATGTTGCTTGAACTAGCATTATTCTGAAGAAGAATTTGTGCAGTACGAGACAATACAAGTAACAAATTATCGTTGATAAGTTCATCCTTAGATGATGAACTATCATCGTTAACTTCCATTACTATTTTCTGAATGTTTGGACTCATTTTAACAAAAGAGAAAAGATAGAGAGAAAATGAAACAAACATACATACATACATATATATATATATATATATATATATATATATATATATATATATATATATATATATATATATATATATAATGAAACAAGGACACATATAGAGAATCTAAATAAAGAGAAAATTTTAATTAAAATTAAAATTAAAATAAAAAACATAATAATAAAGAGAAAGATTCTCCAGTCAAATGATGTCGACATTTTGAACTTCACGGGTTCTCCAAGTCCCAACCATACTTAGTTGCAATTTGTCATTTCCTTTCAAGCACGATGCGCAAAATACCTCCAGTCAAATGATCATGCGGTCGGAGAAAATACTTCATATCTTGGTTCTCTATCTCCCGATCCAACAGTTGAGCTTTTCGTTCTTAATTAGCTTCGAGAATGCGCAATTTTTGTTCCTGGTACCGTTGTTTCTATTCCGCCTCTGTTTCAGTTGCAGTCTTGATGTCGGCAATTTGTTTGACGAGATCAAACATTTCATTTTCTATTGATGTTGTCGATGTCGCTTTCTTTCCTTTTCTTTTTCTATGAGGCGGTGAGTCTTCGACACTAAATGACTGTTATTGTTGGGGGGAGAATCTAGGAGGATATTGTGGATCAGATGATGGTGTGTAGGCGTTGGATGAAGATGTTTTGGTTCGTTTTAAAGGAGGTAGGGAGTCTTCACCCGCTTTTGTAACAAATGCCCATTTCACGTTGTCTTTCAACCACTCCCAAACTTGTTGATGAGGAAAACCTTTCTGGTTAATAGTCCTCCGATACTCACTTAGTGAAGATTGTAAAACATCAGCCTCAGATCTCCCACTAGCCATACTGTTCATCTTACGGTTATAGATGTCGTTGAAAGCATTACATTTCTTTTAGAGGTATTTCCATTTTGAGTTTACTTGGTGTCGTGACTGATCCAAACCTCCCATTTGAACATTAAAATGCTCTAGAACCTTCTCCCAAAATGCATCGAACATTTGTTGATTTCCGCATTGTTTATCTTTAGAAACATCGACATATGCCCTAGTCAAAGCCAACTCTTCGCATTCCACCCGGTTCTTTCGCTTCTGGCGGTGTGTATAGTTGTGTTTTTTTCTCAACAACGGGTTACAACTCCTCGCTGGTTTCTTCTTCGTTTCTTTCGGGGGAGTCAGGTCGTCACTAGAACTATCAGATTCTTCATTCTGAGTATCACGAAATTGGAAATTCTCGGGTTGAGAAGATTGAAATTATGTTTCTGGAACCTTTTGAGAAAAATGATTCTATGGATTATAACTTTGATTTTCCTCTAGAAACCTAAATATGTTGTTAGATTGTCGCATCGGGAAATATTGTTGTTGGTAGTTTTAGTATTGTTGATAGTTTGGATTTTGAAAATCTTGAGAAAAAAATAGAATACCTTGACTTGAAGCGCCTTGTGTGGATTTACGTTTTTGGCTAGAACCGATTTGTTTAGCTTTAACTCGGGAATCCATTGAATGTAACTAAAGGAATCGAATGAAATATAAAATTTTCTAGAATAGAAACACTACAAAGGAATGAAATATGTATTATATATTTATAAATTTCTAAAACAATAAATAAATATATAAATAAAAAGAATCGATGAATATAGTCAAAAGTGTATATAGTCAAAGTGATAGTGACATTTAATTGAATTGAAGTTAATGGTATAGGGAATCTCTTGTGCTTCTGAAAAGTTTTTCACATTCATTCACAAAAAAACAAAATAATAGTTCACCAACCCAATTTAACACATTGAAACCACCGAACCCGCTCAACCCAAATTGAAGGAATTGTTTCCCAGCGGTACCCCAGTACCAGCCAGCGAAACCACAATGACTCCGTCTTCCCTGTGGACACTATGTTTTAACCACAAAACAAAAAACATGTACTTGAAAACATGGGATTGTCCAAATTGAGTACAAACTGAAGTATATGATTGTTCAAGGTTTTCCGGGTTCCAAGATTAGCAAATTATGTACATATATGTGACACTATACACATAGACTAAATCTCCATTGGATTAACACTAGTGTTGGATTTTCCAAGTCCTAATATACAAGTGTGCTATTTCGCACCACCTACCTTGTGTTAGATCATAGATTATATCTCCATCGGCACTATTGTTGATTCTAATTAAACTAAATGGCTGGTGACACTAAAATAACCAACATTCCACAGAATTAAACATAAAGAAAACCATTCTTGAATTTGTTTTTTTTTTTTTTTGTCCGTGTTCCTAAATTTGTATAAATTACCATAAAAAATATATTTTACATCAAAAAGTGTACAATGGACAACAACCAGAACTCTAATAATCTCTTGAAAGTCTGGTTTGTCCAAGATAACTTTTCCCTTTTTTTTTCCTATTACCTTCCCTCAACAGCTGCTTTGACACGAGGATACCTATCAACCCACCTTGAGTATCCTATATAATGGAAAAAAAATAAAATAAATAAATAACCTTCACCTTTTTCTAAGGAAACCTGTTAACAGAAATACATACAACTATTTTTTTACATAACATTAAAATAACAAATAACAAATTGAAATACATACCCGAGACAACTATTTGAACAAGATCCGCCTCGGCTTCACTATCCTGAAGGAAAATACAAATACCAATCACCGATTAAGTTAACGTTTCATCAAATACTAATGTACCTTACTTAAATAAAGAATAATCCTCAATCTGAATGAGCTTTTCGATAACTTACTTTACCATATGATGTCATACTTTTCCTGATGAGGTGGCATACACTTGTTAGATTATTACGCGTAAAATGTGGATGGCATTCGAGAACTGCTTCAGATGTTGAATCTAATATCAGAGAGCAGATGCTTGCAGCCATCATGGTACTAGACAAGTCGACAGCATCCTCTGACAAAAACCACAAATTAAAATTAACATCAAAATTCCCAAAATAAATAAAATGTTACATTATATTTTATACCTGCCCATGATGACAGCACCCCCAATAGCCTGATAAAATAAGAATCATCCATGTGGACCCCAATCTCTTCTCTCTAATACCAAAAAGAAAAATTTTAAAAATTAGAATGTTACATATAATGATAATAAATAATCAATATAACATACCTTCAAAAGAAGATTTAAGATGGTATCACATGCCAAGAAAATGGGACCATTCTCCTCAACTGTCCCACCATCTTCCTCAACCAACCTAATCAGACACTCTACCACCTTCAAATTAAAAAATCAACTCATTTATTTACTTTTATTTCCATTCGTTATACAAATTGAGGAACATTATTTAAAAAAAAAATAGTAATAACTTACTGCTTTATATGCTCCAGAAGAGGCTATTAACCGACATCCATCAATCTCCATTGTTATCTGGCACAGCATCGGAAGCAAGAAGCAAACTGAAGAGAAGGAGCTATAAACAAACATTATGACATTTAGTTTACAATTAATTTTTCAACTTAGTAATAAATGACAAATAAAAAAGAGACAGACCTTTGTTCATCTTCACCTTCAACTAAAACCATATACCCTAAAAGCTCCTTCACTTTGTCATTGCATGCACCTGGAGTCTCTGCAAGGTAACTACAACAAATATGTTTTATAAATTTTAAATTGGATAAATGTGAGTTCGGGTTAATTAAATACCACTAATTATAAAATACCTCCCAACTATTCTCACAGAAGCAAGAAGATCATTCCCTTTATGTTGTCCATGATCCTGAAAAATATTTCAATCATGAATATTGAATATATCAAAGTAATCTGTTCTAGATTAAAAAACTTTATTAAATGTAGTAGCTTAATTAATTAATAAAATAACTATACCTTGGCATCTCGAAGATACTCCAGTATCAAACCAACAGTCTCATTAAGTCCAGTTATGATCTTTGTGAACATCGTGTCACTGATGATATTACCTATACATGAAAAATGGATACAAGGAATCAAAATCTATACTGTAAAATAACCTCTTGAATGATATAAACAATCAGGGATAGTTAAGTAAATGCATACCTTCATCTTCAGCAACACTTGATATCAATTTGATCGTCTTCTCCACTAATGAAAACGCAATGCCAAGATTTCTCTGCTTTAAAAGAACCGATTCAGCATCTAATGAGTCTTTAATCTTTTCATATTTCAAATATGCTAAATCATTCAGAAGAACAGCAATTTCCACTCTAGATGACTCTAAAACAAGCAATGTACACCTGGACAATGTTCAAAATCCAAGATTAGGAAAACCACTCGCTGACCTGGCAAGAAATATAAATTATAACATCATGATGGATTGCTTACCTGTCAGCTGGAATTGGATCCTGTGTGTCAGGTGAGTTTGTTTGCCCAATAAGCCACCTTTCACCAGCAATACACATCACAGATTCAGCCAAAATAAGAGCCTCAAGCCTTTGATCAGGTGCTGAATGAATATCAAATTCAATTCAATCAGATGCTGTTTGTTTATATTTGACTTTATAGACTTAATGGGAAGAAATGGAAGTAGGATTCTATAACAATTAACAAACAAATCAATGGAAGTCTGTTTCTATAACTTATATCAAACACATAAAAACTTCAACTCACCAACACGATTTTGCAAAACTGCTACAACACCAACACGTAAATAAGTTGACCAAGTCAAGTTGCTCATTGCACGTAGAGTTTCATGCACAGGTGCCTGATAGTATCAAGAAACCAGTTACTTACTTTATAATCTAATACTAAGTTTAAAAACCTAGTGAAATCATGTTGAAAAAAGCATACATACAGCATATATTGAGGAGAGGATCATTGATAGAAGATGAAGTGCCTCAAACTTTAGGGCATTATGCAATAAAGCAAACTGTTTTGCTAACACTATGACCTGCAACAAGAAACATTGCTTATGAGCTCCATTGATGATGTGGCATATATGAAGAGCTCCATATGATATGAGCTTACCACTGATGACAATTCTGAACAGTACTCCTTTGTAATTGTGTCAAGGGAAAGTTTACTTGTGGTCAACTGAAGGAGTTTCATTGCTAGCTCCATTGTATGAGAACCTACACAGGTTTTATGAATGTTAATGCCAAAAAAATTGAAATGTTAATGACATTATTTAGTAAATCATATACCATCTGGTAAATTAGGCATCTGAGAAGCTAACACAGTCATGCCTCCAGACTCATAGAGGATTCTAGAACCATCTGTGTGGGCTGCTGACACTAAGTATAAAAATTCAAAGCATTCTTCAACAAGTGATGCTCCTAATCTGTAATTTCAGACAATAAACATGTGAAATCCTTTGCCTAATGATGCATGATTAAAGCTAAAAGAATCAATCTAGGCATATTATAAGAATCCTCACTCTTTAGAAAGAACTTCCAGTATGAGTGGAATCTTCTTCACCATATCATCTGAAGAAGCAATATTAGAAACCCTACAGAATGCAGCTAAAATTGTGACAGATAGTTGTAGATAAGCATCTTGGTTATCTTGGCGACTCTTGCTTGTGCTTCCTTTCCCCATCCCTACCAGGGAGACAAAAAGATCATAGGGTCAATATCGTCATTTGGCACCTTTTTCTTAACAAGAAAATAGATATTGATCAATTTTACATATCTTAGAGTTGAAACATATATAATCTAGTGGTGTTTATGTTTAGACGTTTCAATTTCAACTCTAAGATGTGTAAAATTGAACTTTGTGATAACATTGGGCTTTGACGTTTATTGGAGATTCATCCAACTATATAATAGCAACGGCTAAAGAAGATGGAAAAATAAATTGAGTCGATTGAGTACCGGTTCGGAGAAGGCGGTCCAAGAATGTGTTGCCGAGGGCATTGTAAACCCTTAAAATGGAGTCGACATCATCGTTCTTGCAGAACTTGGTGGCGAGAAGGAGACCTGCGAGGCGTTGTTCGTCTCTCTCTCCCTTTAACAGCTTCAAGCAGTCATCAAGTGAGGGACCTTGATTTTCCTGCAAACCCAATAATCATTAAGCTTTTAATGTGTAAATATTGCGAAAAGTTTAGGGTTATGAGAGAGTTGATCTTACTAACCATGGTTGGAACCGAAGGTGGGATATTTTTGTCGGTGAAGACTGAAGAGCAAGCTTTCCTGTTGCGGGAGAGCAGAGGCTTCCAGGGAGACGGAGGTCTTTCTTAGTTTCTTACACTCGATAGTCGATACGACGCCGTCACCTTGTTCCCGACTTCTTTTTTCTCTTTTTTAAATTCAATAAATAAATGAAACGGAAGGAAAATATTGACTCGAAGAAAATGAGGGAATATTTTTTTTCTATAACCCGTGTTTTCGAGTTCGAAAGAAATGAAAGAAAAATTTAAGTTTTTGTGTTTCCGAGTTAAGACGAAAAAAAAACTTAAAGATGTTCATTCCCCTCGGTTTCTTTCCAAATCCGTCCAATTTGGATGGAAATTTTGGAAGTAGAATATGTCTTCAAAATCATTTTCTTCCTCTCGTTTTCTTCCATTAATGAAACTCCGAAACATGATTTTCCAACGATATCTCTCACTTTCCCTTCATATCTATCCATATATCTCCTTAAGTAGAACTCATGAACAGACGTAAATTCAATTTCCATTGTCCAGCTGATAAATTTCCCTCTTCGAGACTTCAACGTTGTTTTCTTTCTTAAGTCAAAACTCAAAAACCTTCATGTAATCACGTATTTGAGATCATTTAATTATTGAGAAAATTACAAAAATAACTAAAAAATATTAAATATTAATGAATTAGCAAAAAAAAGAAATATATATATTAAAAATACAATTGCATGTATATGAACTATGTTAGCTACATTTTTACATGAATGGGCTATGAAACTTGAACTCGACTTATTTATCAAACAAGTATAAACGAGCATTACTTGTTGTCGGAAAGAGAAAGCAACTTATAAGGGAAAAATAGTTGTACATGTCATACAAAATGAGTGCGCTTTTAATGAGTTTCTTGAAGCTGCTAATGAAAATAATAGGTTGAATGTGTTTGTCAACCACATACATTAACCTTTGTTTAATTGGATTAGGAGGAAGAACTAGAGCCTGGAGATGATATGATTTCTATTGAAGATGTAGATTCAAATTTTTTAGATGATGTGAAAGGTGAAAATGAAGAAGTTATATCTCTTAAAATAAAATTTAATGATCACTTCCTAAATATTTTTTTTCCAATAGAGAATGAAGACCTTATTCAAGAAGATGGGGATATGCAAGAACCTATCTACCCTAAACATGATCATTTTCATGAATGGAATAAAATGAAACATCTATTAGGTTTAATGCCTTTTGTCTACTACTTTTGTTTTTATTTACATCTATCTATCTACAAAATAATATTTCTTGCAATTTGTTTTGGTTCTATACAGAGTCAACCCATGCCATATATCTTGGTTTTAAAATAAAAGAATCAATATGATTCATACAATAGCAATGTACTTTCATTACTTGGTCCCCTATTGTTTGGTACTCGTATTCTAGTTGTTTACCATTTTTAAAACCAATGAAGTTCTTTTTATCTTAATTATGAGTTAATTTGATACATATAATAGCAATGTAGTTTCTACCATTACATAAACATCCATTACATGAGCATCCATACATAATAACAATGTAGTTTCTACCATTACATAATCATCAATACATAAGCGTCATAATGAACACAGACTTTAATTCTTTCACCTATTTCCTAGAAACTGCCACGATCTCTATAAGTTCTAAAAGCATATCTTCTACATTGGGCTTCATATACACAGGTTCATCAACCCACTCCCAAACTTTACACTTTTTTCCTAATTTCTTTAGTAATAAAACGAAATGTAAGAAGGTGAAATTGAATAAAAAATGATGCATTGTTACAAATAAAATCAAAATCGGTAATTACCATTGAGTTAGGGCACACTTTAAATTTTTTTCCAGAGTTTATCTTTAGTCTTGGAGGTACGAATTCGTCTTGGGAGTAAACAATCACAAAGGATTTCATTATCTACCATGTAATTGCTTACCAATCGACATCCACCTCATTATTCTAGGGTAAAATCAATTCCTCCTGATTTCTTATGTAAAGATTTGGTTACAAGCATTGCCTAGGCCACGTAAGATGCCATTTAATTGTTATTTATGTCACATATGCTTCCACACCAACAAACCTATAAAATCCGGTCTAAATTACTTAATGTGTACAAAAACAAAAAGTATAAGGGCTTATTTAACCCGAAAAAAAATTTAATGACTACATATAACAAGAACTATCTTACCGTTTTAGGTCGTTTTCTTTATTTGAAAAAAAAATGTGTAGAACAAACATGCATTCTCTTTAAAGCATTAAACAACGAAATCAACTATTTGTTTCTAGATTTTATTCCAAAAACATTAAAAAAAATTATATTTAGCACCTATAATAAGTTAGCTTAACATGTGAGTTCTTTTTAGACTGTCATGTTTAGCGCACCACAACTAGTTGATAAGTTGTTTATTTTTTGAACTCTTTTGAGTACTAATGTTTGACAAGCTAAAAAATAGTTTATAAATTTGTTTTTAAAAAAAACTAATTAGAGTAACTTTTGATTAGTTTTTTTTTTAAAATATATCATTAATAATTATAAAAACATATTTTTCTAAATGTCCTTTATATCATTATATATTTTTCAGTTAGCTTATAAATTAATTTGTATCAAACTTTATTTTTTTATCAAAATGGTTAAAAGCTAGAAACTAATTTTTCAATTATCATCTACCTTTTCAATATCAGCTAACAACAAGTTTTTTGTCAGTATATCAAACATAACCAAGACTTTCAACAAGGTTATTGAGCTTTTTTTTTTTTTAAATCTCTCAAACATGTTCATTATCAATTAAATAAAATCATTATCAATTATAAAAAAGAAAAATTTTCTACATATTATTTTACTTATTTCAACTGGTCTATAAAATGACATTTTTATTAACTAGTAACTAGTTTATATAGCCTAATTTGCTTTTTTTTTATATATAGCGGTAAATGTTGATGTTTTTTTTTTCTTTTATAAACATAGAAATAGCTTTTGTTTTCTTTGTCCACCGATGTGGGACCAATTTTAATTGCGTTTATTTCACTTTAAAAGCATGAAGCATACCTAATATATTAATCTGAAGTGTAAATGCCTTTGATTATTTTATTTTTTTAAAAAACTTTGTTATTATTATATCTGTGGGTTATAATTTCTTAAAAATATGGCTAATAAGAATCAACATTGTTTTGTTCATTTAAGTGAATGAAATGCACGTCTTTACCTACATAACTTGTGTTTTTTTTTAAATGAAAACTATACACAAAATATCTAACAAAATTAAGTTTGGGGCCAATTGTCTTGAGGCCCATAACCGTTGGCCCAACTTGCCAGCCCGACCCTTTATGTAAAATAGCAAAATATACAAAGGTAAAAAGGTAAAGACCAAATTGCAAAAATTGTCCCTGTGGTATCCATTTTTTTGGAGATTTATTCTAAATCACGATTTTTTTTTGATTCGTTCTCCTTTTAAACTAGTTTGTATGTAAAAATGGTCCCTTGAAAATTGAAATTATTAAATTGTCCTCTTAATATATTTTTTATATTTTTTTCTATTTAATTTAATGTTTTATTGATAATAAAGTGGGGCCTACACCCCATTCATTCATATCTCTCTCTCTCGTTTCTCTCGTTTATCTTGTTCTTCAAAATACACAAATCGATAAGGGCCACCGAACCCCCTCCCATGTGTATTTCGCTAACAGATCAGTCAAGAGGGGGCCGGAAATAGTTCATCGCCACCGGCTGTCTTCACCCTCCTTCTATCCATTCCGTCGACTGAATCACCCAAACACCCCCTTTTCCTTTCTTGGTTGTTGCTCGTCTATTACAGCAGCCCAAGCACCCTTTCTCGCCATCTTCTGAACCACCGACTACAACGATCGTCTCCGTCTTCCTCCCTTTGCAAATCATCGTCGGAGGACTGCTTCCTTCCACCCATTGACCACCACTACTGCTGTTGAGAATCTCCGGTCCACCACCAGCTGTTGCCGTTATTGGTAAGCTCTCGCCGTCTCGGTCTCGTTAACTTCACCAGCGCGATTTCAGTTGCGTGCTTCATTTCGTCGATCGAAGCCAGTTGATAACGAATCGCAAAATTGCCTCTTCCATTGACCTACAACTCACGATGGACTGATAGAAGGTGAACTGTTCAAATAGGATAGGATTGATGATTCATTAAAGAATACAAAAGGAGACGATGAAGAAGGTGCTTGCTCGACGAAAGGAAGAGATAGGGTAGAGGTGGCAGTTGGTGTCTCTGACGAGCCTTTTGTGGCTCGTTCTTCATCTTTGGCAACTTTCGGAGCGACGGAGAAAGTATCCATGTAGAAGAGAGTGTTGGGGTTATTACTTGACAAGAGAAAGAGGTGGAGGAGGGCTATGGAGGGCTACTGCACTTTTCCGGCAGCCGGTTTCTACCTCTGGTGGTGGTTCAACGAGAAAGAGAGAGAGAGAGAGTTTTCTTAATTTTTTTTAAGTATAAATATAGATAAAAAAAAATGAAAGAAAACTGAAAAAGAAATACCTCAAGTATTTTAGTCTTTTCAGTTTTTCAAAGGACCAAAACTACAAGCAAACCAGCTTATAAGGACCATAAATCCAAAAAAGTATAAATTCAAAAAAGTCGAGGTTTGAACTAAAGCCCCAAAAAATGCATATAGAACATTTTGCAATTTTGTCAAAGGTAAATTGCTATGTTGGCGTTGAACAAAGAAAAATGATGTTGCGATCCATATGGTGTTTAAGGATTAAAAGTGTTGAACAAAGAAAAATGATGTGATCCATATGGTGTTTAAGGATTAAAAGTGTGGTAAATGTTAATTGGTTTCCATAATTCCATCTATAATAAACATTTTCAAATATAAGTTATAAGCAAAACTGGATTGTGAGCTTGAGTACAAATTTGGTTATTTCGTGGGTTTAGACACATAAGTTATTGTACATAGCTAGTCAAAGAATTCAATTACCCACTCAAAACTTATCATCTCCATTTAATGGATAAAACCTATGTCACTGGAAATTCCCAAGCATATATCGCCATAATATAGCCTAAAAAATTACGAGGTTTGCTTTAAAAATAGCCTTGAACAAAGTTGTTCACAACTGATATGATCCATGACAAGCAATGTACGATCTTTTCCTCTTAGAACTTCAATAACAAGTCTATCGTATATATAGCAGTAAGAACATGTTTATTTGCATTACAATTTTCGGACTTAAAAACAATAACTATAATGCCCGAAATTGGCTAAAGTAAAAAAATAATAATGAAGCATAAACAGTGAAAAAAATACAAAATTTTGGGTCAAGAATGATGTATGTAGACCGTAGTTATAAAAAGAGAAAAGACATCAAACAATCCCATGCACTCGAACATGATAAGGTGGGCCCCGACAGACGATTGGTTCATCAAACGAAGTAGAACGTGCACGTGCCCTCAATATCTCATTAGGTTCATCTATTACTGCTGCAGCTAACAACGTGTATTCACCAGGTACCATAAAATAAAGAGAAAATGTATGTTTAATTTCTTTCAACGGAGGAATCTCCACCTTCACACCAATCAAAGTACCTAAAAAATTAATGTATAGTGTAAGATATATGTCGAGTTTTTTATATTAACTCTTCAAAAGAGTCTGTTTCACAGAGAATGGAAGACTCCAACATATACAGACAGTTACCTACCTGCCCATAGTACGGTAGGATTATTATAGCCTTCAATACAATTCTCACCTGCAACATCTCGACACGTAATACTAAGACTCATCTTTATACAATCTTTTGTGTTATTCCTAACAATAACTGCCATCCGACTCATCTCATTTGCAACAACACAATCTTGTTTCTCCTTCCTTTCATCAACCCTAAAACCAAAAGTCAAAGGATCCGGTAACAAAACATCCATAACCGATGTCTGAAGAGCCGCTTGTGTAGCATCCTTAATATGCAACTCCCCCGCACTATTCCTCCCCGATTGCCACCTCACCTTAATCTTCGAAATCAAATCCTTTATCGAAGCATTCAGTTCAGCTTTCGTCTTCACTCCCCCACCCCCATTGTTAATCAAAACAGATCCATCAAGAACAGGCAGCTTAAAATGCTCTAATGGAATAAGCACTCGAGAAGTGTAATCCCTATCTATTCTCGTTTTCGGATAACTAAATTCATTATTATTATCTTTATTGTTGTTACTATTATTATTACTATTATTGGTATTTATTCCATCCACCACAGAGACAATAACTTCAAACACAACATCAGTTGGGTTATACAGTTCAAATTCAAGAAACCTCAAACCCCAACTTCCTCTAAAAGGATCAATCTTCACAATTGAATCGGTAGAACAGATATTCTCAGAAACGCCACCAACATGAGCGGGAATCTCCATTGACAACAACCGAGCTTTCATGAACGAAAGCCCTTGCAAAACACAGATATTTAGCGGGGCAACAAGGCGGCGTCCAGGTGGCATGGGGTCTCCGGTGGGTCCCGCGTAATGAATCAACAAAACCGGGCTGCTTCCATCCACCTGTCTCTTATTAGCTGTATCAGGGTCTAACCCTAGTTGCCATGCTTTTAATGTCACTGGTATAATCACTTCAGCTCCAGGTTTTAATGGTAATGCAGATTTCAAAATTTCATATCCGATTGACACAACAGAATCTTGATTTTTCCCTGATAATGAGATGTTCGCTTGCTCCACTGGAACTGTTCCAGCATTAGCTAAACTCATCCAGAGCTCACGAATTTCACCTTCGTATAAAATCATGGCGCTATCACCACCAACCACGTGTGAAACTAACAATGGAAGTCTGGGAACTACTGTAATGTTGGGAACAGTTATATTCCTCTGCTTTGCAGACCCACAGCAACGAAAAGGGTCGGAAAAAACGAGCCCTTGAGATGCTCCGAGGAGTAAATTGTCTACATCTTTGAAGAAATGTTCTGTAAGAACACCAAAACAATGGACGATGCATCCGGGGATACTCACTATCCCTTCTTTAGTTGGGACTCCTGATAAACTAAGAACTTTGGAAGAACTTGAAGGTAGGGTTACACTCACAGGAAACGCATCGAAATTTGCAGAGTGAACTGAGAGATAGATGCTATTCACTATCAAATCAAACCCGCAAGGGTTTGCCAATTCCACCAACACCTGAACTGGTTCCCCGATTACCCAAATTAGATCATGCTTACTGTTCGAAACTGCATCGCGTTTGCTAAATGGTGTGTAGATAAAAGGTCCCGAAGGAGCTGACCCCGCCCACCAATCTTCTCGTTTTGGATTGCGTTTTATTATGTCCATCTGTGAGAAATGGAGTGGAAACGAATGCAACCTGGGAATTGGAATCGGAATCGGAATTGTATTTAGTCGTTGATTTAGAGTGGTGATTTGTGTAATTGGGCGTACCTTATGAAGGGCAAAGCGGGATCGGAGCAATGAGTGCCGGAAGGAAGGCGGTCGGCGGAATTGATTAGGGCGTTTGCGAGGCGGTTTTGGCCGGGCGGCGTGATTAAAGGGTAGTAAGATCGTATTAAACGGGCGGCTGCACTCCATGCAGCAAGAGGATCGCCGGCGCGAACGGCGGATAAAAGTATCTCCTTTAGTACAACCATCTGCAATGTGCTCCATTGAGACTCGAATAAAGATACCACCAAATGATGATTCATCTTTCCACCATCAACAAGATATTGACCGGTTTCCTTGCATAATGTAAAGACAAAAAGTAAGAAGAGAAAATTGGGAGGGATTCAATTTGATGCATGAATGAAGAATCTGGAATGTTTTATGTTTACTAACACACATTGGAAATGGAAGCTCTGCTTTGAACACGATAAGCTTTTGTGGTGAGTGCCAATACTTGTAAAGCACTTGAAGCAGCTAAATTGCTTTCTTGTTGCATGTATAATTGAGCCACTTGTCTGGAGAAAAAGGCAGCTTTTCTATGGTACCCAAGAGTTCCAAATAAACGAGCTATTTCGATGTATAAAATTAGTCTATCACTTGTATCAATCAATGATTTGGCTCCATCTGTTGCAGTAGTCAACAGCTCCACCACCTCCTTCACTAGCTCTGGTCTACAGAGATATCTTGCCAGTTTCAAAGTAGCTTCAAGTTCAAAGCTCAGAGGAGAAACTCTGCAAAAATGTTACATGACATTAAAGCAGATACATATTTAAGAATGTTACAACAGTGAAGAATGAGAATTTACCTCTGAGCATTTTCTGATATAAATGACTTGCGATAATGAGTGATGACACCATTGTAGCGAAACTTGACCTCTTCCACTAAAGCTGCATCCTTCTCCCCTGTTTTACTCATCTTATAGCAAATAATGTATGAATCAACAAAAGGTTTTGTATGTTTGATTAATGATGATTGAATGTGGTTGCTTACCAGAAAGGCACAAACACCACCTTCCAATGCCCCAGCATACCAAAAATAATCCCCAATTGTTCTTGCAAGTTCTAGAGCATCAGAATAATGGGCATTGGCATCAACAGGTGATCCAGCTAGTAGACAGTAATCCCCTATGGTTTTATGGGCTCGGGCATCTCTCCTTTTTCTGGCTTTCATCGCCTGAAAAAATTGCTGATCAAGTTGGTTAAGTTGCAGGTCTAAAAGAGGTACTCAATTAGATTAATCAATGTAAGAAAGGTGGAGGAGGAAGGGGGAAATTATGACTATGACACCTAAAACATAAACCTCCTCTGCGCTGAGACTGGCTTGAGAATCTAAAGGAGTCTTGAGAAGGGTCCCGCTCGATTTTGCTGCAACCACCCACTTCTCAAATTCCATCAGAAGTGAAGCAGCCATGTCTTGCATCATTGTTTGCAGATGAAATTCCTGTGTTCGTTGATCAGCAGGAGGAAATAACACCAGCTTATTGCTTTTTTTACTTTCATCCTCTAACTGCAATAATAGATGATGATATGATAAAGGAAACCGGTTAGGTTGATATTCATGTTGCTCACATCCCTAGGTTTTGAAATTTGAATTCTACATTGTAATGATATATGATATTTCAATAAAATTGATCGACGGAAGTGCTCTAAAACTTTGAAAATAAGATTAAAACCTGAGAATCACAAGGAGAAAAAGCGAAACAGCGCTGAATAAGAGAAGAGGAGTATCCTTTACACGCCGCAAGGAATTGCGCGAGTACACTGCCCAGATCAGGAGAAGAGGGACAATGACAGATTCCAATAACACCATGAATTTTCCGATAGGGTTGGAAATCCTCCCACGGACTCGGCGGAGATCCACCGATGACGTATTTGAAACGGAGGTTGCCGGAATACCAGGGCTGTTGCGAGAAGGGTGATTTTTCGTGTACGGTGTAGAAGGAACTGATCGCGGAGAGTTCGATATTGTGGTGGCGACCGAGCATTGCAACGTAGTCTCGGAATTGGTGTGAGTGGATAGTTCCGATTGGGATGACAGCTATCCGGATCATGGAACTGGTTTCGATGCTGACGTCCGGCTCCATTGTTTCGCCGCCGACGAGAAGAACGACGATCAATGGAAAGGGTGACAAAGTTTGGTTAAAATCGAATTTACTACAGTTAGAAATTTGAGAAAAGTTTTTATGTGCAATTTACCCAATAATTAATGCCTAAAATGTTCTTAAATTCATATCGATAGTTTTTTTTTTTTTTTAGAATTTTAAAACAAATAAAATATAGGGATTTTGGTTCATAATAAATTAATTAATGAAATGTGTTTTTATTCTATAAAATGGAAAAACTTATTTTAATCAATATCAATATAAATGTGGATTGGAGTTCTAACTAAGAATATTGCATTCTTGATTCTTTGACAATCCGCAATTACAAATGTTGCATAACTTTGAAGGAAAGCATCGTTTTACAAAGCATTGATATACCACCTTTTAAAGAGGTGCACAAAAAATCGAATTCATCTGATTTCGGTATTTTTTTTTTTTTTTTAAATCCAGTTTTCAAATGATCGGATTTCGGATAATCTAGGTTGCATTTTGGGTGGGTACTACTAGATCCAGTGTAAGTGGATTCAAATCCGTTAAAAACCAGGTAATCATTAAAACAAACACATGCTTTCATATCGGTTAAAAAATGCATTTTCAACAACATACAAATAATCGTAAAAGCAATCACGTATTTTCGTTGATTCGGGAGTGAGTCTTGACTTTCATTTCGAAATAATCATGTCACTAAGAGAAAAAAATGAATTTTGAAGCTACAGTAGATGCTTTGACATTTGGGAAATCATAGGTCATAGTGTCTGGAATCGAAAATTATTGTTCATTTTTTTCGTCCAACCCAAAATATCTAGATTTTTTAATTCTTCAACAATAAAACAGGATAAAAAAAAATGATGTCACGTAATTTCCCTATTTCCTATTTGGGGCAGATCGTGTTTTAGTATATTTTAATAAAGTATTATAAAACTGGTAATTAGCATATTTGGTCACATCTATATGATTCCCCACCAGTCCCCTTCTCTTATGAGTTATGATCAATTGTTAGATTGCTTTGTTGAACACATTTGCTTAAATATATGGTTATACATGAATATTGGTAAATGGGAGCACAAGTAAAAAAACCAAAGATAACTTCATAAAACATTTTAAAATTTAGTATTTTGTTTGATTAATAATATTAAATTTTAATTTAATTTAATTTTTAAAAAAAATGTAGCAACTCAAATTCCTTTACTTTTTTCTGTCATTAAAAGTATGTGATTGAGAACTAAGGCCACTGGCATGGAGTAAACACCCTATAAATAAGCTGTTGCTTCTTTAAAATGATCAACATATTTCATAAAATCCTGATTACATTTCAGTCCTCATCAGGATTGCAATGGCTTTGTCTTCTACTAGCAAAATCATGAAAAGGTTTTAGCATGGTTTTTTATCATAACAGGGTTTCAAACATAAAATAATCATTTATGTCTATTAAATTCGGTAAAAAGGGTAACAATAGTAATATAAGGAAAAAAAATCAAAAACAATTACTTTATACTGGTTACCCAAATTGCTTGCATTTCAACATATCATGATTGTTTTTAACATCACTTTATTATTTTCGTTTTCTTTTTATTTATTTTATATTTGGCCTAATTATCTGTAGCTGAAAGGAAAAAAAAATATCCAACTTTGTAACCAAATTGGATTCACATCTTAAATCATATGATATTACATACCATCTGAAATCCAGATGTCTAACTTGAAATTTTGCTTTATGGACAAAACGATTTTTTACTATTGAACTTCTAAACAAAACCAACAAATTCAGATGTTTTAACTTTAAAGTATTCATGCTAAGTATATCTGGCTAATCAAACAAGAACTCATTTATGACAAAATGTGCTCAGTATCATAAACATTTTAATTGACTCCTCCTGATCTCAACCCCCTTTACCAGTAAAGATAAAGAAATCCAATCATATTTGAACAAACAAAAAGACAAAAACGGTCGGGTTTTGATATAATTGATGCATAAACAAGACCAAAAGCACAGTACAATAGTAATTAAGGTTCAAGAAAACTTCAGAACTCAATGGTAACAAGAGTCTGACAAAAATGTTCAAAATATGGCTAAAGAAAAAAGATAACACTCTGACTGAAAATGGTGCAGATAACAAAACAAACTCAATTGTCACCCTCCTCTATCTTTCCCTTGTCACTAACATAAATACCATCAAGAAACTTTCGGATATCCTTGTTCTTCACATGACATTTCTACATATACAACAAAATCACAAACACCAAACCATTATGAGATGATAAAAACAGATAAAAAACGGAGAAGATTGATTATTTGATATAAAAACTCCTATGTGAGAAAGAATACCTGGTTAATTAGGGCACATGATCGAGAAACAAGTTCAATGTCATTTCCATCAAGTATCAATTCATCCTTGACCTTCTCGGATCTGACCACAGTCACTCCATCAAGCATATCCACCTTCCTCACCTGTTTGTAAACAAAAAAGATATATTAACCAAACAAATTCGAAAAAACAGAGATAAACTAAGTTCGTAGTACTATGATAACCAAGACTTCTAGGTTATAAGATAGAAATCTAGCGCAAATGATATAACCAATGTCATATGATAACATACATAACAACGCAAATGCTTAGTATGTAAAGGTCAAAGAGAAAAATTAACTCAAAACGAGAAAATATGCATCTAAAATCAAATCGAACTGTGTGCAGAAGCTTATGCAAATAATCGATCATAATATGTAATGTCAAAAAAACAATAAACATGATAACAAACAAATAGAATGGAATACATACCTTCTTTTCACCAAGAAAGTTACGGATTTCAATCGCAGAGTTGGTGTTGCTAATGCTAGCGTTGATTGGAAAGTGAGCGTACACAAATCTCATCTTGTAACGGAACCCCTGAGTAACACCGGTGATTAGGTTGCCGACGTGACTAAGTGCAGTACGGATGGCGGCGGTGGTCTTGCGAGATCCGAACCACGCATCAACCTTCAGCTTCTTTTTCCCGGTCTCCTCATCAGTAATGAGCATGAAATCGAGATTGAGATGCTTGAAATTGCGAGTTAGGGTTCCTCGTGGTCCTTTCACTTCAATGATCTTGGCCTTTATTTTGATCTCGATGCCGTCAGGGATGTCCATCGTCTCTGATGATAAGATCGTCTTCATCCTGTACCTCTCGCTTGCTAGAACGCCGACGGCCTGCTGTGAAGAACTTAGGGTTTTGGGATCACAAGAAACCAAACCCTACCGAGAGATGTGTATATATACGTATGACCAAATATCAAGATGGGCCTGTAACATCTTAATAGGCCAGACCTTCTAAAATGAAAACCCACTTATGTTGCCCTTTGAATAAATGTAAATAGAGGTAGAGGACTAGAGGTACACAAACCATATCGGGCTTTCTCTTTTTATGAAAATAAAACCGAACTGTTTCTGACTTACATTTTGTTTCAATTCAAAAATTATAAATCTGTGGTAACTGCAAAACTTAAGCAATGTTTATTGTTTCTTGGTTTTTTATTCAACTGGACTCCATCTTTCGATTCTGATTGCACTATCACTCTCGTTTTTTAACTGTTGACTGAATTTAAACGAGTATTCCACTATTCCTGATTTTCGGATTTGATGGTCTCTCATTTTTATATTCTAATTGTTGTCGTTGATTAACGAACATAACACACTAACACATGTATTTTGATTCCGGACTTCATATTAGTGCATTATGAAATCCAATTTTTGTTTTAGTGATTTCTCTAATTTTTTCTATAATTATGTTCATGTATTTGTGGAATCTGCATAGTTAATTATAACAATGTGTTATGATGTTCACATTGTTGTTAATGTTATATCATATAATTTTTAGAAATTGACTCCTAAGCATCTATTAGGTTGTGAAAAACATTATATATATATATATATATATATATATATATATATATATATATATATATATATATATATATACACACACACACAAGAGATTTAAAAAAAAGTCTTAAAGTGGGGCTCATGATAGGCTTATCAAAAAAAGTCACAAGTATCTTTTTAGGATCAAAAGAACGGTGGTATTAATGTGGATGATGGGGTGTTGATATAGATAAAAATTGAAGTTGTAAAGTCATATTTACGTTCCACAATGTCACAAAATCCTATACAGGATCTTCTCATGGAAGAATCTCATAAAATCATGTACTCTATACACTCGGGCAGCATCAAGATGTATTTGGAACTAAAACCTTATTATTGGTGGCCAATAATGATGATTGGCGTCGCAACATACGTGTCTGAATGTGTGACTTGTTCAAGAGTGAAAGCACAACATCAGAAGCCATATGGGAACTTGGAGCCTATATCGGTATCCATGGGTAAGTGGGATGACATGATTTTATAACTAAGTTGCCAAAACAAGAAAAAGGTCACGACATGATTTGGGTTATTACTGTAGATCGGTTAACAAATAGTGCACACTCCTTAGTCGCACGAGAGACTTGGTCTATGAAAAAGTTGGTAGAAACCTACATAAATATATTGTCAAGATTCATTGTGTGTCATTGTAGATTGTATCAGACAAAGACAGTCGATTCACCTCTAGGTTTTAGAAGAGTGTACATGAAGAGATGCGTACTAAATCTTGTCAAGGCTATATCAGATATCCATTTTACTCACAAAAATTAGTCAAATTTGTAACAACCCATATTTTCTAACTTCTAATCAATGGGAAATATCAGAGTTTTACTTACAATTGTAGAATTCTACTAAAATTAAAACACTTTAAATCTCAGGTTTAATCACGGGTTTATAATAAAAAACTATTATATAAAATAACAACAAGGTGAATACACCTAAATAAAATAGTCTCGATCCTTGTGCTCCCATCTTCTCTTCTAGTACCACGACTACTACTACCTGAACTTGCAAAACATAAATCCCTTCTTTCAACTTTTCTTATCTTTCTTTCCTTTCTATTTCTCATACATTATCATATACTATTTCTCTCATAGCATACACCGCTATTCTTTCTCTTCTCATTTATCTCTATATCTTTCTTCTCTAATCTTTATTTCTACTGTTTCTCATCTCATCGGTATCTTTCTTTTTCCTCTACTTTGTTTCTTATACTCTTCTCTTATCCTCCTTTCAAGTTCTTCTCATACTCTACTCATACTGTATCTATTATCTACTTTATCTTTTCTCTACTCTAATGTCCCAACATTCTTTTCCTATATAGACTTAATGGTCACATCTTATACCATACTCCGATCAGATCTGTTTCTAATGGAAACAATATCCCACAAACTTTACCGGGTACACGCATCCGAACTTACTCCTCTTTCTTATGATCCCTCATGGATACTTGATCTTTCTTCTTCTCTTGAATCCCTCACGAATCCCTTACTCTTAATCCCTCACATATTGTCTCTAAGTTCTTGCAAAGAACTCTTTTATCTTATTCCTCTCAAAGAAGCTTTTTATGTCTTTTCCAATCGTACACAATATGGATTCCGGTAGGAACCAACTGTCTACATCCCCAAATGGATCATCATCTCTTTCCTCATAGGGATATAATCTTATTCCTAAATGAATCATATAATCTTATCCCCGAAGGACCATCTATCTCTTGTTCCTAAAGGAACCATTTTCTCTACATCTCTAACTTTGTTATGTGAATCATCACATAACACTTGTCCGACATACTATCTATCTCTTTAACTCATAAAGAGATCTTTTAATACATATATAGTACTTAACTCATTAAGTGTAACGCCCTGTTCCGAATCGAATCCTAAATCAAGGATGTGGCCCAAATATCGGTCATCATAAGGCTTAGGACCTTTGGAAAGGTGAGATTTATAACCATTTGGGTGAGAGTAATGTAATTAAGGTGATCTGGGTGTTTGGTTTGTGTTTTGGAGCCTATAGGTATTTTGGTAAAGTGTTAGTTCGGGCTTTTATGAAAATTAGATTTTTGTTCGGAAGGTCTTAAGGACGGTATGAGTTGATAGAAGTGTAGAGCTTTTCGTTACAATTTTGTGGATATAAGGATCGTTGGAAACGAACTTGTACCTAATAAGTTATGGCCTTCGGAAGATTGGTGAAATTAGGGTTTCACCAGGTATGCGGGGCGTACACGAGTGTACGCATGGAATACCAGTAGGAGGGTCAGTACGCGACGCATACATCTTGAGTGCACTGGGCGTACTAAGCCAAATGGTCATGATTATCCTTTGGAGTACGCATGGCGTACAAGAAGTACGTTGGGTGTACTCCAATCGGTCCTAAACCTTATTTTATGATCTTGGACCCTATTAAAACTCCTTATCTCATCACCTTGATGGGTTTTACACAAATAAACATCCTATGTGCTCATGCAAACCCTAATGCTTGGATCTAAGCTTCTCTATTGTACATGCAATGAATCCAAGGCTTGCAAACCCTAGATCTAATAACATGAATTCAAAATATAACATAACAAATCAGATCTAGATGATTACCTTTGTTGATTGCTTGATTCCTTCTTGATTCTTCTTGTCTTGGAGCTTAGAGTCACAAGTTTAACTCCTCTAATGGCTTACAAACACCAACTAGCAATAAGGCAATTATGAGAGAGAGGAGGGAATGCTAAAATCGGCTCTAGGGTTTCTCTTGAGATCAAGTGTAGCCGATTTCATAGCCCAGGGGTCCTATTTATATTGTAGGCTACTAGGGTTTCTACCAAAACCCTAATGGACAACTTAATCACCAAGCAGCCCATGGAACCTTCTGGAATATGGCCTTGGATGAAAATATGATGATCCTTCATCATAATTTCGTTCCCCCTTAGTCCATTAGGTTTCCCAGCCCAAAACTCCATTATCACACATTTGACAGTTTATGCCCATTTATTTAATTAATCTCCTTTTAGTCACCAAATTAATGATGGGTTTTGGCCATACGAACATTCCTATGTGCACATGCAAGCCCTAATGCTTGGATCTAGGTTTCTCTAATTAAACATGCATTGGATCCAAGACTTCTAATAACTAATAGAGAATAAGAATAATACAAAATCAAAGTTAGAAGTATACCTTGAAACACTTGTTTGATCTTCTTGTTCTTGGAGCTTTAGAGTTACAAATGTCACTCCTCTAATGGCTTACAAACACCAACTAGCAAGAGGATGATTTGAGAGAGAGGAGAGGGAATAGAAATCGGCCAGGGTTTCTTTGCTTTAGCAGAGGTGCCGATTTCCCTTGCCCCAAGGGTCTATTTATACTTGTAACGCTCCTAGGGTTTCACCCTTAAACCCTAGTTGGATAATCTTTACTCAAAGCAATCCAAATCCTTTCCAAGATAAGCTCTTGGACGATTTGTGGCTTATCCCAAGCCCTAGAAATCGTCCAACCCTATCCAAGAGGGATTTACAGCCCAAAGTGTAACTATCAAACAATTGACAGTTTATACCCTCTTATTTAATTAATCTCTTTAAGTCACCAAATTAATTCTAATTAATTTATGACTTATATTAATCAAATAACAATATTATTATTCCTTATATTATCCTCATAATATATTAATAATATTTTATCTCTCATAATAAATCATCCTGTCAAGTTGTTATGGTGAAGGCAACCCAAAAGGACCATGCACAATCGGATCAAATACTTGCCTAATATAGTTGTAGCCTTAGACACTATTCCAATAGTCTCCCACTTGGATAAGTCTAGTAACTATATGCACAAGTACAATTCGATTTGCAATCGTAGCTCTCAAAGACGCTGTCAAACTCTGATCTAATCAATCTTGTCCTTTAGATAAGAGATCGTACAGTCCTCTGTTAGATATCATGCTGACAATTCTATGGAATAATTAGTCTAGCATTTTGGTTTCTCGATCTCCGATTCATTTGACATAGAAATTAATCGAACACATCAATTCAGTTCTGACCGGGCCCGACACATAAGTCAAATCAAATCATCGAGCAGCCGAGATATCGGTTTTACCCTCTTGGAATAAAAGTTACAGATAAAATTCGACTTATATGCATTTACTTATTCATTAATCAACTATACACAACAATGCGTTTTATAACACCGAGTTACTGATGCGTTTTCGCATTATCAATGTACAACCAATTAACAAATAACAAACCATATATCTAGGTCTTAAGACTATATGATATTATCGTCTTGCGATCACCTTTCTATATCATATTCCATAAGGTGATTCCAGCAAGCGCGGGTTTGTTCCAATGCTCAAAACCAGTTAATAAGCACTCACGAACGTTGCACCAACCTTTTACTATGTCTAAAACCATTCAGACAATCTACACACCGATTCATGACAATCTTCGTTCATATCTACTTCCAACATATGAACGATTGAGGACAATTTGAATAATTCGATTATTCTTAATAAACTCAATTATTCTAGAAGTCAAAACATGCAACAAAATGAAACAATAGTTAAACAATTAACACAAGACAATAACATTACTCATAAATAATACTCCTTTATTTAATCATCAAATGCCAATTACATTTATCTATTATACGTTTCTACTACTATCTAATCTATGCTAATATCATCCTTCAGCCCAATACTCCTAGCATGCTGCAAGTGCTTAACCTTACTCAGTCCCTTCGTAAGCAGATCTGTTGGGTTATCTTCTGATGATATCCTCTTCACTACGGGTTGTCCTTCTTCTACACGATGTCTAATAAAGTGATATTTTCTGTCGATGTGTCGAGATCTACCATGATCCCTTGGTTCCTTGGTCAAGGAAACCGCTCCTTCATTATCACAGAAAATTTTCATGGGCTCTTTTATGGCAGGTACAACTCCAAGATCACCGATGAAGTTATTTAACCATATTCCCTCCTTCGACGCTTCGCTCGCTGCAATGTACTCTGATTCGCACGTTGAATCAGCTACGGTTTCCTGCTTGGAACTTTTCCAAGTTACTGCTCCTCCATTCAGGGTAAAGACCCAGCCCGACTGCGAATGGTAGTTGTCACTGTCGGTCTGAAAGCTGGCGTCACTATACCCTCGCACCTTCAAGTCATCACTCCCTCCGAGGACTAAGAACCATTCCTTCATCCTCCAAAGGTGCTTAAGGATATTCTTAACCGCAATCCAATGGGCTCTGCCAGGATTCCCTTGATATCTGCTAACCATGCTCAAAGCAAAGGCTACATCAGGGCGAGTACAGGTCATAACATACATGATTGAGCCAACTGCGGAAGCGTATGGTACTCGGCTCATTTCTACTATTTCAGCTTCGGTACTCGGACTTTGAGTCTTACTCAACTTGGCATTACTTTGTATCGGTAATTCTCCATTCTTTGAGTTCTCCATACTAAAACGTTTTAGTACCTTCTCTAAGTAAGTGTTCTGACTAAGTCCTATTAGTCTCTTACTTCTCTCTCTTACTATCCTTATTCCCAAAATATAAGAAGCCTCTCTGAGGTCCTTCATAGCGAAGCACTTCCTGAGCAAGGACTTAACCTCCTGCAGAGTCGGGACGTCGTTTCCTATGAGTAATATGTCATCGACATATAAAACGAGGAATCTTACTATACTCCCACTGGCTTTGACATATACACACGATTCATCTTCGCTTCGTACAAATCCAAACTCTTTGACTTTCTCATCGAAGCAAAGATTCCATCTGCGAGATGCTTGCTTAAGTCCATAAATGGACTTCTCAAGCTTACACACTCTATTCGGATGCTTCGGATCCACAAACCCCTCTGGTTGAGCCATGTAAACATCCTCAGTCAGCTTTCTGTTAAGTAAAGCGGTCTTGACATCCATTTGCCAAATCTCATAATCATGAAATGCGGCAATAGCTAGCATCACTCTAATAGACTTTATCTTCGCAACTGGTGAGAAGGTCTCATCATAGTCAACTCCTGGAGTTTGAGTAAAGCCCTTCGCAACCAATCGCGCCTTATACGTGTGTACTTTTCCATCCATGTCGATCTTCTTCTTGAAGATCCATTTGCACCCAACGGTCTTACGTCCGGGCACATTATCAACCAAATTCCAAACTTGGTTATCATATATGGATTGGATCTCGCTATCCATCGCCTCTTTCCATTTCGCAGACTCCGGGCCTGCCATGGCTTTCTTATAACTATTAGGTTCATCAAGGTTTATTAGTGTACCATCACTAATATACGTGTCCCCTTCGGTAGTAATATGAAAACCATAAAACTGGGGTTGAACTCTAACTCTTTCGGAACGTCTAAGAGGTAAGGATCCCTCAATCGGTTCAACCGGAGTTTCCTCCTCGGGTTGAGTGCCAGCGGTAGAGGTTCCTTCATCTATCGATTCTTGAATCTCTTCAAGCTCGATTTGCCTCCCACTGTCTCCTTGGCTTATGAGTTCTCGCTCTCGGAAAACTCCTCTCCTCGCAACAAAGACAACATTTTCCTTCGGTTTAAAGAAGAGATATCCAAAGGATTTCTGCGGGTAGCCGACGAAAATACATCGCTCACTACAAGGTTCGAGCTTGTCGTGAGTATCTCGTCTTACGAAAGCCTCGCAGCCCCAAACCTTGATATGTGCCAACAAGGGAGCCTTCCCTATCCACATCTCGTGAGGTGTTTTGGCAACCTTTTTAGTAGGGACTCGGTTAAGGATATGGGCGGCAGTCTCTAAGGCATACCCCCAAAAAGAGATTGATAGTGAAGCACGACTCATCATAGAGCGAACCATGTCCAACAAGGTTTAATTACGCCTTTCTGCCGCACCATTCAATTGTGGTGTCCTAGGTGGCGTCAATTATGAAACTATTCCACACTCCTTGAGATAATCGTGAAATTCAAGACTTAGGTACTCTCCTCCTCGATCGGATCGAAGCATCTTGATTTTCCTGCCCAATTGATTCTCCACTTCATTCTTGAACTCTTTGAACTTTTCAAAAGTTTCTGACTTTTGCTTGATTAAGTAGATATACCCATATCTACTATAGTCATCGGTAAAAGTCACATAGAAGCGGTTCCCATCCTTAGTGGTTGATCTAAACGGTCCACATACATCGGTATGTATTAGGTCCAATAGACCCTCACCCCTTTCATACGTACTTGTGAAGGGTGACTTAGTCATCTTTCCAAGTAAACAAGACTCGCATGTGTCTTCTTCCCTAAGGTCGAATGACTCCAACACTCCATCCTTTTGGAGTTGGGCTATGCGCTTCTTGTTGACATGTCCAAGACGACAATGCCACAAGGATGCTCTATCCATACTGTTGGAAGAATCCATGCATAAAACATCATTTCCTAATTTATCTACAATCATAACGGTTTCATAAATTCCATTACATGGTATGACTTCAAAATAAAAGACACCTTTTATATAAGCCAAAATAGAACCATTCTCATTATTAAAAGAAAATCTAAAACCTTGTCTAAACAAACCATGAAATGAAATGATGTTTCTAGCCATTTCCGGCGAATAGCAACAATTGTTCAAATCTAAAGATAAACCATTCCTAAGAACTAAAGAATATACTCCAATCTTGGTCATAAGCGACGATCTTCTGTTCCCCATGATTAGATTTATTATTCCAGCCTCCACATCCCTATTTCTTCTTAGTCCCTGCACATTAGAACAAATGTGGTAACCACAACCGGTATCAAGAACCCAAGAAATAGCATGAGATGAATCGTTAGATTTAATTGTGTATATACCTGCGAAAGACGGCTTGATCTTTCCTTCCTTGATGGCTTGCAGGTACTCTAGACAGCTTCTCTTCCAATGTCTTATCTTGTGGCAGTGGTGGCACTCTGCCTCCTTTGGGTTAGGGCAGGGTTTAGCAGGATCAACTTTGGTCCCACTAGAAGAAGCACCATCTCAGGACTTAACCTTGCGATGGTTCTTAGATGAAGCCTTCCTCTTCTTTCCCCTTCCTTGTCCAATAGCCAACACAGGAGCAGCGGGTGGATTGGGAGTTGGTGCAACAGACTTGTCCTTGAAGTTGCTCTCAATGACCCTCAAGAGACCTTGGAGCTTGCTTAGGGTGACCTCTTCTTTGTTCATGTGGTAGGTCATCCTAAATTGATTGTAACTTGGAGGCAAAGAGTGAAGCACCATGTCGATCGCCAAGTCTTCCCCAAAGTCAACATTCAACTTGCGAAGACGGTTGACATACCTTTGCATCTTTTGCAGGTGCACGGTAAGAGACTCTCCATGACCCATTTTAGCGGAAATCATGTTAGTGAAAATCTCATAACGCTCTTGTCTCGCGTTTTGGTGGTATCTCTCCAACAAGTCTTGGTGCATCTCGTACGGGTACATGTCCTCATAGGACTTTTGGAATTCGGAGTTCATAGTGGCTATCATGATGCAATGTACCTTCGTTGCATCACGCTCGTGAGTTTCAAAAGCGGTCATTTCAGCCGGAGTAGCGATTTCAGGGTTGATTTTCTCGAGCTTCTCATCGAGGACATACTCCTTGTCCTCATAGCGAGCAATAGTGTGAATGTATCTTATCCATTCGCTAAAGTTCGTCCCATCGAAAGTGACCTTTTGACAAAGGCTCATCAATGTGAATGAACTAGCAGCAACGTTGTTTACGTTTGACATCTACAAATAGAAAGGATAAAGATAGATTAGAATATGAATCCCTAATTATCACCCAATAAGAAATTTAGGGCTAGGATCCAACAACAATATTTACATATTAGAAAAGGGATGCCGTAATCTAACATGCAAACAATTTGAAGGTAAGTGAATGACGATTCACTAATTCTCCACCACCAAACATAACTTTAAGTTCTAAATGTATTGAGAATTCCTAGGTCTAGATGAGATTCATTGAAACTTTTCAATGGCATGTTTAAATCTCGATATGCCCTTCTTGTTTGTGACTGGGATACCGAGGATCACAAAGCGGGTGTGAATTACCATGCAAATTTACATGGTGCCTTCATTGTAACGATCACCTATTCGATGTGTCGGTAAACCACACACGCTCCATCGAACTATGATAAACAATGAATCACCCTTTGCCACCTTTGCTTAGAACCAATTAGTGTGCCGGTAAACCACACACGCTCCACTAACTTCTTAGCAAGGGTGCAAAGTGTAATTTCATGGGATTGCATCAATTCACTTTTCCTAAAGTAACTAAGATTGGGAAATTTTTGAAAAACATGTAGTTACTTTATATTTCATATTATACTTTTAATGAGAGGATGAGGTTGCCCTATCCTACCCGTTCGGCTAACGACCCTCCACCGATCAAGCAAGCGGTGGGTGTGAGTGTACACACATTAAGCGCCATTTTATAGGCCGTAACCTTATAACCACCTTATAGACCGGCTTCGTGAATGAGGCCTACTAACGGTAAGACTAGCATTTTAGTTATACATATATATATATATATATATATATATATATATATATATATATATATATATGTATATATATATATATATATATATATATATACATATTAATCTTGTAATATTATATTAGTATAGGGTTGGATTTTAAACTTGTAAAATTCTAGGGTTTGAAATTTAATTGTCTAAATTAAACTTTTAATCACAAAACATAAATTTCAAAACTTGAGGGCAAGTTTTAAACATTTAAAACATGGAGGATCAAATAACAAACAATCTTAATTAACAACTAATTCCATAATTATCCATATTTGATTTATTTAATGATTTCTTGCAAAATAATTTACCAATTTAATCAAAATAATTAATTAATAATCACATAAGGAAATTAAATATTTTATTAATTGATAAATATCTTTAATTAGATCAAGATTATAGTCATGTATATCAAGCAATCCAAATCCTTTCCAAGATAAGCCCTTGGACGATTTTTGGCTTATCCCAAGCCCTAGAAATCGTCCAACCCTATCCAAGAGGGATTTACAGCCCAAAGTGTAACTATCAAACAATTGACAGTTTATACCCTCTTATTTAATTAATCTCTTTAAGTCACCAAATTAATTCTAATTAATTTATGACTTATATTAATCAAATAACAATATTATTATTCCTTATATTATCCTCATAATATATTAATAATATTTATTCTCTCATAATAAATCATCCTGTCAAGTTGTTATGGTGAAGGCAACCCAAAAGGACCATGCACAATCGGATCAAATACTTGCCTAATATAGTTGTAGCCTTAGACACTATTACAACAATTAATTCCTAATTAATTTATGACCAATATTAATCAAATAATATGATTTCTCTTTTAATATATTATTCTTATAGTATATTAATAAATCATAATTTCTTCTCTCTCTCTCTCTATAAAATTACCCTGTCAAGTTGCTAAGGTGAAGACAACCCAAAAGGACCATGCACAACTGGGTCAAATACTTACCAAATATAGTTATGGGCTTAGACACTAATCCAACAGTCTCCCACTTGGATAAGTCTAGTAACTATAATGTAAGCATATATCGATTAGCAATCGTCGCTCTCAAAGACGTTGTCGAACTCTGATCTTATCAGCAACCTGTCCTTTACATAAGGGATCGTATAGTCCTCTGTTCTAGATATCGTGCGGACAATCACATGGAACATAGTCATACTTATTGTCCATTAGTATGTTTCTCGATCTCAGATTCATTTGACATAGAACTTAATTGAACACATCAATTCAGTCCTGACCGGGCCCGACACATAAGTCAAATCAAATCATCGAGGGGCCCTGACATCGCTTTTACCCTCTTAGGATAAAAGGAGCGGATAAACTTATGACTTATATTCATTTATTATTCACTAATCAAATCATACACAACAATGCGTTTTATGACATCAAGTTACTGATGCGTTTTCGCATTATCAATGTACAACCAACCAACAAACAATAAACCATATATATAGGTTTTAAGACCATATGATATTATCGCCTTGCAATCACTCGTGATAAATTCCATGAAGTGATTCCAGCAAGCGTGGGTTTATTCCAATGCTCAAAACTTGTTCATAAGCACTCATGAACGTTGTAGCAAACCTTTGCTATGTCTAATACCTTTTAGACAATCTACACACCTATTCATGACAATCGTCATTCATATCTACTTTCTACATATGAACAACTGTGTACCGTTCGAATAATTCGATTATTCTTAAATAATTCAATTATTCAGGAACTCAAAACATGCAAAAATGAAACAATAGTTAAACAATTAACATAAGATAGTAACTTTACTTATAAATAATACTCTTTTATTTAATCATCAAATGTCAATTACATTTATCTATTACACGTTTCTAAACTATCTAATCTAAACTAATATCGTCCTTCAGCCCAATGCTCCTAGCGTGCTGCAAGTGCTTAACCCTACTCAGTCCCTTCGTAAGCGGATCTGCTGGGTTATCTTCTGACGATACCCTCTTCACTACGAGGAGTCCTTCTTTTACCCGATGTCGAATAAAGTGATATTTTCTGTTGATATGTTGAGATTTACCATGATCCATCGGTTCCTTGGTCAAGGCAACCGCTCCTTCATTATCACATAAATTTTCCATGGGATCCTTTATGGTAAGCACAACTCCAAGGTCTCCAATGAAGTTCTTCAACCATATTGCCTCCTTCGATGCTTCGCTTGCTGCAATGTACTCTGATTCGCACATTGAATCAGCTACGGTTTCTTGCTTGGAACTTTTCCATGTCACTACTCCTCCATTAAGATTAAAGACCCAGCTCGACTGCGAACGATAGTTGTCTCTGTCGGTCTGAAAGCTGGAGTCACTATACCCTCGCACCTTTAAGTCATCACTCCCACCGAGGACTAGAAACCATTCCTTGGTCCTCCGAAGGTACTTAAGAATGTTCTTGACTGCGGTCCAATGCGCTCTGCCGGCTTTCCCTTGATATCTACTGACTGTAATGTCCCAATTTTCAAGACTAAAAAAACTTATTTTATAAAACATTACTTAAAACACATTTATCAATCCATAACATAATCTAAGTATTAATTCCAACACATATTTTCATTATCAGAGTAAAACATTCCCAGGTTGTCTACTCTATGGTGTGTGCCATGCGATCAACCCGAGCTCTTCCCTCCGCTACCGGAAGTACCTGAAACCAAAACTGAAAACCGTAAGCACGAAGCTTAGTGAGTTCCCCAACCTACCACATACCAAACACATAATCGCAAATTGCAAGTACTGGACCACGCCCTCTACCTCGGGCCTTGCCCTCTACCTCGGGCCTCGCCCGCTACAACAGGCCCCGCCTGGCTTCGAGCCTCGCTCGGATATAGATCTGTTTCACTTAGGCCTCGCCTGTCATTGGGCCTCGCCCGCTAACGTATACTAACGCATAAACATATCACAACACATAAGCTAAACAATACTACTGAATCCTGTTCTAAGGCCTCGTCTATCTTTGGCCTCGCCCCTGTCCTACTATTGATGAGTCATGGAACCCCGTCCACGCTCCTACTGATAGTGAGATACGGGCCCGGCCCACACTCACTCTTTTCCTAACTTAGGCCTCGCCCTTGCTCTGCTACCAATGAGATATGGAACCCCGTACACACTCTGTTGTTGGTGAGATACGAGACCTTGCCCGTACTCACCTCCCTACCAGGCTCATACAAGTATCACATAGACAACAAGTATACTCTATCATGCAAACCATTCCTGGGCACCCGCCCGTTATCAATGGACCTTGGTCCTAAATATTATACTAGCATATAGTGCCTAGGGCTAACCCTCGGGTCTTCCTACTTGTAACTACATGGGTCGACATTGTGGCCTTAGACCCATCCACATAAAGGGAAACTCACCTGGTACTGTTGAACTTGCTGGTAATCCCTGTGGCCGCTGTCTGACAACTCTCTCTGAACCGCTGCTCCACTAGCTCCCCGAGCTATGAATATCAATATAGCACTTAGTCTAACTGTCCTATGAAAGTCAACTAAGTCCACTCTGGTCAAATTCAGAGTGATGGTCAAAGTCAACCTTCCAGGTCAACCCTACTCGCCGAGTCTGCCTACTGACTCTCCGAGTTCATACGCTCAGAATCCTTTCATTCGCGACTCGAATCGCCGAGTCAGCCCCTGACTCACCGAGTCTACCGATTTCCGAGTCATGTCCTGTCCAACTCACTGAGTCCCCACTCAACTCACTGATCTGAGTCTTAACTCGAAGGGTTTGGGGTTTCGCGACTTGACTCGCCGAGTCCAAGGCAATCTTCAACAGACTTGCCGAGTTGTTCATCCAACTCGTCGAGTTCATCTCCATCTTCATACTACTCGTCGAGTCCACTCGAAGGACTCGCCGAGTCTATTCAGTCCTTCAAATATTCAGAGGCTTTTGAGTCATGCATGGACTCCAAACTGCAGATCCACTCTTCTAAAGCCTATTCCTCACGTAAAGTGGCAAACTTTACGTGTAGATAAGGAGATCTAGGCTCAAAACATTATAAACTAGGGTTTAAGATAAGGAGGCTTTACAATCAACCCATAGACTGATGCTTTATGATTCTCTAGGCCAAGATACACTTAGATCTGAAGTAGCAACTTCAGATCTGGGCTTCTAACTCGAAATGGTTCTTAAACTTGCCCTTAAATCCCCAAATATCATGTTAAAGGTTGATCTATATGCAAAAGAGTGAAGGTAGCGACTCATTACCTTCAAATGCTCTAAAAAACCCCCACAAACTCCGGATCTACTGCCAATCCTTGGATCCCCAATAGTTCCCTTCTACCTTCTTCCTTCAAATCACCCAAAATGGCAAGAAAGCTTGAATGTGCAACAATGGAGGCTTAGGGGTTCGTATTCTGGATAAGAGAGGCTATAAGGAACCCTAAGGGAGAGAATGAGATGCTTAAATAGTGCACAAAGTCCTGGATTTAGGGTTCCCCTCTTCAGACCGGACTCACTGAGTCCTCTTTGCCGACTCGCCGAGTCGGTTACTTAATCGATCCCCTGGATCCTGCTCCGACTCGTCGAGTTCCTCCCTGGACTCGAAGAGTTGACCCTTTGACTTAGGGTTTTCTTTCCTTTCTTGGCCTTTCTGATTTTGAGTGTTACACTGAACATGCTCAAAGCGAAGGCCACATCAGGGCGAGTACAAGTCATAGCATACATAATAGATCCAACTACGGAAGCGTATGGTACTCGGCTCATTTCTGCTATCTCGACTCCGGTACTCGGGCATTGAGTCTTACTCAACTTGGCATTACTTTGGATTGGTAACTCTCCCTTATTTGAGTTCTCCACACTATAACGTTTTAGTACCTTGTCCAAGTAAGTATCCTGACTAAGTCCTATTAGTCTTTTACTTCGGTCTCTTACTATCCTTATTCCCAAAATATAGGAAGCCTCTCCGAGGTCCTTCATAGCGAAGCACTTCCCGAGCCAGGACTAAACTTCCTGCAGTGTCGGGATGTCGTTTCCTATGAGTAGTATGTCATCGACATACAATACGAGGAAGCTAACTATACTCCCACTAGCTTTGACATATACACATGATTCATTTGCACTTCATATAAACCCAAACTCTTTAACTTTCTCATCAAAGCAAAGATTCCATCTGCGAGACGCTTACTTAAGTCCATAAATGGACTTCTCAAGCTTGCACACTCTATTGGGATGCTTCGCATTGACAAAACCCTCTGGCTGAGCCATGTAAACATCCTCAGCCAACTTCCCATTAAGGAAAGCGGTTTTGACATCCATTTTCCATATTTCATAATCATGAAATGCAGCAATGGCCAGCATCACTCTAATAGACTTTATCTTAGCAACTGGCGAGAAAGTTTCATCATAGTCAACTCCGGGAGTTTGAGTGACACCCTTCGCAACCTATCGCGCCTTATATGTGTGCACATTCCCATCCACGTCGGTCTTCTTCTTGAAGATCCACTTGCACCCGACCGTCTTACGTCCGGGCACATGGTCAACCAAATTCCAAACTTGGTTGTCATACATGGACTGAATCTCGCTGTCCATTGCCTCTTTCCATTTTGCAGACTCCGGGCCTGCCATGGCTTCCTTATAGTTGTTAGGTTTGTCCAAATTCATTAGTGTACTATCGCTAATGAACGTATCCCCTTCCATAGTAATATGAAAACCATAAAATTGGGCTTGAACCCTAACTCTTTTAGAACGTCTAAGAGGTAAGGACTCGTCAATCAGTTCAACTGGAGTTTCCTCCTCAAGTTGAGCGCCAGCGTTTGAGGTTCCTTCATCGCTCGGCTCTTGAATCTCTTCAAGATTGATTTGCCTCCCACTGTCTCCTTGGATTATGAGTTCTCGCTCTCGGAAAACCCCTATCCTCGCAACGAAGACAACATTGTCACTCGGTCTATAGAAGAGATATCCAAAGGATTTATGCGGGTAGCCGATGAAAATACACCGTTCACTACGAGGTTCGAGCTTTTCGTGAGTCTCTCGTCTTACGAAAGCTTCTCAACCCCAAAACTTGATATATGCCAATGAGGGAGCTTTCCCTGTCCACATCTCGTGAGGTGTTTTGGCAACCTTCTTCGTAGGGACTAAGTTAAGGATACGGGCAACGGTCTCTGAGACATACCCCCAAAATGAGATAGGTAGTGAAGCACGACTCATCATGGAACAAACCATGTCTAACAAGGTTCGATTACGCCTCTCAGCCACACCATTCAACTGCGGTGTCCTAGGTGGCGTCAATTGCGAAACTATTCCGCATTCCTTGAGGTAGTCGTGAAATTCAAGACTTAGGTACTCTCCTCCTCGATCGGATCAAAGCATCTTTATTTTCCTGCGCAATTGATTCTCCACTTCTTGTTTAACCCCTTTGAACTTTTCAAAGGTTTCTGACTTGTGTTTGATTAAGTAGATATACCCATATCTACTATAGTCATCGGTAAAAGTCACATAGAAGCGATTCGCATCCTTTGTGGTGGATCTAAAGGGCCCACACACATCGGTGTGTATGAGATCCAATAAACCCTCACCCCTTTCACAAGTGCCAGTAAAGGGTGACTTGGTCGTCTTTCCATTAAACAAGACTCACACACGTCATCGTCCCTAAGGTCGAATGACTCCAACACTCCATCCTTTTGGATTTGGGCTATGCGTTTCTTGTTGACATGTCCAAGACGAAAATGCCACAAGCATGATTTATCCATACTATTGTGTGTGGGTTCTTCCAATAGTATGGATAAATCATGCTTGTGGCATTTTCGTCTTGGACATGTCAACAAGAAACGCTTAACCTAATATGCATGAAAGCGATAACTTATATACTATACATAAAAGGCTCTCGGTTGGACAGGCCCAAACCGGAGAATACAAGGCTAATCTACGAGCCCAAAAGACGCAATACAAAACATAACTTCAGCCCAACAATCTCCCCCTTTGCGTCAATTTGGAGCGAGACCATCACTTCGTACTTGGGCCGGCGGCTGAAGCTGGTACCTTCTTCTTCACGGTACTAAACAGACACTTGGTTATTGAAAGGATGGTCTGTCTAAACCGGATGTACCAATTGATCATGTCTTCAAAATATTTGATGTCATCGGCCGAATTGTCCTTACACCGCTTGATGATAGATAGGACGTGTTCCAAGCAGGTAGTGGTGTAGAGGTGCTTGTCAGCTAACGCGAACAGACATTTCTGTCCTTCGGCTCTGGTGAACATCACAGAGTTTCGCCGTGAATCTATCTTGCCCATTTTCATCGCGTTTAGATCACTGGCTGATCCCACAGGCTTGACTTTCGGTTTCTTCTTAAACACTGTGGCAACCTCCTGATCCATTAGGGCCACCTCCATGATATAGCATGCTAGCATCCTTTTGACATGGTCTAAGATGGGACCATATTCGGCTTCGTTTGTCAGCAAGATGTTGTACAATACTATCCAATCATGAGGGTTCAAATTGGGCAGATCCGCCAGAGAGATCATGTGAGCAGTTCTTGCAGATCCTCGGATAAGCTTGAACTTGACGTTTGTGAATCTCCCCACGGCGAATGGCTTCATCACCCGAACATTGACAATCTTCTGGGCGCTCCATGTAAGGAATTGTGGGCGAGCGGCCTCCAGATAAAAGTCAATGAGCTCCCTGTCAAGCTCATCGTTCGGATGCGGAACTTCGTAAATGTTGGAGAAGGCGTGAAAGATGAACGCCTTTCGAGTCAGCGGCATATCAAATTGCGAGTCGACCGAGTTGTTGCAGTCGAACGATATCACCGGCTCGAGCCATAGTATGCTTGGAGTCTCTATGGCCTCCTTTATCAGACGATCCCTGGTCCAGGCAGGGAAGAGCAACTTTCGGCTCTCAAGGAGATCGTTGGCTTCTTTCTGTTTACGTTCGGCTTCTTCAGCTTCACGTGCCACACGACTGACATCGTCATCAGTATTGCGACTGTTCTTTCTCTTCAACATGTCCGCAATAGTCTCCTTGTCTTCATCTTCATCTTCATCTTCATCTCCTCCCTTTGCAATGTTTTTCCCTTTGTCCTTCACACCCGAACCCGAGGCATGACCAGTTGGGGGTGGTTCGGTCGTGTGAGTTGCTTTTGAGGAAGGAGGTGGTTTCGATCCTTTCTTCTCATCTCCCCCTTGTTTCGGAATGGACACGAAACTGGGTAGGCCTTCAATTTTATTCAAGAGAGCCATGGCCGGAGAGAGTTTCTCAGCGAGAGTACGCCTCACCGAGTAATTGAGGATGGGATCGTGTGCTTCCAAGATGTTGGATAGAACGGCGTGGACATCCGAAACACACGTCTTGATGATTTCCCTTTCGGATCGAAGAGCCTCCAATTGTTGTTCGGAGTTGGAGAGTTGGGTGCTCTTGACCTTGAGGGCAGTAGTCTTACTCGCCAGGACGTCCATCAGTTTATTTTCAGCCGCAAGATCCTCTTGTAGCTTTGCCAAGCGGGCTTCAATGGAGGCACGGAGTGCCGAGTTGTCGTCGCTAAGGTTTTGTCTGAGGGTAGCGAACGAGGATAACTCCGTCTTCACAAACTGGGCCAATTGATTAACAATAGGTTCCAGTGTTGTTTTGTTGGCTACGGCGCTTTCCTGCATAGACTGCAGCAGGATTGTAGCGTCATGGAATAGTTTATCGACTTTTTCGGTCGCTGCCTCACAAGCTCGGGTGGAAGCGTCTATAGCAGCAGTAGCAGAGGCCACTGAGTCATGTTGAGCCTGAGAGAAGGCATCAACTATCCTCTGAATGGCAGCTTCAGATAAGGATGACTGCTGATTGGAAGAGGAGGCAAGAAGTTGATCAACCTTCTCGTTCAGCTCGCGGAGATGCTTCTTAGTAACAGGAGCATCATCCTCCTCATCGCTTTGAACTTGAAACGGACTGTAGTAGACCGAATCAAAGTTCAGATGGTCACCACCGAGGTATTGATCATCGCCATCGGAGGCGTCTTCAGGAGAGGGTGGTGGTGAGGTTGTGGGTGTTATGGGTTTGGTGGGTGCAGGTTGAGTGGGTGGGGGGTGAGTTTCGGGTGGTGGTTGTGTATGGGTTTCGGTTTGTGGAGGTTCGGTTACAGGTGGGGTTTCGGTTGATGTGGTGAATATGGGTGGTGGTATGGGGAATGAGGTTGGTGGTATAGTGGGGGTTATGGTGGGAATGGAAATAGGTATTGTGGGTGGAGGGGAAGGAACTGGGGATTGGTGAAGTTCCATCTCCGGGGTTGGGGACCGAGGAGGTGTGTTGCCTCTTTGTGGAGATTCGTCTCCTTGTGACTCCTCAGCGTCCGAACTTTCAACTTCGGATTCACTTGATGAAGAGGAAAGGATTAGCTTTCGCTTTTGTTGGGTCTTCCTCTTTTTCGGTTTTGGTGACGAGGCAGCCTTCGGTTGTTTGCGCTTCTTTGGAGTAGGTTTTGGGGCTTTGGATGGTTTCTTCCCCTTGTCGGCCTTCTTACCCCTTGCCACCGGTTTGTCGGCATCATGGATCGATCTCAACATGTCCGGTGTCAGTTCCCTCGGACCAGATGGCCCTAACTCCCTGATCGCCTTGATGAAGCTGCTTTCAGATGGCACACTGCCATACATCGACTCCGGAATAGAGCCAATGAAGGAGAATTTCGATGCAGCTGATACGATGATCTTCGTGGTGTGGAACGTACCAACCGAAGACATCGGTGCACCGTCAGCAGTTTGGACATCGAACTTGTCCATAGCCCACCTTGTGATCAAGATCCAGAACCGGGCTAGTGACACCTCGGAGTGTCGGGAAGTGGAAGAGAGGCTCTGAATCAGTTGTTGCCAAAGAACAAATCCGTAGTCCAGATTGATCCCGTTGTACACCGCATACATAATCGACAGAAAAAGACGACTGGCCCCGTCCGATCCTGAACTTCGTTCTGACAGTCCCTTGAAGAGAACTGTAAATAACCCATTCCATTGGGGCGGTAGGCATGACTTCTTGAATCTGGCGACGGAGGTGAGAACTTCCGTGTAGCCCATGTTGTAGAACATGCTGTAGAGCATACCAACTGGAATTGTCTCCGGGTGAACACGCGATGGGTCAGCAGCAAACCCAAGCATAGAGCAAAAGCGGGGACGAGAAATCGACGTCTTGTGTTCCGCCACTTCGAAAAAGATTCTGTCAACGGCCTTGTCGTAATATGCCGTTGCGTAGACCTGAGATAGTGCCACCATTGGCACCGTTTCAATCCGTGACAGTGCCGGAGCAAGCTGGGAGTATTTGAGACACTCGATGACCGGCGACATGTAGGGATCATAGGCCAGTGGGTTCAGATCAATCACGAGGCATTGCTGAGGGCGGATTGGAAGAATCTGAGAAGTAGCATGGACGGAAGAGGATTCAGCCATTGTTGCAGGTTGGAGAAGAAGATAACCGGGAGAGAGTTTGGAAGTATTTTTGCTTTGGAAATTATGGGGGCAGTAAAGAGGTAAAAGGTGGTCTAGCTGGGGTTTTATAGTAGGTGATAGGAGAGAGAAAGATCGATTCAAATCTCTTATGGAAATATGGAAGGGTTTTTGAGAGACTGATTGGTGACAGTTGGGACGTGCGATGATCACGTAGGAGAGAGAGTGTCAGATTCCTAGGATCACGCCGCCCAATAAGCGCCGGTTCAGAGAGAGGAACCGTTTCTATTTCCACACGCGCCATTAATGCCTGATGGATGACGCTTCAATACTTGCACACGCGTCCAATAGTGTCAGAAAAAGCGCGACCTCTTCAAATTCACGCGCCTGCTTTTTACCGTCGTTTGAATTCCTATTCTTTGAACTTCCGCAGCGTCAGCATCTTTTGTCTTTTCCCCTTTTAAACGGCTGTTTGAAATTAATAATCCACGTGGCTAATTTTTGACCACAACTTCATTTGTAATCATCCAATAAATATCCAGCCTGTAAAATAATTAGTAACGGAATTTTTGAAAATTTTGGATTTTCGTGCAAAGAGTGTAAAAGAAAAAGAAATAAAGCAACTCTTTTTAGGATAATCTGTGATGTCCATAAGGACACGAAACTGATGATCCCGGGCACGAATCTCTTCCTTCAAAGTCAAGAAAGACCTCAAAGTGTTAGTGTGGAATCCCGTTAAATTACGATCAAACATTTATTAATAAATGTTGAAAGGCTTCTTTTAATAAGGCAAATTAATGGTGGTTTCGCTTTGATTCATCAATTCAATTCTTGATATAAGAACGAATGTGAACAAAGTACTTGTGAGACCAGTGTAGTCTGTTGAACAAGTAGGTTTGGAGTGGATTTTTAAGTGACTTGGAGAGGTATAAAATCTCAGATAAAAATTATAACTGGATCCCATGGGAAGAAATGTTATGGTGTGTAACAATTTCATTGGAACCACGCAAAAAAGAAAAGAAATTGAGATTTCATGAAGGTACATTCGTCAATTCATTGGTGAAAGCTTGATCAAGTTGATTGGTCACCGTCAATTCTTTGGTGTTGAATGTTGGGTTTCACTCAGTTCGTAGTGGCACGAAACTAAGATCATTAACACAGAAGTTGTGTAACCATAAACCTCAGTGGTAGTTTCTGAGAGTCTCAAGGGTTACAGTGATGAAACGAGTGTTATGGAGAATTTGTAATGGAGATGGTGAAAGAAGACATAGTACCTCTGCTGCGAACATAAGGACCAAGCAGGAGACTCTGAACTCATGGGAGAATAGAGTGAGGTAGCTCATGATTAGAATAATTAAGTTAGCCTTATTGGGAAGACAAGGTTTGTGTATACCAAGTCGTGAAGGCTATTATTCAAAATCTTATGAGGCTTGGGACACATACAGCAGCATGCTTCTAGGGACACTTAAGTAATTCAGCAGATATATTCCCATAAACAAACGAGCACACAAAGAAAAATAAAAGAAAATATTTTTGTAGTTTTTGAAATTTATATATATAGAAAAAAAAATTAAAAATAAAAAAAATTATGGAAGAGTAAAAAAAAACAATTAAAAAAAACTTTGAAAAAGATTGAAAAACCGAACCCGAGCGTTCGGTTGGTTTCGGTTGGAAAAAGTTAAAAAACCGAACCCGAACGTTCGGTTAGTTTCGGTTCTTGAAAATTTTGAAAAACCGAACCCGAACCTTCGGTTGGTTTCGGTTCTTGAAAATTTTGAAAAACCGAACCCGAACCTTCGGTTGGTTTTGGTTCTTGAAAATTTTTAAGAAACCAAGGAGATTAGATATGCAATAAAAAAAAAATTATACGTAAAGAAAATAAATTTTGCACAAGAAATATACAACACAGAAAAACTACCTTTGAAGTAATGAGCGAGTCAGATAGTTGAACCGAACCCGAACGTTCGGTTGGTTTCGCTTCTTATGGTTGAGATTGAGTGGTAGTGTGAGGAACTGATTCTGATTCCATCATACCGAGCCCTTGCAAAATTTTATTGAATGAGGCTTCTGGAAGAGCTTTGGTGAAGACGTCAGCCAGTTGATCAGTGGTTCTTACGAAGTGAACTTCGACATTTCCATCTTCCACATGATCTTTGATGAAGTGATACCTTAGTGCTATGTGTTTGGTTTTAGAATGTTGCACCGGGTTATGACAGATCCTAATTGCACTTTCAGAGTCACAATATAGAGGGATCTTCTTCATATTGAGTCCATAGTCTCGAAGTTGACTCTGGATCCAAATCACTTGTGATGTGCAGGATGCAGCGGCAATGTATTCCGCTTCAGCAGTAGACAGCGACACACATGTTTGTTTCTTGGACTGCCAGCTGACCAACTTCCCATCAAGAAATTGACAGCCACCAGTTGTGCTTTTGCGGTCGAGTCCACATCCTCCAAGGTCTGCATCAGAATAGGCTTGAACAAAGAAGCCTGAGTTGGATGGATACCATAGACCCAAGGAGGCAGTTCGCTTGAGATAGCGTAGGATGTTCTTCACTGCCAGCATGTGAGGTTCGCGTGGGTTAGCCTGAAATCGAGCACAATAACATACAGAAAACATGATGTCAGGCCTGCTAGCAGTTAGATACATCAGTGAGCCAATCATTTGACGATAGAGCGTGATGTCGACGGCCGGTTTATCGAGTGAAGGGGTAAGTTTGGTGCCGAATGCCATAGGGACTTTGACTTTTGAGTCTCCCATCATGCCAAACTTTGCTAGGAGAGCCTTCGTGTAAGCTTCCTGATTGATAAAGATGCCTTCGGGTCCCTGTCTTATATTTAAACCAAGGAAAAAATTAATAGGACCCATTGAGCTCATTTCAAACTTAGTCTCCATCAACTTTCTGAATTCAGCTGTTAAGCTGGGATTCGTAGAGCCAAAGATGATGTCATCGACATAAATTTGAACTATCATAAGGTGGTTACCTTCCTTTTTGCGAAAGAAGGTGGGGTCAACCGAACCTTGTTTGAATTTGGACATCTTTAAAAATTTTGTAAGCGTTTCATACCAGGCCCTCGGAGCTTGTTTGAGGCCGTACACAGCTTTATCCAGAATGTAGCAATGATGTGAATACTTTTCGTTCACGAACCCAGGAGGTTGCTCCACATACACCGTTTCTTCAAGTTCTCCATTGAGAAATGCGCACTTGACGTCCATTTGGAATACCTTGAAGTTTTTGTGAGCAGCATAGGCCAGAAATATTCTAACTGATTCTAGTCTAGCTACTGGAGCGAACGTCTCTTCGTAATCTATCGCTTCCTCCTGACAGTATCCTTTGACAACCAGGCGAGCCTTGTTTCTTATGACATTACCTTCCTTGTCCATTTTGTTTCTAAAAACCCATTTGAGACCAACAACTGAAGCATCCGGAGGAGTTGGAATGAGGCGCCAGACTTTGTTCCTCTCAAACTCGTTTAGTTCGTCTTGCATAGCTTGAACCCAATCAGAGTGATCGAGGGCAGTGTTCACTGTCTTCGGTTCGACTTTTGATACAAATGAGTTAAACATACAAAACTCTACTTTTGAGAATAAGGATGTCTGTTTTGCCTTCAGTTGAGATCGGGTCAGAACCTTGTCAGATACATCACCAACTACTTGAGAGATAGGATGATCTCTGGTCCATTTTGTAAGAGGAGGGTAATTCGGATCAAAGGATGGATCTAGTTCAGCGTTGATCATCTCTTCAGGCTCAGATTGGCTATCGAAATCAAGCGTCATATCATCATGCTCCCCCTCAATTGATGAGTCTTGAGAAACATGAGGTTCAGGGGTTTCTTGCGGTGCTAAAGTTTCAGGCATTGAAGCACCTTCGTTTGGAGGGGCATCTTCGGTTGGAGAGGTACCTTCGGTTGGTGAAGGACCTTCGGTTGAAGTAGTAGAGCTTGGCTCCCCCTGGACTTGTGAGCTTGGCTCCCCCTCGACTGAAGCATTGTTGGTTGGAGATTCAACAGTAGGCGTTTCTCCTTCATGCATTCTTCTTGCAGCATCTTCGACAATCTGCTTCATATGATCTATTTTGTTGTCGGCTGCTCCTGCTTCTGAGAGAGAAGCTTTTTCCGGTTCATCAAAGAGATCCAAAAAATTCTCGTACATATTGGCGATTGAGACTGTGACTTGACCAGTTTGAGGGAAGATTTCCCTGGCAGTGTCATTTATGGCCTGTAGCTTCTTGACATAACTATCGTCGAAGGTCACATAGTATGTTTCTTCAATCCTTCTTGATCGTTTGTTTAGGATCCTGTACGCCTTTGAAGTGAGTGAGTAACCCAGAAAGATTCCCTCGTCGGCTTTGACATCAAACTTGTTGCGGTGTTCTTTAGAGTTAAAGATGAAACACCTTGAGCCAAAAACGTGGAAAAATTTCACATTGGGCTTCCTGTTGTTCAGTATCTCATATGGTGTGAGCGTGAATCGCTTGTTGAGATATGACCTGTTTTGTGTATAACAAGCAGCAGAAATAGCGTCAGCCCAAAAATAAAGAGGTAAGGAAGCGAAACTTAACATGGTTCGGGCAGCTTCACACAGAGATCGGTTTCGTCTTTCGACTATTCCGTTCTGCTGTGGTGTGTAGGGAGCTGAGAAATTATGACTAATTCCCTTTTCTGCAAGAAACTCTTCAAACTCCTTGTTCTTGAATTCGAGACCATTGTCGCTTCTGATGTTCCGAACGACCTTCTTGAGCTGGATTTCAATTTGCTTGATAAATACTTTCAGCTTTTGAGTCGCTTCAGATTTGAGCTTTAGAAAGAACACCCATGTAAATCGTGAAAAGTCATCAACGATAACAAGAATATACTTGCTACCACCGATGCTTTCTATAGATGAAGGACCACACAAATCGATATGAAGCAATTCGAGTGGTTCAACAACTTTTGTGTTGATTATAGATGGGTGACTTTGACGACTCTGCTTTCCCATTTCGCATGCAGCACATAAATGTTCTCTGTCGAACTTGAGCAATGGAAGACCCCTAACATGACCTCCAGTGACAAGTCGGTTGATATCTTTGAAATTGAGATGAGAGAGTCTTCTGTGCCACAACCAGCTTTCATCGGATTGAGCTTTTGATAGCAGACAGATTGCTGGGTTTCCTTTGATAGGTTTCATGTTCAGCGGAAACATTTCACCCTTTCGCTCTGACTTCAGAATCACTTTCTTTGTTGTTTTCTCTATGATTTCAGAACCTTCATCATCGAATGAAACTTTGAGACCTGTACCTCCAACAAGCTGAGATACACTGATGAGGTTGTGTTGAAGTCCTTCCACATAAGCCACCTTTCTTATGGTAAAATCGCCATTCGTTATCATTCCATATCCCTTTATGGTGCCGTAAGAGTTATTTCCAAACTTAACGTTGCCACCATTTGCAAGAGATCTGTATTCCCTGAGTTCCTCCTTCCTTCCTGTCATGTGACGTGAGCAGCCACTGTCGATGTACCATTCTTCGTCAAACTGCTCGTCACTTATAACCTGCAAAAATTAAGCAGATTTAGGAACCCAAAGCTTCTTGGGTCCATGTGAGGATTTCATGGGAACAGGAATAGTTAGAGAGATATCAACAAGATATGTTCTTTTAATCAAAGTTGTTTCATCTTTCTTTTTAATGGTGAAAACTTTTATTTTGTTAAGATTAGGTTGGTTTCCTTTGGGCTCAGGCTTGGATTCATCGACCTTTTGCTTTCCCTTCTGTTCAGCTGATGAATGAAATTTTTGAGAAAAAGTGGGATTAGCTTTAGAGCAAGATGAAGATGAGTGAGTAGGAGTAGAATGATGAGAAGAGTTAGATCGAGAGAATTTGGATGGGGATGGAGGTGTCTTCCTTGCTGATGACTCTTGGTGACCCTTTAGCTTTTGATCGTTGGTGGGTTTAACCTTTAAGTCTTGTTCTCTTCTGACTTCAGAACCGAACCTCTGAGTTCGGTTGGAGTTGTTCTTGGAACCGAACCTTTGGTTTCGGTTGAAATCCTTTTCAGAACCGAACCTTTGCTTTCGGTTGGTATTTTCATGCGAACCGAACCTTGGCTTTCGGTTGGTATCTTCGTGCGAACCGAACCTTGGCTTTCGGTTGGTATCTTCTTGCGAACCGAACCTTGGCTTTCGGTTGGTATCTTCTTGCGAACCGAACCTTGACTTTCGGTTGTTGGAATCGTCATGCTTTCCTACGGGATCATGTTCATACTTCAGATTCTTCTCCTTGTGCGAATAGTATGCATTCTGGGAGTGCCAGAATTGTTTCCTTTCAGAAAGGTTTTTTCTGTATCTTAGGTTCCTTTCTATCTTTTTATCCCTCATCTGTTTAGGTTGATGATGAACGTTCGCTTTCGCTTTTGATGTCACTTTGGCTGGTTCCTTTTGATCTTTAGGAGTTTTTCTTTGAGCTGAGGGTGCAGAGGGAATGTTTGACGAAGACGCAGTTTGCCCTGAGGAAGTGGAAGGAGTATCTGATGAAGTTTCACTTCGAGCTGTTGGCGTTGAAGGAATGTCTTCTTTTGCCGAATGATCACCCTTTTGAGGAGTGTCTTTAGTACCACATGTGCTTGGTTCACTGAAATTATCCGGCTTGTTCAAAGGTTCAGGTATGTATCTCCCTTTCTTCATCCAAGAGGTTCTTTCAGATAGGCCAACGGTTTCGTTTCCATTGTCAATGGGAGCTTCCCAGAAGAACTCATCACAGCCATCAGCATTGTCTTCGTTAACAATAGCCGTGAGTTCAGCTGTCTGATGTTCGGTTACTCCAGTCACTTTGTATACCTGATTCGGAGTGGTTCTGACCTTTTGATAGACAACAGCCTTTTCTACTAATTTCGGGGACTTTTGTTGGGACAATCTAGCAAATTCCACAGAATTTTCAGAAATAAGATTTTTGTGGTTTTCAGTTTCGCTTTTCACAAATTCTGAGCAGTCAACCGTATCCTCTACAGAAATTTCACTCATGTTTTCGTCCTCGTTAAGCTCAGATGCATTTTCAACATCAATTTTATTTTCTGAGCTTACTTTGGCATTTAGAGAGTCAAACTTTTGTATGGTTTCGGTTCTCAGTTTAAGTCTATCATTTTCGTCCAAAAGATTTTTGAGCATGTCCTTATGGTCTTTGGATTTAATGAAGGACTCAATTTTGTCCAGTCCAATTTGATAAGATGGGTTGACATCATCAGACGAAATCACACTCTCACAATTGTAAGCTTCGGCATCGATTTCATCCTCCTTAAATTCAAGGAATGGTAAAATCATACGATGGATCTTTTTGCCTATTTCACAGTCTAAGTGCAGCTGAGTAATATTGGAATATAAACGTTTAGCTATTAAACAAAAAACATTTCGTTGTTTTAACAATTTCAAATTGTCTCTTTGCAAATAAATGTTTTCGTCTTTGACTTTAATTAATTCCGACTCTTTTAACTCAATCCACATACGCCGCTCCTCACTCTTCGACGCCACCCTGCTTAATTGATCAGTCAGGTTAGAATTGGTGACTCTAGTTTGAGTTAAGCTACTATCTAAATGAGAAATTCTTGTGTTAACGTTTTTTAGTTCTTTCTCATATGAGGATGATGGTACTTTAGATGAAATAAAAACAGATTGTACCTTCTTTATCAGTTCATCAAGCTCATTGAACTGTTGGCTGAGTGGTTTGGCAGTGAAGCACATATCTTCCTGCACTTTCGGTCCATTGCTTCCTCCATCGGTATTGTATCCCCTCATTTGAGATGCGCTTGACACCATGAAGCATTTTCCACCATTGCTTTCCTCCTTAGCCATATAAGCCTTTCCATGAGTAGGCTTCCTCACTTCTTCATCTTCTGAGTCAGTAGACCAAACTTCGGTGCTACCGAACTCATCGTTATTAACCGAACCCTGCACAATAAGAGCATTAATAGAAGGGTTAGCGGTAGACTTTTTCTTCCTCAACTCGTCCAACCTCTTCTGCAGTACAGCTTCCTCATCCTTTCCGTCATCCTTTTCAGCCATCTTTTTAAGGACACAGTCCTTAGCATAGTGGTTCTTGCCACCACAGTAAAAACAGCTTACTCCGGAATCACCGTCTGCCTTCGGTTCCTTCTTGGACTCCTCAGCCTTCGGTTCATTGTTTGCCTTCTCAGAGCTATAACTCCCCTGCCAGTTTCGGTTTTTGTTGCTGGGGAACCTCTTCTTTATGAACCTCTTAGGATTGGATACCATCATGGCATAATCCTCAGTTGTGAGGTCATATTCTTCCAAGTTGAGCTCTTCATCCTCCATCACAGCTTTACTTTTAGATAGGAGGGCCAACGAACCAAGACTAGACACCACGTTCTTCTCTTGAACAACAATCTTCTCTTGGGACTTTAGAATACCCACCAGTTTCGCCAAAGAGTATGATTTAAACTGTTCATGGGCTTTGACTGTGGAAACAACTGCTCTCCATTCCGATCTCAGTCCGTTCAAGAAAGTAACCTTTTGTTCGATGAGCTTCCTTTCAATGTCGTGTTTGATCATCTTGCTGAGAAGATGATTGAAGCGATCAAACGTCTGAGTCACGGTTTCTTCGGCCCCTTGCCTGAATTCTCCAAACTCAGATAGAAGCAAGGTTTGGATGGAGTGTTCAAGATCTTCGTCTGTTGAATACAGTTCGCGAAGTCTATCCCACACTTCCTTCGCCGTAGTGCATGAGCTGACTAGTCTGAATGTGTCGGACTGAAGGGCGAATCTGATCAACCTAAGTGCCTTAATATTGCACTGGAATTTATCTTTCTCGTCCTGCGCAATATTCGTCACGTCCTTGAGCAAATCGTTGTATTCTTTTTGCGTCTTGATAACTCTGGATGTCGCTGAATGAGAAAATGGTCCATTGATAATGGCTTCCCATATGAGAAAACCATTGTCCTCCGATCCAATCACGTAATCTTCAAAATGATGCGCCCATACTTCATAGTCATGGGTGTATAAGATTGGAATCTTTGTCGTCGAACCAATGCTGTTGGAAATATTAATAGGGTTTGATTGCGTTGCGTCCATAATGATCGTAATAACCTGTTCAAAGATCAGACTTGTAATAAAGCAGATTAGGGCAAAACAATAAATACTAAGATACGTCAATTAAGATGACGGCTCAATAAATATCGATGATTGCGGAAAACCCTAATGAAAATCTTTTTCACATAAAAGAAGTGTATCGATTACACAGCCTCCTGCTCTGATACCAATTGATGAGATTTAAACACAATAGCTTTTAATCTATAAAGATCGATTAGATCTTGAACAAGTGTGTGAATGTGAAACTGCAAGAACACAATATAAATAACAAGGAAGAATGCAATATTAAGAACAAACAGCTTGAATCAAACGTGTCGAATGATTAAATAAAATCCTTAGAAGAGCTCGATTAAGAACATCAACTGTAAAGGATTAGAAGATTACAAGAGAGCAAAAATCGTAAACTCTGGAGCGCTAAAACAGAAATCTTGAATCTTAACCTAATATGCATGAAAGCGATAACTTATATACTATACATAAAAGGCTCTCGGTTGGACAGGCCCAAACCGGAGAATACAAGGCTAATCTACGAGCCCAAAAGACGCAATACAAAACATAACTTCAGCCCAACAGGCGCGATAGGTTGCGAAGGGTGTCACTCAAACTCCCGGAGTTGACTATGATGAAACTTTCTCGCCAGTTGCTAAGATAAAGTCTATTAGAGTGATGCTGGCCATTGCTGCATTTCATGATTATGAAATATGGAAAATGGATGTCAAAACCGCTTTCCTTAATGGGAAGTTGGCTGAGGATGTTTACATGGCTCAGCCAGAGGGTTTTGTCAATGCGAAGCATCCCAATAGAGTGTGCAAGCTTGAGAAGTCCATTTATGGACTTAAGTAAGCGTCTCGCAGATGGAATCTTTGCTTTGATGAGAAAGTTAAAGAGTTTGGGTTTATATGAAGTGCAAATGAATCATGTGTATATGTCAAAGCTAGTGGGAGTATAGTTAGCTTCCTCGTATTGTATGTCGATGACATACTACTCATAGGAAACGACATCCCGACACTGCAGGAAGTTTAGTCCTGGCTCGGGAAGTGCTTCGCTATGAAGGACCTCGGAGAGGCTTCCTATATTTTGGGAATAAGGATAGTAAGAGACCGAAGTAAAAGACTAATAGGACTTAGTCAGGATACTTACTTGGACAAGGTACTAAAACGTTATAGTGTGGAGAACTCAAATAAGGGAGAGTTACCAATCCAAAGTAATGCCAAGTTGAGTAAGACTCAATGCCCGAGTACCGGAGTCGAGATAGCAGAAATGAGCCGAGTACCATACGCTTCCGTAGTTGGATCTATTATGTATGCTATGACTTGTACTCGCCCTGATGTGGCCTTCGCTTTGAGCATGTTCAGTGTAACACTCAAAATCAGAAAGGCCAAGAAAGGAAAGAAAACCCTAAGTCAAAGGGTCAACTCTTCGAGTCCAGGGAGGAACTCGACGAGTCGGAGCAGGATCCAGGGGATCGATTAAGTAACCGACTCGGCGAGTCGGCAAAGAGGACTCAGTGAGTCCGGTCTGAAGAGGGGAACCCTAAATCCAGGACTTTGTGCACTATTTAAGCATCTCATTCTCTCCCTTAGGGTTCCTTATAGCCTCTCTTATCCAGAATACGAACCCCTAAGCCTCCATTGTTGCACATTCAAGCTTTCTTGCCATTTTGGGTGATTTGAAGGAAGAAGGTAGAAGGGAACTATTGGGGATCCAAGGATTGGCAGTAGATCCGGAGTTTGTGGGGGTTTTTTAGAGCATTTGAAGGTAATGAGTCGCTACCTTCACTCTTTTGCATATAGATCAACCTTTAACATGATATTTGGGGCTTTAAGGGCAAGTTTAAGAACCATTTCGAGTTAGAAGCCCAGATCTGAAGTTGCTACTTCAGATCTAAGTGTATCTTGGCCTAGAGAATCATAAAGCATCAGTCTATGGGTTGATTGTAAAGCCTCCTTATCTTAAACCCTAGTTTATAATGTTTTGAGCCTAGATCTCCTTATCTACACGTAAAGTTTGCCACTTTACGTGAGGAATAGGCTTTAGAAGAGTGGATCTGCAGTTTGGAGTCCATGCATGACTCAAAAGCCTCTGAATATTTGAAGGACTGAATAGACTCGGCGAGTCCTTCGAGTGGACTCGACGAGTAGTATGAAGATGGAGATGAACTCGACGAGTTGGATGAACAACTCGGCAAGTCTGTTGAAGATTGCCTTGGACTCGGCGAGTCAAGTCGCGAAACCCCAAACCCTTCGAGTTAAGACTCAGATCAGTGAGTTGAGTGGGGACTCAGTGAGTTGGACAGGACATGACTCGGAAATCGGTAGACTCGGTGAGTCAGGGGCTGACTCGGCGATTCGAGTCGCGAATGAAAGGATTCTGAGCGTATGAACTCGGAGAGTCAGTAGGCAGACTCGGCGAGTAGGGTTGACCTGGAAGGTTGACTTTGACCATCACTCTGAATTTGACCAGAGTGGACTTAGTTGACTTTCATAGGACAGTTAGACTAAGTGCTATATTGATATTCATAGCTCGGGGAGCTAGTGGAGCAGCGGTTCAGAGAGAGTTGTCAGACAGCGGCCACAGGGATTACCAGCAAGTTCAACAGTACCAGGTGAGTTTCCCTTTATGTGGATGGGTCTAAGGCCACAATGTCGACCCATGTAGTTACAAGTAGGAAGACCCGAGGGTTAGCCCTAGGCACTATATGCTAGTATAATATTTAGGACCAAGGTCCATTGATAACGGGTGGGTGCCCAGGAATGGTTTGCATGATAGAGTATACTTGTTGTCTATGTGATACTTGTATGAGCCTGGTAGGGAGGTGAGTACGGGCAAGGTCTCGTATCTCACCAACAACAGAGTGTGTACGGGGTTCCATATCTCATTGGTAGCAGAGCAAGGGCGAGGCCTAAGTTAGGAAAAGAGTGAGTGTGGGCCGGGCCCGTATCTCACTATCAGTAGGAGCGTGGACGGGGTTCCATGACTCATCAATAGTAGGACAGGGGCGAGGCCAAAGATAGACGAGGCCTTAGAACAGGATTCAGTAGTATTGTTTAGCTTATGTGTTGTGATATGTTTATGCGTTAGTATACGTTAGCGGGCGAGGCCCAATGACGGGCGAGGCCTAAGTGAAACAGATCTATATCCGAGCGAGGCTCGAAGCCAGGCGGGGCCTGTTGTAGCGGGCGAGGCCCGAGGTAGAGGGCAAGGCCCGAGGTAGAGGGCGTGGTCCAGTACTTGCAATTTGCGATTATGTGTTTGGTATGTGGTAGGTTGGGGAACTCACTAAGCTTCGTGCTTACGGTTTTCAGTTTTGGTTTCAGGTACTTCCGGTAGCGGAGGGAAGAGCTCGGGTTGATCGCATGGCACACACCATAGAGTAGACAACCTGGGAATGTTTTACTCTGATAATGAAAATATGTGTTGGAATTAATACTTAGATTATGTTATGGATTGATAAATGTGTTTTAAGTAATGTTTTATAAAATAAGTTTTTTTAGTCTTGAAAATTGGGACATTACAGTCAGTAGATATCAAGGGAAAGCCGGCAGAGCGCATTGGACCGCAGTCAAGAACATTCTTAAGTACCTTCGGAGGACCAAGGAATGGTTTCTAGTCCTCGGTGGGAGTGATGACTTAAAGGTGCGAGGGTATAGTGACTCCAGCTTTCAGACCGACAGAGACAACTATCGTTCGCAGTCGAGCTGGGTCTTTAATCTTAATGGAGGAGTAGTGACATGGAAAAGTTCCAAGCAAGAAACCGTAGCTGATTCAATGTGCGAATCAGAGTACATTGCAGCAAGCGAAGCATCGAAGGAGGCAATATGGTTGAAGAACTTCATTGGAGACCTTGGAGTTGTGCTTACCATAAAGGATCCCATGGAAAATTTATGTGATAATGAAGGAGCGGTTGCCTTGACCAAGGAACCGATGGATCATGGTAAATCTCAACATATCAACAGAAAATATCACTTTATTCGACATCGGGTAAAAGAAGGACTCCTCGTAGTGAAGAGGGTATCGTCAGAAGATAACCCAGCAGATCCGCTTACGAAGGGACTGAGTAGGGTTAAGCACTTGCAGCACGCTAGGAGCATTGGGCTGAAGGACGATATTAGTTTAGATTAGATAGTTTAGAAACGTGTAATAGATAAATGTAATTGACATTTGATGATTAAATAAAAGAGTATTATTTATAAGTAAAGTTACTATCTTATGTTAATTGTTTAACTATTGTTTCATTTTTGCATGTTTTGAGTTCCTGAATAATTGAATTATTTAAGAATAATCGAATTATTCGAACGGTACACAGTTGTTCATATGTAGAAAGTAGATATGAATGACGATTGTCATGAATAGGTGTGTAGATTGTCTAAAAGGTATTAGACATAGCAAAGGTTTGCTACAACGTTCATGAGTGCTTATGAACAAGTTTTGAGCATTGGAATAAACCCACGCTTGCTGGAATCACTTCATGGAATTTATCACGAGTGATTGCAAGGCGATAATATCATATGGTCTTAAAACCTATATATATGGTTTATTGTTTGTTGGTTGGTTGTACATTGATAATGCGAAAACGCATCAGTAACTTGATGTCATAAAACGCATTGTTGTGTATGATTTGATTAGTGAATAATAAATGCATATAAGTCATAAGTTTATCCGCTCCTTTTATCCTAAGAGGGTAAAAGCGATGTCAGGGCCCCTCGATGATTTGATTTGACTTATGTGTCGGGCCCGGTCAGGACTGAATTGATGTGTTCAATTAAGTTCTATGTCAAATGAATCTGAGATCGAGAAACATACTAATGGACAATAAGTATGACTATGTTCCATGTGATTGTCCGCACGATATCTAGAATAGAGGACTATACGATCCCTTATGTAAAGGACAGGTTGCTGATAAGATCAGAGTTCGACAACGTCTTTGAGAGCGACGATTGCTAATCGATATATGCTTACATTATAGTTACTAGACTTATCCAAGTGGGAGACTGTTGGATTAGTGTCTAAGCCCATAACTATATTTGGTAAGTATTTGACCCACTTGTGCATGGTCCTTTTGGGTTGTCTTCACCTTAGCAACTTGACAGGGTAATTTTATAGAGAGAGAGAGAGAAGAAATTATGATTTATTAATATACTATAAGAATAATATATTAAAAGAGAAATCATATTATTTGATTAATATTGGTCATAAATTAATTAGGAATTAATTGTTGTAATAGTGTCTAAGGCTACAACTATATTAGGCAAGTATTTGATCCGATTGTGCATGGTCCTTTTGGGTTGCCTTCACCATAACAACTTGACAGGATGATTTATTATGAGAGAATAAATATTATTAATATATTATGAGGATAATATAAGGAATAATAATATTGTTATTTGATTAATATAAGTCATAAATTAATTAGAATTAATTTGGTGACTTAAAGAGATTAATTAAATAAGAGGGTATAAACTGTCAATTGTTTGATAGTTACACTTTGGGCTGTAAATCCCTCTTGGATAGGGTTGGACGATTTCTAGGGCTTGGGATAAGCCAAAAATCGTCCAAGGGCTTATCTTGGAAAGGATTTGGATTGGTTGATATACATGACTATAATCTTGATCTAATTAAAGATATTTATCAATTAATAAAATATTTAATTTCCTTATGTGATAATTAATTAATTATTTTGATTAAATTGGTAAATTATTTTGCAAGAAATCATTAAATAAATCAAATATGGATAATTATGGAATTAGTTGTTAATTAAGATTGTTTGTTATTTGATCCTCCATGTTTTAAATGTTTAAAACTTGCCCTCAAGTTTTGAAATTTATGTTTTGTGATTAAAAGTTTAATTTAGACAATTAAATTTCAAACCCTAGAATTTTACAAGTTTAAAATCCAACCCTATACTAATATAATATTACAAGATTAATATGTATATATATATATATATATATATATATATATATATATATATATATATATATGTATAACTAAAATGCTAGTCTTACCGTTAGTAGGCCTCATTCACGAAGCCGGTCTATAAGGTGGTTATAAGGTTACGGCCTATAAAATGGCGCTTAATGTGTGTACACTCACACCCACCGCTTGCTTGATCGGTGGAGGGTCGTTAGCCGAACGGGTAGGATAGGGCAACCTCATCCTCTCATTAAAAGTATAATATGAAATATAAAGTAACTACATGTTTTTCAAAAATTTCCCAATCTTAGTTACTTTAGGAAAAGTGAATTGATGCAATCCCATGAAATTACACTTTGCACCCTTGCTAAGAAGTTAGTGGAGCGTGTGTGGTTTACCGGCACACTAATTGGTTCTAAGCAAAGGTGGCAAAGGGTGATTCATTGTTTATCATAGTTCGATGGAGCGTGTGTGGTTTACCGACACATCGAATAGGTGATCGTTACAATGAAGGCACCATGTAAATTTGCATGGTAATTCACACCCGCTTTGTGATCCTCGGTATCCCAGTCACAAACAAGAAGGGCATATCGAGATTTAAACATGCCATTGAAAAGTTTCAATGAATCTCATCTAGACCTAGGAATTCTCAATACATTTAGAACTTAAAGTTATGTTTGGTGGTGGAGAATTAGTGAATCGTCATTCACTTACCTTCAAATTGTTTGCATGTTAGATTACGGCATCCCTTTTCTAATATGTAAATATTGTTGTTGGATCCTAGCCCTAAATTTCTTATTGGGTGATAATTAGGGATTCATATTCTAATTTATCTTTATCCTTTCTATTTGTAGATGTCAAACGCAAACAACGTTGCTGCTAGTTCATTCACATTGATGAGCCTTTGTCAAAAGGTCACTTTCGATGGGACGAACTTTAGCGAATGGATAAGATACATTCACACTATTGCTCGCTATGAGGACAAGGAGTATGTCCTCGATGAGAAGCTCGAGAAAATCAACCCTGAAATCGCTACTCCGGCTGAAATGACCGCTTTTGAAACTCACGAGCGTGATGCAACGAAGGTACATTGCATCATGATAGCCACTATGAACTCCGAATTCCAAAAGTCCTATGAGGACATGTACCCGTACGAGATGCACCAAGACTTGTTGGAGAGATACCACCAAAACGCGAGACAAGAGCGTTATGAGATTTTCACTAACATGATTTCCGCTAAAATGGGTCATGGAGAGTCTCTTACCGTGCACCTGCAAAAGATGCAAAGGTATGTCAACCGTCTTCGCAAGTTGAATGTTGACTTTGGGGAAGACTTGGCGATCGACATGGTGCTTCACTCTTTGCCTCCAAGTTACAATCAATTTAGGATGACCTACCACATGAACAAAGAAGAGGTCACCCTAAGCAAGCTCCAAGGTCTCTTGAGGGTCATTGAGAGCAACTTCAAGGACAAGTCTGTTGCACCAACTCCCAATCCACCCGCTGCTCCTGTGTTGGCTATTGGACAAGGAAGGGGAAAGAAGAGGAAGGCTTCATCTAAGAACCATCGCAAGGTTAAGTCCTGAGATGGTGCTTCTTCTAGTGGGACCAAAGTTGATCCTGCTAAACCCTGCCCTAACCCAAAGGAGGCAGAGTGCCACCACTGCCACAAGATAAGACATTGGAAGAGAAGCTGTCTAGAGTACCTGCAAGCCATCAAGGAAGGAAAGATCAAGCCGTCTTTCGCAGGTATATACACAATTAAATCTAACGATTCATCTCATGCTATTTCTTGGGTTCTTGATACCGGTTGTGGTTACCACATTTGTTCTAATGTGCAGGGACTAAGAAGAAATAGGGATGTGGAGGCTGGAATAATAAATCTAATCATGGGGAACAGAAGATCGTCGCTTATGACCAAGATTGGAGTATATTCTTTAGTTCTTAGGAATGGTTTATCTTTAGATTTGAACAATTGTTGCTATTCGCCGGAAATGGCTAGAAACATCATTTCATTTCATGGTTTGTTTAGACAAGGTTTTAGATTTTCTTTTAATAATGAGAATGGTTCTATTTTGGCTTATATAAAAGGTGTCTTTTATTTTGAAGTCATACCATGTAATGGAATTTATGAAACCGTTATGATTGTAGATAAATTAGGAAATGATGTTTTATGCATGGATTCTTCCAACAGTATGGATAGAGCATCCTTGTGGCATTGTCGTCTTGGACATGTCAACAAGAAGCGCATAGCCCAACTCCAAAAGGATGGAGTGTTGGAGTCATTCGACCTTAGGGAAGAAGACACATGCGAGTCTTGTTTACTTGGAAAGATGACTAAGTCACCCTTCACAAGTACGTATGAAAGGGGTGAGGGTCTATTGGACCTAATACATACCGATGTATGTGGACCGTTTAGATCAACCACTAAGGATGGGAACCGCTTCTATGTGACTTTTACCGATGACTATAGTAGATATGGGTATATCTACTTAATCAAGCAAAAGTCAGAAACTTTTGAAAAGTTCAAAGAGTTCAAGAATGAAGTGGAGAATCAATTGGGCAGGAAAATCAAGATGCTTCGATCCGATCGAGGAGGAGAGTACCTAAGTCTTGAATTTCACGATTATCTCAAGGAGTGTGGAATAGTTTCATAATTGACGCCACCTAGGACACCACAATTGAATGGTGCGGCAGAAAGGCGTAATTAAACCTTGTTGGACATGGTTCGCTCTATGATGAGTCGTGCTTCACTATCAATCTCTTTTTGGGGGTATGCCTTAGAGACTGCCGCCCATATCCTTAACCGAGTCCCTACTAAAAAGGTTGCCAAAACACCTCACGAGATGTGGATAGGGAAGGCTCCCTTGTTGGCACATATCAAGGTTTGGGGCTGCGAGGCTTTCGTAAGACGAGATACTCACGACAAGCTCGAACCTTGTAGTGAGCGATGTATTTTCGTCGGCTACCCGCAGAAATCCTTTGGATATCTCTTCTTTAAACCGAAGGAAAATGTTGTCTTTGTTGCGAGGAGAGGAGTTTTCCGAGAGCGAGAACTCATAAGCCAAGGAGACAGTGGGAGGCAAATCGAGCTTGAAGAGATTCAAGAATCGATAGATGAAGGAACCTCTACCGCTGGCACTCAACCCGAGGAGGAAACTCCGGTTGAACCGATTGAGGAATCCTTACCTCTTAGACGTTCCGAAAGAGTTAGAGTTCAACCCCAGTTTTATGGTTTTCATATTACTACCGAAGGGGACACGTATATTAGTGATGGTACACTAATAAACCTTGATGAACCTAATAGTTATAAGAAAGCCATGGCAGGCCCGGAGTCTGCGAAATGGAAAGAGGCGATGGATAGCGAGATCCAATCCATATATGATAACCAAGTTTGGAATTTGGTTGATAATGTGCCCGGACGTAAGACCGTTGGGTGCAAATGGATCTTCAAGAAGAAGATCGACATGGATGGAAAAGTACACACGTATAAGGCGCGATTGGTTGCGAAGGGCTTTACTCAAACTCCAAGAGTTGACTATGATGAGACCTTCTCACCAGTTGCGAAGATAAAGTCTATTAGAGTGATGCTAGCTATTGCCGCATTTCATGATTATGAGATTTGGCAAATGGATGTCAAGACCGCTTTACTTAACAGAAAGCTGACTGAGGATGTTTACATGGCTCAGCCAGAGGGGTTTGTGGATCCGAAGCATCCGAATAGAGTGTGTAAGCTTGAGAAGTCCATTTATGGACTTAAGCAAGCATCTCGCAGATGGAATCTTTGCTTCGATGAGAAAGTCAAAGAGTTTGGATTTGTACGAAGCGAAGATGAATCGTGTGTATATGTCAAAGCCAGTGGGAGTATAGTAAGATTCCTCGTTTTATATGTCGATGACATATTACTCATAGGAAACGACGTCCCGACTCTGCAGGAGGTTAAGTCCTTGCTCAGGAAGTGCTTCGCTATGAAGGACCTCAGAGAGGCTTCTTATATTTTGGGAATAAGGATAGTAAGAGAGAGAAGTAAGAGACTAATAGGACTTAGTCAGAACACTTACTTAGAGAAGGTACTAAAACGTTTTAGTATGGAGAACTCAAAGAATGGAGAATTACCGATACAAAGTAATGCCAAGTTGAGTAAGACTCAAAGTCCGAGTACCGAAGCTGAAATAGTAGAAATGAGCCGAGTACCATACGCTTCCGCAGTTGGCTCAATCATGTATGTTATGACCTGTACTCGCCCTGATGTAGCCTTTGCTTTGAGCATGGTTAGCAGATATCAAGGGAATCCTGGCAGAGCCCATTGGATTGCGGTTAAGAATATCCTTAAGCACCTTTGGAGGATGAAGGAATGGTTCTTAGTCCTCGGAGGGAGTGATGACTTGAAGGTGCGAGGGTATAGTGACGCCAGCTTTCAGACCGACAGTGACAACTACCATTCGCAGTCGGGCTGGGTCTTTACCCTGAATGGAGGAGCAGTAACTTGGAAAAGTTCCAAGCAGGAAACCGTAGCTGATTCAACGTGCGAATCAGAGTACATTGCAGCGAGCGAAGCGTCGAAGGAGGGAATATGGTTAAATAACTTCATCGGTGATCTTGGAGTTGTACCTGCCATAAAGGAGCCCATGAAAATTTTCTGTGATAATGAAGGAACGGTTTCCTTGACCAAGGAACCAAGGGATCATGGTAGATCTCGACACATCGACAGAAAATATCACTTTATTAGATGCGCCTTAGCCCGATGCGCCTCGCATGCTGAAAATGCTTAACCCTCATCAGTCCCTTCGTAAGGGGATCTGCAGGATTCTCATCTGACGATACCCTCTTTGCCACGAGGAGTCCTTCTTCAATCTTGTGTCTTATGAAGTGATATTTTCTGTCAATGTGTCGGGATCTGCCATGATCTCTTGGTTCCTTGGCTAAGGCAACCTCACTATTGCTGTCACAGAAAATCTCCATAGGTTCTTTAATAGCTGGTACAACTCCAAGGTCTCCGATGAAGTTCTTCATCCATATCGCCTCCTTCGCTGCTTCACTCGCTGCTATATACTCTGATTCACAAGTCGAATCAGCCACCGTCTCCTGCTTGGAACTCTTCCAAGAAATTGCCCCTCCATTTAAGGTAAAGACCCAGCCCGACTGAGAGCGGAAGTTATCCCTATCAGTCTGAAAACTAGCATCACTATACCCTAATACTCTCAAGTCATCACTCCCACCAAGGGTAAGGATCCAATCCTTAGTCCTCCGCAGGTACTTGAGAATGTTCTTTACCGCGGTCCAATGAGACTTTCCAGGGTTCCCCTGATACCTGCTGACCATGCTCAAAGAAAAGGCCACATCAGGGCGGGTACAAGTCATAGCATACATGATCGAGCCAACATCGGAAGCATACGGTAATTGGCTCATCTCAGCTATCTCTGCCTCTGTACTCGGACTCTGAGTCTTACTCAGTTTGGCATTGCTTTGGATCGATAAATCTCCTTTCTTGGAATTCTGCATGTTGAACCTTTTCAACACCTTATCCAAGTAGGTACTCTGACTAAGTCCAATTAGTCTTTTACTCCTTTCTCTTAATATCCTTATCCCTAGGATATAGGCAACCTCCCCTAGGTCCTTCATAGCAAAGCACTTCCCAAGCCAGGACTTAACCTCCTGCAAGGTTGGGATGTCATTTCCTATAAGTAGTATGTCATCCACATACAGTACCAAGAAGCTAACTATACTCCCACTAGCTCTGACATACACGCAAGACTCATCTTCACTTCTCGAGAAGCCAAACTCTTTTACCTTCTCATCAAAACAAAGATTCCAGCTACGAGATGCTTGTTTTAATCCATAAATGGATTTCTCAAGCTTGCATACTCTATTAGGGTACTCTGCACTGACAAAACCCTCTGGCTGATTCATGTACACATCCTCAGCCAACTTTCCATTAAGGAAAGGGGTTTTGACATCCATTTTCCATATTTCATAATCATGAAATGCAGCAATGGCTAGCATAACCCTAATAGACTTAATCTTTGCTACCGGCGAGAAGGTTTCATCATAATCAATACCCTGAGTATGAGTAAAACCCTTCGCAAACAGTCGAGCCTTATAAGTATGCACTTTTCCTTCCATGTCGGTCTTCTTCTTGAAGATCCATTTGCACCCGACTGTTTTACGGCCTGGTACATTGTCAACCAAGTTCCAAACTTGATTGTCATACATGGACTGTATCTCGCTGTCCATAGCCTCCTTCCATTTAGCAGACTTCGGGCCTGCCATGGCTTCCTTAACACTGCTAGGTTCATCCAAATTTACCAGTGTACTATCGCTGATAAATGTATCACCTTCCGTAGTAATATGAAAGCCATAATAAAACGAAGGTGTGTTCCTAACCCGTGTGGAACGCCTCGGAGGTACAGACATGTCAGCTTGCTCAACAGGAGTTTCCTCCTTAGGTTGATTGCTAGTGTCTGAGGTTCTTTCACCAATTGCTTCTTGAATTTCTTCAAGATCAATTTGCCTCCCACTGTCTCCTTGGCTTATAAATTCTCTCTCACGAAAGACCCATCTTCTCGCTACAAAGACCACATTCTCACTGGGTTTGTAGAAGAGGTAACCAAAAGATTTATGTGGGTAGCCGATGAAAATACACCTTTCACTTTGGGGTTCGAGCTTATCATGAGTTTCATGCCTCACGAAAGCCTCGCAACCCCAAATCTTGATGTGGTCTAAATTGGGAACCTTCCCAGTCCACATCTCATGAGGTGTTTTGGTAACCTTCTTTGTAGGGACTAGATTAAGGATATGGGCGGCAGTCTCCAAGGCATACCCCCAAAAAGAGATTGGTAGCGAAGCTCGACTCATCATAAGGCGAACCATGTCCAACAAGGTTCGATTATGCCTCTCAGCTACACCATTCAGCTGTGGTGTCCTGGGAGGAGTCAATTGTGAGACAATCCCACACTACTTAAGATAGTCAAGGAACTCGGTACTAAGATACTCACCACCTCGATCGGATCGAAGCATCTTAATGTTCCTGCCCAATTGATTTTCTACTTCCTGTTTGAATTCCTTAAACCTTTCAAAGGTTTCTGACTTATGTTTGATTAAGTAGACATACCCATATCTACTAAAATCATCAATAAAAGTCACATAATACCGATTAGCATCCCTTGTGGCGTTTTTGAATGGCCCACATACATCAGTATGTATTAGGTCCAACAAACCCTCACCCCTTTCACAAGTTCCAGTGAAGGGTGATTTTGTCATCTTTCCAAGTAGACAAGATTCACAACTATCATCCGATTTAAGGTCGAATGACTCCAAGACTCCACTCTTTTGGAGTTGGCCTATGCGTTTCTTGTTTACATGTCCAAGACGACAATGCCACAATGATGCTTTATCTAGGCTAGTAGAAGAATCAATATATAACACATTATTTCCTAAGTTGTCTACAATTGACACAGTTTCATACACACCATCACAAGGTAACACTTTAAAATAAAACACATTTTTAAAGAAAGTATTAATACCACCACATTCATTATCAAACGAAAAGGTAAAACCTTGTTTGTACAAAGCATGAAAAGAAATAATATTCCTCGCCATTTCAGACGGGTACACACATTTATTCAAATCTAATTTTAACCCATTATTAAGCAACAAAGTATAAACTCCAATCTTGGAAACAGGTGAAGCCTTCCTATTCCCCATGATCAAGTTTATCTTCCCGTGCTCCACATCCTCACTTCTTCTTAGGCCCTGCAAATCAGAACATATGTGAATACCACATCCTGTATCAAGCACCCAAGAGTTAGAATATGTTGAGTAATTAGACAATATAGTGTAAATACCTGCATGGGTGGGTTTCACTTTCCCATCCTTTAGATCCTGCAAGTACTTAGGGCAGTTTTGCTTCCAGTGCCCCTTGTCCAGGCAATAGTAGAAATCAGCATCCTTGGGAATGGCAGAAGGAGTGACAGAACCGCTCTTGGCCTTCGATGAGGAGCCTTCAAGAGACTTTCCCTTGGTACCCTTCGAAGGGTGCTTCCTATTTTTCCCTTTGCCTTGCCCGATAGCGAAAACAGGGATAGATGTTGGAGTAGGTGTAGTAGAGGTAACAACCGCCTTGCCCTTAAGATCGGTTTCAGCGGTCTTCAAGAGTCCTTGAAGCTTGCTGAGGGTAACTTCCTCCTTGTTCATATGATATGTCATACGAAATTGGTCATAACAAGAAGGTAAGGAGTGCAAAATGATGTCAATTGCCAACTCCTCAGGGATGTTCACATTCAACTTCAACAAACGGTCCACATACCTTTGCATCTTTTGCATGTGAGCCGTGACGGAATCACCGTCCTTCATGCGGGTAGTTATTATGGAGGAGATTATTTCATACCGCTCCTGACGAGCACTCTGATGGTACCTTTCCATCAAGTCTTGGTGCATCTCAAAAGGGTAGAAATCTTCATATGAATTTTGGTGCTCAGCTGTCATCGTGGCCATCATGATACATGCCACCTTAGTAGCATCTCTCTCATGTGTCCTGAATTCAGCGATCTCCTCAGGAGTAGCAGTAGACTCATCAAGCTCTTTTAACTCCTTATCGAGGACATATTTCTTGTCCTCATAACGAGTAACCATCCTGATGTTCCTAATCCAATCCATGAAGTTAGAACCATCAAAGATGACCCTCCCACAAAGATTCATGAGAGAGAAAGAACCAGTTGGGTTAGAGCCTGAAGCATTAGTGTTGGAAGACATCTGAAAGAAGAAAGCAAGTTTAGATTAGATACATAGAATCCTTAATAAGACACCCAAATGTAATATTAAGGCTAGGACCCAATCACAATATATTATACTTAGAAGAGGGATGCCGTAATCTAAGTAATAATATATTTGAAAGGTAGGTGAATTACGATTCACCAATTTCCACCATGAAAAACAAAATGAATTATTAGGTTTTAATTGGATTTGAAATTCCTAGATTCTTTTGAGATTCATTGAACTTTTCAATGGCATGTTTCAATCTCGATTGTGCCCTTCAAGTTTTGTGACTGGGATGCCAAGGATCACAAAACAAGGTGTGAATAACCATGCTAATTCACTTGGTACCCTTAATATTATCACCTAATCAATGTGCCGGTTAACCACACACGCTCCATTGATCTATGACAAACATTAAGTCACCCTTCGTGATCCTTACTAGTCCAAGTTAGTGTGCCGGTTAACCACATACGCTCCATCAACGACTTGGTAAGGTACAAAGTGTGAATTCCATGGACTAGCACCATGTTCACATTTTTCCTAAAATAACTAAGATTGGGAATTAAAAAGGTTTAGTTACTTTATAATAATCATTATACTTTTAATGAGGATTTAAAGTCATTGTCCTACCCGTTCGGCTAACGACCCTCCACCAGTCAAGCAAGCGGTGGGTGAGAGTGGACACCCATTAAGTTGCCATTTTATAGGCAACAACCTTATACCCACCTTATAGACCGGTTTCGTGAATGAGGCCTACTTACGGTAGAACGACTTATTCTTATACATATATATATATATATATATATATATATATATATATATAATAATTAACCATTAATGTTATAAATAGTATACGGGTTGAATTTTAACTATTAAAACTCTAAGGGTTGAATTTAAAGTTTATTAAAGTGTGTGAAACTTTACAAATTCCAAAACTTGAGGGCAAGTAGTTTTGTAACTATCTAAAACTTTTCATTTCATAACTTATGAATTAAAGGTTCATAAAATGAAGACTCTTCATTTTCATGTAACTTATGTGTTTAAATGTGTGTGTTAAAGAAAAGTGACCTTTGGATATCCATAACTTGAGGACAAATTATGGACTCCATTAAAACACATAAATGATCAAGAATTAATTCTAAACAATTCAGCAAATAATTCCTATCATCTTCTAAATTCATAAGAACATGAACATGATCATCAAAATTTCAAGAATTATATGAACACATAAAAATCATGGAATTTTGATATATGCTATTGTAAATGGATTAGAACAACCATTACACCAACTAAAACAAGTTTTAAAACACCAAAACAGTTTAGGGTAATGTTTCTAGTCCATTTCCAGCAGCAAAAGTCGAAATTCTGCATTCTGATCATTCTACTCGCCGAGTGCACGAACCTACTCGGCGAGTAGGATGAATTTTGCCTTGAACTCGGCGAGTCCCCCCATGGACTCGGCGAGTCCATCAGCCAGACAGCAACAATTTCAACTTTTTTCACTATTTTGCATCAAGTATCAAACAAGCAAGCCTAGGCTCTGATACCACTGTTGGGTTTTGAGAAATCTAACACTTCCTAAGTGTGCATGCAACCCTAATAAACCTTGGATCTATGTTTGTCTAAATACATGCAAAATAATAATTTTCCAAGGTTCATAACCTATCTAACATGGCATGGGGAACATTTAAACATAAAAGAGTTAGATGAGATTACAAACCTTTTTGATGAGATTGATTCTTTGGAGTTTGAGAGCCAAACACCAATAATGTGAATGCCTCAAATGGAATCACAAATCACCACAAACACTTGGAAAACTTTGAGAGAGTGTATACACACTTATATTTTCGGCCACACACAAGCACACACACTAGTGGCTATTTCATGCAACATAAGCATGCTTATATAGTGTACATGGTTAGGGTGAAACCCTAATAACCCATGACCTTTCCTTTTCCAAGGACCCATGGGTTAAAAGCTCCATGGATCATCCATGGACTTCCATCCAAGCCTAGCCCATTAACAAATGAGTGTTAGCCCACACCATATAAAACCAATAGCCCATAATCTAATTAGTCTTCCTTTTAATCTCTAAATTAATTCATAATTAATTTAAGACTAAGACTAATTAAATAACATAACTTCATATTAATATATTATAACTTATAATATATTAATAAACATATGTGTATAACTCTCATAAAATTATCCATAAATTGTTCGGGTGAAGTGCAACCCAAATGGACCATGCCGGGTCGGGTCAAGTATATACCAAATAAGTTATGGACTTAGACACCTTATCCAACAGTACCTGCCATAAAGGAGCCCATGGAAATTTTCTGTGATAATGAAGGAGCGGTTGCCTTGACCAAGGAACCAAGGGATCATGGTAGATCTCGACATATCGACAGAAAATATCACTTTATTAGACATCGTGTAGAAGAAGGACAACTCATAGTGAAGAGGATATCATCAGAAGATAACCCAGCAGATCCGCTTACGAAGGGACTGAGTAGGGTTAAACACTTGCAGCATGCTAGGAGTATTGGGCTGAAGGATGATATTAGCATAGATTAGATAGTAGTAGAAACGTGTAATAGATAAATGTAATTAACATTTGATGATTAAATAAAGGAGTATTATTTATGAGTAATGTTACTGTCTTGTGTTAATTATTTAACTATTGTTTCATTTTTTGCATGTTTTGACTTCCAAAATAATTGAGTTTATTAAGAATAATCGAATTAGTCAAATTGTCCACAATCGTTCATATGTTGGAAGTAGATATGAATGAAGATTGTCATGAATCGGTGTGTAGATTGTCTAAATGGTTTTAGACATAGCAAAAGGTTGCTGCAACGTTCGTGAGTGCTTATGAATTGGTTTTGAGCATTGGAACAAACCCGTGCTTGCTGGAATCACCTTATGGAATATGATATAAAAGGGTGATCGCAAGACGATAATATCATATAGTCTTAAAACCTAGATATATGGTTTGTTATTTGTTAATTGGTTGTACATTGATTATGCGAAAACGCATCAGTAACTCGGTGTTATAAAACGCATTGTTGTGTATAGTTGATTAATGAATAAGTAAATGCATATAAGTCGAAGTTTATCTGTTACTTTTATCCCAAGAGGGTAAAAGCGATATCTCAGCCGCTCGATGATTTGATTTGACTTATGTGTCGAGCCCGGTCAGAACTGAATTGATGTGTTCGATTAAGTTCTATGTCAAATAAATCGGAGATCGAGAAACCAAAATGCTAGACAAATTATTCCATAGAATTGTCAGCATGATATCTAACAGAGGACTGTACGATCCCTTATCTAAAGGACAAGATTGATTAGATCAGAGTTTGACAGCGTTTTTGAGAGCTACGATTGCAAATCGAGTTGTACTTGTGCATATAGTTACTAGACTTATCCAAGTGGGAGACTATTGGAATAGTGTCTAAGGCTACAACTATATTAGACAAGTATTTGATCCGATTGTGCATGGTCCTTTTGGGTTGCCTTCACCATAGCAACTTGACAGGATGATTTATTATGAGAGAATAAATATTATTGATATATTATGAGAATGATATAAGGACTAATAATATTGTTATTTGATTAATAGAAGTCATAAATTAATTAGAATTAATTTGGTGACTTAAAGAGATTAATTAAATAAGAGGGTATAAACTGTCAATTGTTTGATAGTTACACTTTGGGCTGTAAATCCTTCTTGGATAGGGTTGGACGATTTCTAGGGCTTGGGATAAGCCACAAATCGTCCAAGGGCTTATCTTGGAAAGGATTTGGATTGCTTTGAGTAAAGATTATCCAACTAGGGTTTAAGGGTGAAACCCTAGAAGCCTTACAAGTATAAATAGACCCTTGGGGCAAGGGAAATCGGCACCTCTGCTATAGCAAAGAAACCCTGGCCGATTTCTATTCCCTCTCCTCTCTCTCAAATCATCCTCTTGCTAGTTTGTGTTTGTAAGCCATTAGAGGAGTGACATTTGTGACTCTAAAGCTCCAAGAACTAGAAGATCAAACAAGTGTTTCAAGGTATGCTTCTAATTCTGATTTTGTACTGTTCTTATACTCCATTAGTCATTAGAAGTATTGGATCCAATGCATGTTTAATTAGAGAAACCTAGATCCAAGCATTAGGGTTTGCATGTGCACATAGGAATGTTCATATGGCCAAAACCCATCAGTTATGACTTGTTATGTTGGACCTTGAAGAAGAAGGAACTTGGTGATCAAGCTATGGTTGGAGTCAAGATTCTAGATCCAGAACCTTCATCAACTTTGCAAGCTTTTGGAGGTATAAAGTCTCAACCTTGTCAACCCTTTCATGTAGATCTACAATTGTGAGTTTTAGTTCATTTTGGTCTCAAGGATGGAACTTTATGGTTGAAATCCGATTCTTAGGTTTTGAGTTGCCACTCTCAGTGTTAAATGAGTCCTTAAGGTAGAAAGTTGCCATCTTGGTAGTCTTAATGGGCTCATGCATGATTTAAGACCATTTCCTTGGAAGTAGATTATCATTTTTTGAGTTTGAGCTTATGTAGGCCATGCAAAGCCGTCAAGTAAGCAACTTTATGGTTTAAGACGTTGAAAAGGACTTGGATCTGTGCTTGTAGCTTTTGGAGTAGAGTATTAAGCACTTAATGGGAAAATTGCTTAACAGGGGATTACGCTGAGCGTACGTGTAGGTACGCCCAACGTAAGCATTATTTGGCCTGTACGTTTAGCGTACATAGGAGTACGCCCAGCATACTCATCAGTTATGGGCTTATTGTGTTTTGGGCCTCGGTTTGGGCCATGTAGTGGACCTTGGGCCTTTGGGCCTTAGTGGACCATCAAAAGTCAGATGTATTGGGCCAAGGATATGTTTGTGCTTAGGGTAAGGCCCATTAGAGAGATTAGGCCCAATTGAGCAAATTGGGCCATTAGTGGGCCACTAGTGGGTTGGGAAAGTCCACTTAGTGTTGGACATTTGTTTTGGGTTTGGGACTTAGTTTGGATCATACTGGGCCAGGGGAAAGATGGTCATATTACCCCATGCATGGATTAAGGATTATGGTATGGGACCCAATTGCTAATTGAGTATATTGTTTGATGAAGTGACAGCTCGGGAAGCTGGCGGGGCAGCAACTAAGGAATTCATGCGGGAACCTTCTGTAGTGCGAGGTGAGTCTTCTCACCATACCAATGGGTCTAAGGCACCAAGGTCGGCCCAATTTATGTTACGTGTCACACTGCCTGTAGTAAAGATATGTGGTATGATAGTTAGCTTATGCTAAGTGATATGCTAGTGATTATATGATATGTGTTATGCTAGTTGTCTTTGTGATACTTGCATGGAAGACAGATATGTGGTATGATAGTTAGGTTATGCTAAGTGGTATGCTAGTGATTATATGATATGTGTTATGCTAGTTGTCTTTGTGATACTTGCATGGAAGACCATGGGGGGAGCCTGTGGCATTGGATGTAAGACCATGTGGGGAAACCCATGACAGTCCTAGGTAAAGACCATGTGGGGTAGCCCATGGCTTTGCTATGTTTTATGTATGCATGGCTTATGTGATACATGTAACTTTTATAGCTAACAGGATATGTGTTATGTGGATTGGGTGTGTGGGGTATGCTTTGGGGGACTCACTAAGCTTTGTGCTTACGGTTTGCAGTTTTGGTTTCGGGTATCATCGATTTGGAAATGAAGAGCTCGGATTGATCGCAGTGCACACACCTATGATTTCTGCAATGAATGATTTGGGATGAAAGTTGATAAACGTTTTACTTAATGATGGTTGAAATGTTTGAAATAAATGGTATCAATGTTTTTGCTATATTAAAATTGAAATTTTTACCCTTAATTTTGGAGACGTTACACATAAACACCCTTGATAGCCTTTTAATCGACGTTCATCCTCAAAATAAGTAGAGCTCCGCTCCTATGGGCTTGGGGGTGTAAAATGACAAGAATAATGGGCTTGAAAGCCTTTAATCTAATGTGTAAACCGCGTTGTGGTGGCATGTTGACCTTGGTCAATGACAGCCACTTGCTTTCTACATCGTGGTGATATGCTGGGCGTTGGTCAAAGTGTCCATGCGAGGGTTTAATGTTCTACGCAGGGCGTAGTAGTGATGGACCTAAACCCTAATTGAGGGGCTATGAGCCCTATTTAAAAGGCTTTAATCCCTTGAGAGGATCCCCATACTCATCCTCCACCCTCATATTCAGTGACCTCGAAAAGCTAGCCACCTTGTGTGAGTTTTGAAGTCTTTATGTGTTTGAAGAAGGAATACATTGGAGAAGCATTTGTGGGGTCCAAGTTTTGTAGATCCAAACTTTACACTTCATCATCCACATCATGTAGGTATAAAGATTTCATCATGATGTTCTTTTTGATAGATCTAGTTAACTCATGGGTTTTTATACTTTTTGTCCCTTAACCTTGGTCGTTATAGGTATGAGCTGCTCCATACCTTTTGAGTGCCATTTCTAGATGTTTTTTGAGAATGTATAGTCTTAAAATGGGAGCTTCGTCACTCCCATCCATCCATGCATGAACCTATTGGATTAGGTGTCTAAGCCCATAACTATTTTGGTATGTACTTGACCCGATTAAGAGCATGGTCCTTTTGGGTTGCCTTCACCTTAGCAACTCATAGGATGAATTATGGAGAAAGAGGATTTATTATGATTTACTAATGTATTATAAGAATAATATATTAATTGAGAAATCATATTAATTAATTAGTATTGATCAGAAATTGATTTGGAATTAATTTGGTGATCAAAAGAGACTGATTAAATTAACGGGGACTGATTATGTAAATCAGCAATATTTATAGTTTGGGCTCATGGACCTTATCGATATAGGGTGGACAAAATCTCTATGAGAGTCCATAAATATTTCGTCCAAGGCTTGTCCATTAAGGAGTCCATATGTTGCTTAGGGCCTAAGCAAAAGAATTAGGGTTTCCAAGTTGATAACCCAAGAAGCCTCAACTATAAAAGGAACCCCAAAGGCTCCTAAAAACATCCCAATGATTTCTTGGAGAGTCCTAGAAATTTTTGAAGGCTATTCCTCTCTCTCATATTCTTCTTTGTTGATAGTGGTGTTGTGACTCCATTGGATGTGCAACACTTGGGGCACTAAGCTTTCAAGAGTCGAGGACTTTGTGGATTGTTCTTGTTATTGCTACATAACAAGTAAGGTAATCGAAGCGTTCCGTATCAAAATATGAACTTTTAGTAAGAAAGTCAATAAGTATTGATTTCTAGAAGTCCATTTGTTTTCTAAGTACATGTCAAAGCCAGTGGGAGCATAAGTGTTATGCTGATAAGGATATAATTATCATGTTAGTGGGAGCATGATTATTATGTGTTAGCAATATTAATTATAGAAAACAAGAGTTTCAATTTGCAAAGTCGCAGATGTTGAAAAGTTGTTGTGCTACAATTAAGGGAGATAATATTATACTTCATTTCAAATCTAAAAGCTTAGATCAAGAAATTTTAATCAAATTTAGTCAAATGACATATATGAATGTTATGTTGAAAAGGTTCAACATAAGGAAATTCTATATATATGGAAATATCATAGCAAGAGACTGGGAAAGTACCATGTCTTTATTTAAGACATTATATATCGCAATCCATATGCTTCGGGTATATGATCGATTGCATATGCTGTAATATTCAACCGTTCTGTCTATTCCAAATGCATAGGGTGTTAAGAGGGAAAAGGACAAGAATCAGATATGACTAAAGTAAATTAAACAACTATCAAGTATAATCTAAGGTTCGCCAAGGATTGGTCACTTGTGGGCAGTTGGAAGTATAGTATTGGATGGAACATATCTACATTATTATGAATAAATATGATTCTATTTAGAATGAGTTGTCATGTCGCAAATATGGAAATGTTTCCATAATGGGAGTTGGATATTAAGAATTTATGTAGATTAGAAACTTTTCTGCAAGAAGGATATTCAAAGGAATGTACTTTGAATTTGAGACTTCATGTCTATGGAGTTGTCTTGTAACAATCTCCAATAGATCACTTTGTAATTTCATTGGCAAAGTCCTTGTGACTTTGGTGTTATGTCGTTGCAAAATGATCATTGCGTAAAATGTTAGAATCTAACACATAGCAAGAATTTGGATTAGGAATTGTGAAATGAGCATCATTGGAAATGTGTTCAGTTGATCTATTTCATAAAGTAAGGACCATAGGTAAACATAGTGTGCATGCTTTGAGCATGGGATAACTATTGTTTTTCAATTCAAGTATTAAGTTGATTATCCGAAACATTATACAATGATTAATGTGTAATCGATATGGTGATTAAATAAAAGGTGTTTTATTTATACTCAAAGTCTTGAGGCCATATTGGATTCAATTATTCTTGTGTTTCACTTTGGAAGTAGGTATTGAGGCAAGACTGTCATGAATTCGACTGTAGATTGTCTGAAGCGTTTTAGACATAGCAAAAGTCTGCTGCAGTGTTCATGAGTGCTCATGAAATAAGATTTGAGTATTGGATTAAACCCACGCTCACATGAGTCACTTCATGGATTTTATCATAGGTGATTGTGAGACGATAATATCTTATATTCTTGAAACGGAGACATGTGAGTTGTAGTTTACAAGTCGGTTGCACATTGACATATGTAAACGCACCAGTAACTTGGTGTTATAAAACATGTGAGTTGTAGTTTACAAGTCTATTCGTTCCTTTTACCTAAGAGGGATAAAAGTGATATATGTGGGCCCCTCGATGATTTAGTGATGACACCCTAAGCGCTTGGCCAAGCCTGAACTAAGTTGACGTGTTCAATTGTAGTCTGTTGCCAGTCGTCATAAATCGGGAATCGGGAAACAACACATAGACAGAGAGAATGATTAAAATCCATGTCTCATGTCTATACGATATCTAGAATGGATAAATATATGATCCCTTATCTAAAGGACACATTGCTAATAAGATCAGAGTTTGACAACGGCTTTTGAAAGCTACGATTGCTAATCAGGTTTTGAAGTCATGCTTGCAAAATAGTTATTAGACTTATCCAAGTGGGAGACTATTGGATTAGGTGTCTAAGCCCATAACTATTTTGGTATGTACTTGGCCCGATTATGAGCATTGTCCTTTTAGGCTGCCTTCACCTTAGCAACTAATAGGATGAATTATGGAGAAAGAGGATTTATTATGATTTATTAATGTATTATAAGAATAGTATATTAATTGAGAAATCATATTATTTAATTAGTATTGATCATAAATTAATTTGGTGATCAAAAGAGACTGATTAAATTAACGGGGACTGATTATGTAAATCAGTAATATTTATAGTTTGGGCTCATGGACCTTATTGGTATAAGGTGGACGAAATCTCTATGAGAGTCCATAAAGATTTCGTCCAAGGCTTGTACATTAAGGAGTCCATATGTTGCTTAGGGCCTAAGCAAGGGAATTAGGGTTTCCAAGTTGATAACCCTAGATGCCCCAACTATAAAAGGAACCCCAAAGGCTCCCAAAAACGTCCCAATGATTTCTTGGAGAGTCCTAGACGTTTTTGAAGGCTATTCCTCTCTCTCTCATATTCTTCTTTGTTGCTAGTGGTGTTTGTGACTCCATTAGAGGTGTAACACTTGGGGCACTAAGCTACCAAGAGTCAAGGACTTTGTGGATTGTTCTTGTTGTTGCTACATAACAATTAAGGTAAGATTCCAAACCCTTATTTACATATGAATTTCGCTCTTATACATGTTAGATTAGGGTTTATGCTTTGGAAGATTGTTTGCATGTATAACTTGAGGAAAACCTAGATCCAAAGCTTTAGGGTTGCATGTACACCATATGAATGATGTAATGCTCAAAACCCATCATCATGGACCCTAGTTTTGAGTAATAAAATTGATAAGCAAGTAATTTCTTGAATTTTATGATCATATGGTGAATTTAATGCATTAATCTTGTAACACCGTAAATTTTCAAACAAAATTTTCATTTAAAAATTCACATTAATCTTATTATCACAACCATAAAAATCACCCAATATCAAGTTATCAAAAGCACATGTTCATTAATTGTTTAAAACACAATCCAGGATCCTCCAAAAACATATCTCCAACTCGTGTGTGTACAATCAAACCGATGCCTTCCCGTGATCCTGAGAAGTACCTAAAACACATAGCACATAACACGGTAAGCACGAAGCTTAGTGAGTTCCCCAAAATACCACACACATCAAATTAGCCTCTCATGGCTATGCTCAATAAGACCCTCCGACCAATGTGTCTTAGTGCAACCATCCGGTCCCACAACTCGAGTGGACCCTCTGGTCCCAACTCAGCAAGCTCAAAATAATACTCAATATAAATCACAAAGACATAATGCAAGATACAACAATACTCAATATAAGCATACAAGACCCTCCTGTCACACACAATTACCACTTAAATTAAGTATAGTAAGAAGACTCACCTCGTAAGAAATAGAATAACCTCGAACTCAAATCATCGGTCTAGCCTCCGCCTCATACATACAATAATTATCTCTAATTAATAACAACTCTAAAAGAAGCTAGACTAAACCCTTCTACAAACCCACATAATGATAAAAGACCATTTTACCCTTCCATGGCCTCAATAGTCCACAAATTGACCAAACCCTAAAAGTCAACTAAAAAGTCAACGACAGCGCGTACGCCGCGCTTACCAGCCATCTACGTTAGGTGTACTCCATTGCCATGCATGCATCGGGGATTCTCGACCCTACGCTGCACGTACTGGGATTACGCTCAACGTACGTCCCAGTTTTTCTCTTCTTACTCATTTGGTCTTAATCCGTTAGATCTAAGCTCAAATCTCAGATCTTGACTCCCTAAAGGCTCATACTCCATAAATTTTGTGACTTTAAGCATTTGCATGGCTGACAAAGTCACAAACACCAAAAGTCTCACTCTCTATTCTAAAAAATGCTCATATCTCTTGCATTGTTTGGTTTAAACGTCCAAGTCTCGATTTTTATGACTCTACACCACTAAAAACACTCAAAGGAGCTGATAATAAACTCTGGAGCTCAATATCTCATAAAGCATCCAACTTTGGGACCAAAACCTTAAAATGAACTAAAATGACGCACAAATCAAAAGGGTGAGAAAGCTTTGAGCTTTATACCTCTAACTGAAACTCCATCCACAGATAAGCTCAGATCCAAAGCTTGGACTCCTACTCCTTCCTCTCTAAATCTCCTTCTTCACTCCAAAGAAACCACAAGAACACTTAATAGCTCACAGATGGACACACAAGCTTAAGGGACGAGAAATTAGGGTTTGAGAGGGTTGATGTTTGGGAATGGTGGCCAAAATGAGGTCGTCATGTTCTTTAAATAGGGACACACCCTAAATTAGGGTTTTCACTCTAGTCCTAGTACGCCCAACGTATTAGGCGGCGTCCGCATAAAAAACAAGCACATGAGTACGCTGAGCGTACACACGCGTACGCCCCGCGTACTCATTTACCACCTTTTCTCACATAAGGGCCAAACTTGACAATTACCAAAAGAACAAGGTTTTATAAGCTATACCTGGTCTTTGGATGTTACAAATCCTAAGATGGATGTTATAACTCATTAGATGTGAAAATCTAGGGTTTTAAACGTAGGAATTAACCAGTCATTCCAAGGCTTGACTTGTTTAACAATAGTACAAACAATCCTTACATGTAAACCTATATCAGTGGAATTCAAATGTATTCATAAGAAAATGGTCATACTCACAAATCAAGGAAAACTTCATGGATCGAAAGTGATTATCAAGGTATTGTTGTGTTTGGACAATTTGAGAACCATGGGATAGGAATAGATGCTTCATTAGTTGTAATTAAGGATCTACACTCACTTGAGGTGAATTATATATATATATATATATATATATATATATATATATATATATATGTTTTTGACTTATTATATGATTATTAGATGGATTAGATTAATTACTTTTACCACTTATGGATATACGTGCAAAAGAGGTCCATAAGACAATAGCCCTTTTAGTTGGAGTTTTGGATAACATAAAGACTTTGAGACTTGATTTAATGAACTTAATAGGTTAAGTGTGGGGAAAGATGAAGTTAATTCATCTTTGTAATAATGTAATTAGTCCACAAAAGTTGGTATAAGTTGATATAAAAAAGGACCTAAAGCACCTAGGAAAAGTACAATGGTATAATAGGAAAACCTGCAACTTCTGGGTTGTGTGCAAGGTGTATACAAACCATGTGTTTTATGAAGGCTTCAAACACATGGGTTGTGTGTTCTCCTGTCCCACATATGTCGTGTTTTCATAACTCTTGCGTTTTTTTCGCTTCATATCACCTTTATTGGTCCTTATATGATGAATATATGTTAGGAAAACGGTTATTTAACCTAAGTTATGGTGCGACCTTGTAAGAGTATTTTGGTCTTTTAGTAACCCATGTTTGAAATCCACAGGCGGTGATTGAAAAACATGTTCATGTGAGTTTACTAGGAGTACATGTCCCCATATATATAGTTTTGTTATTTTGATTGGTTTAATTCTTATCATATCATATCTTTATATAAAGGTAGCTATTGATTGGATTTAAATTCCACACTAATGCTAAATTAAAACTTGAAATAAGTAAAATATATGTATTTAAATTCCATATTGATGCCATGTAAGGCCATTTAGATAGAGTTTGATCAAAATTTGCCTACATAACATGTCCGATAGAGTTGGATCAAAAATTGTCTATGTGGCATTACTTATGTAACCTACTATCACATGTAACGATCAACAAATGAAACCAAAATTATGCATCAATAGTTTAATTTAACATGTTTTAAAATTTGTGACAAAATTGACAGTTTCTAATAACTTCGGTGATCAATCTTATAATCAACGCTTAAGGTGTTTAATTTAAACATTGTTTTTCATTCCACATAACCATGTACTTCAGTTAAAATTTTATTATATAAAACAAACCATTGATCGACATTAACTTATTAGAAATGAATATTCTCAAACATATGATGAATACCATGAGAATAACAAAAAAGGTTTGTTGATGAAGACACCTTGGAAATGAACTTTTATTAAGAAGAATATAATCATCGATCTACAGTTACTATGGTGGGAGCAAGGGTTTCTTCAATGAGGAGGGGATTGAAGAACACAATCGGCTTATTTAAAACAATTCAAAATAAATGTATACACATGGCCATTTCATTAAATAACCCGACACCGACATTTTCTTTCGTGATATGTACATTACCTTTGAGCCCGATATTAGGTTACATAAAGGTCTTTTAAAACAGAAAAATATAAGTTCATTACCTTAACGTGACAAAAAAAAGCTTGGTGACTTTTCAAAACAAACACAATAAGTTTGATGGGCAAATGACCCTTTGAAAGAATTATCAAGTCTCATCCAAATAATAAGGGTAATGCATATAAGCATATATAAAATATTTTTAAGAAACTAGCTTATAAACTACTTTAATGATCTAAGCAAACACTATATTGCAATAAGCTCGGAACATAAACTAGCTTATACGCGCCAAACAAAGTCTAAGTTTATCGCCTTGACCCGTTGGTGGGAGTTTATCCCAACATTTCTCATTGTTTCATATTATATATATTTACACAAAGTAGTTTTTCACAGTCCAGCCAATTCTTCGCAGGCCACCGGTGTCTCATTTAGATCTGGCAAAACAAACTGCCTCTTCCGGATCTCTATTTCTGATTCAACTTTACCAGACACCTGAATAAATTGGCCAACCTCCTTTTTGGGGACTCTATGCAAATCATTCTACAAAAGCCAATGAAACATTTCAATTATTAAATTTGAACAAAAAAAACATCAAATTACAACTCTTCACCATGTCACAATACAAAGTTACTCTTTACAACAAAAAGAAAAACTAAAAATAGAAAGCAAACCTTTCTTTTTCTTGATTTATTGTCCATATGAGTTGTTGAACTTTCAACCTGCAAATTTCATTTGAGGATATTAGTATGTCTTTTATTTTATTTTATTTATTTTTAAAACTTTCCTAATTAATCTAAGATTTTGAAATCGGATTATCCAAAGTCGATACCCGAAAACCTCACCGTAACAAAAATGGAAACACGTTGTTATTGATTACATCCCAACCAACAAGAAAAGGAACACAAGTAAAAGTGGCCCCACTCACAGAATACGAATTTCCAAAATCCAAATTTAGTAAGTAAATCAAAAGACGATAATACCCTTCAATTCTTGATACGAAAACACCTACTATCCTAACTCTACACGGTTTACATACAAGGTATAGCCGCATAGGATCCAAATCCAGGAACACTTCAGGGGTAATTTCGTCCACGAAAAAATGTCACTTTTGTCTTTAAGAAGCTTTATGCATGCTGGAAGTTTATAAAAAATTTACCCTCTCAGATAAAGAAACTATAATGTTCTTTTTACCAATGTACCCTCGAAAATACTTGTCCTCGGGTAAATTCATGGGTAACTGGGAAAATAAATTAAGGAAAGTATGAGACGCGAAATCGAATCTATACACTACTGGCCAAACAGGATCCGATCTACCCATTTATATATGAATTGACTGAAAAGCCCTCGTTTGCACATATGAATATTTGGGGTGTTATCGTCAACTGACAACAGACCGAAAAAGTTGAAAAGAGGACGAAGATAGAAGATGGAAGATGAATAGATGATAAAAGTCCACAAAGGGCAGAATGGTAATAAACCATTGCATATGTTTGTATGTTTTGCCAACTGATACGTCGTAAATCCATCAATACGCCGGCCGACGACCAGGTCCGACAGATCCGGTCGACGGAAAACTAGTTATAGGTAAGAGATACAAACCTTGACGTATCTATCTCCGGAGGAGAGATCTGACGGGCGACTGGACTCATCACAACCGTCGCTCGTAGACGGAGCACCTCCGTTGCTCCAGGACAGCGGCGTGCTAGGGCTCCTCTGTTGTCCTTTCCCGAATCCGTTGGTAACGGAGAAGGCGGCGGTGCTCGGTGGTTTCGAGCGAGATTTACGATCGCCCCATCCGACTGGATTCAACGACGCTGTGGTGGTGGCGGTTGTTGTTGATGTAGTCGGCGGTGGTGAAACGTGTGATGAGGCAGATTGTTTTAGACGCAATAAAAGCTCCGCCACTAGAGCGTCGCTGGTAAACGCCGCGGCTACCCATCGTTGGTTCATCATGTGAGCTGTTTGTATCTTGTTCAATCTTCACGGTTAGAGGCAACTGATAAGGAGATATGAAGAGTGGAATAATGGTGACGCTGGGAAGGGAAAAAGGCATTTATAGGAACTGTGAACTGAATTGAGTGAATGAATATTTTTATGTGATGTGGGTCCAAGACTTTACTTGAATATTTTCTCAAGATCGTGATTTTTATATATTAAAACTATAGGTGCATTATTTTTTCTTAAAGGATTGATATAAGATATTATATATTGTTTTTTCTTTTCTTTTCAAATTCAACTTTAATATTCTTTTAAAAGACATTATTAGTATTTTATTAAACTTTTAACAAGTTTACGGGTAATATTCTAATTATACAATTTATCAAATTTTCTTTTTCCAAAAAATCGATTTTTTGACCGTCACACAATTATTTTGGAATCTAACTTCTATTTTCATGTTTTGATATGATCTGTAATTATGGTCAGTCTTGAAGATGTAACGAGTTAGAGATAAAGAGTCTCTTATGTTATTATAAGTTTTTTATTTTTAAATAAATAAATAAATAAAAGGTTCTTACAACAACATAAGATACCAAGTCAACTTAGATTGTCATTCACCTGTTACATTCTTCAATCATTATGCAAATAGATTTTCATATACATTTCGCTAACAAAAATTAAACACAATAGTCTTTCTTTTTGTTTCGAACAAATCAATGTTTTATTTAAGTTTTAATTCCAAAAAAACTATTAAAACGCTATAAACAACAACAAAAAAATGAGAATTATGAGTCAAAACAAAAAAGTTGATTCAAATGGATATAAAAATTAAGTCTCAAAGTAATATAATTATATTACAGACATAGGGAGCGTTAGGGGGCAAAGTGGGCATCTGCATAATATATATATATATATATATATATATATATATATATATATATATATATATATATATATATATATATATATATATATATCCATTTTTTTTGTTGTTTATAGCGTTTTAATAGTTATTTTGGAATTAGAACTTAAATAAAACATTGATTTGTTGTTGTTTATAGCGTTTTAATAGTTTTTTTTTGGAATTAGAACTTAAATAAAACATTGATTTGTTCGAAACAAAAAGAAAGACTATTTTGTTTAATTTTTGCTAGCGAAATGTATATGAAAATCTATTTGCATAATGATTGAAGAATGTAACAGGTGAAGAATGACAATCTAAGTTGACTCGGTATCTTATATTGTTTTAATAACCAAACATAAATACATCTTCCTAACATTAATCTATGTTTATAATCTAATATAAGTTTTCATGTTTTCCTGATTAGAAACATTGTAAAGCCATAGATAGTTGTTTTTCATTTGCTATGATCTTTAAGCATCGTGCAAATAGATTTTGATATGCATTTTGTCAACAATATTTGGATACAAGAATTATGAGCCAAAACGAAAGAGTTGGTTCAAAAGAACGAATTTGTCAAATGTGAGATTTTTTTGAAGTTTAGAGTTTTTTCAAAGAAGATTTTTAAAATCGGAAAGATTCCCGATTTAAATGCTAAAATGGCCGAATAGGAAAAAAATAAAAAATGCAAATTTTTGTTAGAAAAAAAAAGTTAAGGAGTAATCCAGAAAAAAAACCAAATATGTAAGATCTTTTATTATATTAACCATTTCTTAAATTTTCATAACTATTTATTAGAATATTGTATCATTTGAAGATATGGAATGTAGGAAACTAATCTAATGTTTTCAGATTAATAAAATGATCACGACTTTCGAAGTTTGTTATGATTAAATCAGTTTTGGTTTTATTTTCAGGATGTCGTTGAGATGTGACACAAACAATTTGAAACATAGACAATCGTATATTTTAGAATTTATTTATTAGTATTTACTATCGAGACAGCTGAGTTCAGTTTACTATTCGAGACTAGAGATACGAGATGCACACTCGAAGGCGGGGTCTAAGGGCAACATCCCTAATGAGGTCCAAGTAACAGAGCCCGTGACGGTTTCCTTATAACTACCCTTTCTATAAAGGGATTGGTCTGAAATCATATTTTCCCTTTAAAACTCTTTTACTATATTATCATGATGCAGTTGCGGTTTTTCTTTATAACTACCTTTAACCGTTATTTTCTGGAACCAGGGTGTTGTAAACACCTTTTGACTGCCATCTTCCTTGTATAGAAGGAAGATAATCGTTGCAACAGTTATAAAATTTTATGAATTGAAAATGGATTTCCGTGTCTCTACATCAAACTATTGTGGCTTCCAAATTAATGTTACAACCAAATCATATATCTTTGTATTCTCAGTATCTTGGAATGTTCGTTATTATCCATATAATTCATAATAGTGACGTCAAATATTATTTTAGGTGTAGTTACTCTTCGAATACGATGTTTGTTTTCAATCATGCTGTCCAAAATGATGAGAACTGAGTAGTCACATATCAATATCCTACTTTAACTAAAAATCAACTGTATGGGAAAACCGGTCCGACAGAAATTGGCCTGGTGTCGGTAGTAACCAAATATATAATTTATTCCATGTTACGGACTCCCGCGAGAGGCAGCAACTAATAATCACGGGAGTAGAGGACAATATCGATTGCAAGTTGTAATCTAATCTAATAATATAAGAAAAATAGTAATTTCACTTTAATTATACAGGCATAACCTATGATAAAAGATAACGACATAAGGAACACTTAAACTCGAATTTTTTGTATTTATTATTGACGTGTTGTATTACAACCTACAAGACCATACATATTCTTGTAGTGAATTGACCACCCTTTTGGTCTTTTATAATTTTGTATTTTGTATAGTTGTCTACTTGTCTTGTTGGATTAGGGGGGATGTGGGGTAGTTCATGATTCAGTGGATGCGTGTGCACTGTCCAGGATCAAGATACCAGTTATCCTTCCTACGTATGCTTTTGAATGGTCGACACATCACGTGCTTTACGTACCATAAATCTGATATTCAAACCTTACACATATATTATTAATTTCTCATATTCAAAGAGAGTCATAGTCATAAATCCCATCAAAATATTCTACCCTTGTGTTTATTATACACACAAAAAAAAAAGGACAAACACATGACAATCTATCTGTCCTAGATTGTGTTTGACATGCATTTGACTAATACTAATGTTAATGTTTTGTCCCAAAACTCGTTCTCGATCTCTCTTCTGCTAAAAAAAAAAAAAAAACTCATTCTTCTCATTTTGAGCACATTCAAACGACCACATAAAGATGTTTGGAGGACATTGATCATATAACTGCAAACATGTCGATTAAAATACATTTATGACACACCGAGTCCCCAAAAACAATGACATACATTACATATACCCATACAATATACCTGTATATATGACTAATTGGGACTTTGGGTAATAATACCTTGCTACTTTGTCAACCAGTAAATCAAGATTAGAAAGGTGCAAACAGAAGCAACTAATGAAAGAATAATTGTGTCCAGTGATTTTTTCTTCTTTATGGATGACAGAATGCTATTCACCTGTTTTTAAACACAGACAAAATAGTTTGTTGTTAAATCATAAATAAACCCTTTTGCAAATATAATTTTTTTTTTCTTTAGTTTTAGTAAAATGAAATTAGTTTATGATAGTTTACTTACAGTTGGGAGACGACTGCTAACATTGCTAAGTTTTGAATTAACACCACCAAATGTTGATCTTTGAAACATGAGTGTGCCTAGGGTTTCTTGTGCTTGTGATATTACACCATCCATCTACATCCACATTAAATATAGCATTTCAAATTTCAATATATATAAAAATGAAATTTTATAAAAAAAAAATATTAATTCAACCAATAGATCCAGTTATATACACACCTGGCCTGTACTTCTCATAAGAGTAGCTCGCTCCTTAAGGAGAGACTGTTCTTGAGAGGCACCACCATCTTCAAGATCTAATCTTGTTCTATCAAACTCCCTGAAATCTTCAAGCAATGATGCATGCTCTCTTTTTGCTCTAAGGCTAGATCGAAGCCGATTGAACTCCTGTAATTAAATAGATATAAGGATCATGAAACCCTTTTATGAAAGGGTAAAATAAAAATGATGTTACCTGACTAAGATCATGATGGATTTCTTGATGACGAGTTAATGTATGAGAAAATATTTCTGATCCTCCAGATGACACCCACGCTTGCATTTGTGAAATTACATGGTTTAGTTGTTTAAGTAGCTGTTCTATTTGTGATCCAAGATCCTTTTCGTTTCCATCATCAACTTTTGTTGAAACTAATTTACGATACAGATGCATTTGATCATCCAACTGCGCTTCGAGATTCCTTGCCTTTTCCATACCCAAAATGAAAGAAACATAAGAACCATCTCACAATGAATCACACATTTTACATACCCAAAACGAAAGTTATCAATCCAAATTTGAAGTCCACTAAATTTGATCTCAATCTAGAATCTAGATCCGATCATCATTGGTTTATTATTATAAACCCTAACTAATTTAAACACCCCAGAATTCGGCAGGAAAACTTGGCCTTAATCTCAAATCCGGTACTAATTACTAGTAAAGCTGAGATAAATCCATGATACCACAAACGCCGAGTTGTGCGAATTGAAATTAAACAATCAAAATAGAAAATTGACAAGTAAAAGAGGGAAAACATAAAAACCTGCTTTCGCAAGGAGTCCCAAGAGGTTGGTGGATCCATGGGAGAAGAAGGAAACCAGTTCCTTCCTGTTGAATGGAATTGATGTTTAGAATTGCGATGGACCGACAGACGATTAAACACGAAACAACTTGAACCAATAAAATAAAAAAACCCTCGCGTATATACACACTTGAACAGAGGAAGGTAAACCCCTTCTGTAGATACACCTTAATTTTGTGTATTTTTATAATATATAAAAGAAATAGTCATATTGAAAGGTATTTATATTTTAAAATTAGATTTATAAGACGTATATATTAGTCGTCAATTAAGAAAAATAACAATTTAAAATAATTATAAGATACTTAAAAATGTTAAAAAGAATGATATTTTGAAATTTTATAAAAAGTAAATATAATATTTGAAAATTATTATGTATAAATATAATATTTTGATGTTTAAAAGGGGACAAATTTTAGTTTATTCAAAGCCGAAAACTATTTCCAGAAAATAATTACAAAAATTAATGTTGTATTATATCTAAACTTAATTCAAAATGAAAAAGAAATGAAAATATATCTCAGTATATATTTAGAGAAATAAACAAATATATGTCAAAATAAATAGTTGTAAGCTAATTACATATAATAATTTAGAAAATAATATTAAATCAAAAATTCGTACAACTAAAATTTACATAAAATTAAAAACCACATTAATACTATTTCAAAAATTCATGGTGGACAAAATTAAAAAATTAACTATGAAATTAGTTTTATCAATGCACAACCAACATATGGATTATTGAGAAATATTTATCTCAAATCATATTTATATATTTTATTTTGTGATTCTCAACAGTTATAACTATTTTTTTTTTCTAACTTCAAACTTTCTAATAAAAATATCTTCTATTGTATGGTTGAAGAAAATAACAATGTTACATATATTAACAGTTTAATAATATAAGAATTAGTATTATTTCATAGTCGCTAACAATTGCTTTGTTATTTTAACGACATATATTTATTAATATTTTAACTATATAATTTATTCAATGTAGAAACATAAACATTCAACCAGACATTATATAAAATAAGCACAGAAGGAACATAGTACATGAAACTTGTTCTAGTCATTTCATCTCAATCGGAGCAATTATGTTTTTAATCGTTATTAAATTATTTGCCTTTTAATACTAGTTTTAATAAGTTGATCCATTTTTTGTAGAAAAACTTTTGTCAAAAATCGGGTCTTAAAATCTTGATTGGTTCGGTGAATTCGCTTTGTAATGAAAAACTGAGATTTGCTTTGTAATAACCAAGATCACCAATTTGGCCTAATTTTGTATCTCGAAATGACCGGATTGAACTATAAACACTCATAATATAAAACATGTAATTCTTCAAAAACCGCTGGTGAACCGATCCAAAGTCATATACTAAATAAAAATATTAAACAAATAATTATTTCTTTGAATATGTTCTCACCAACAAAGTAATTTCATGATTAATAAAATAAAGTATGCGACCAAAGTTTGCGTAATTTACACTTCATAGCCTTTTCAATGTCAGATCTATTCATAAATTAATTTTGAAAATGGTTGAAATCTTATTTTTTATAGCCAAGTAAATGACTAATCTTTAACTAACTCAATTTATGTATACTGATTCATTAATAGATGTAAGTTTTATGGTTATTTTGCATATATTTGTCATATATACTATCATTAAATAGCAGTGGATCTATACGGTGAGCAGAATGCAAGGCCCTTGGTGAAAAAAATCTTGAATTTATCACTGTTATAAAATATCCAAGTTAACACACATATCTTATGATAATATGATATGACAACAAAAATAATAAATGATCTCTTTCCTTGTTCTCAATATTTTCTGTTCATATATAGCTTAACAGATTAAGGTGCTGTTTGTTTTTTTGAAGCCAAAATATCTGCAGTCTGCGGACCCCATCTGCAAGCCTCTGCAGCAGAAGAGGTGGACTAAATGTCTGCAGTCTGCAATAAGAAGACTGTTTGTTTTTAACGTCTGCAGCTGTTGTAATAAATTAATTTTTCAAACTTAATTTCACGTCATAAAGATTAAAAATGCATTTTCAGTAAAAAGAGAAAAAAAAAAAAGAACGGGTGGTTTTTTTTTTGGTTAAAATGAGGTCTAAAGACAGTGGCCCATGTCTGCGCCAGAAAGACCTCGCGCAGACGTTTTTTGGTCTGCGCACTTCCAAAAAACAAACACTCTGCGAGGGCATATGTCTGTGCGTTGTCTGCGCGGCGCAGACAAAATTGGTTGCGCAGCTCTTCACAAAAAAAACAAACAGCCCCTAAGTCATTTTCATTTCAAGTCCATTAAGTAAAAAGTTAAAACACAGCTTAATTAATGATTTTCCCAAACAAAACAATCCACCACAAGTAAAATGCGATAGTTAATAGTTGTAAGTTTACCACTAGCAGAAACTTGGATATAACAATAAAAGAAGCTGAAAATGTATCATCAGTTCCTCCTTCCTATACTCAAAAGACAACATTAACTATCAAACTAACAACATTGGTGGTGTCTCGCCTGTTGGAACACCTTACACAAATTTTAGCTCCTAATAACTTTTGATTAGTAAACTGTATTGCATTTTCATGGCACAAAACATCTAAACTCCAACCCAACCACTTTTCTATAAAAAAAAAAAAAAAAAAACCTTCTCAACAAGTCTCAAAAGCATAAGAAACAAGTTAACTTAGTAACACGATTTACTCCAACACAATGACACCCGGGCTTCGTCCTTCCCCATCTTCCATTGCCACATCAGCAGTGTTTGTGGTCCCGTTGACTTCATGCTGACTCACATCACCATTGCTCTTTTCATTTCCAAGAATCTTGGAGACTTGTTCATGTATCCCTTCCAGTGGTTCAAGCTTCTTTTTCAGCTTCAAACCTGCACCAGGTTTGTTCCCCACATATGCCTCAACTGATTCAACCGCATTTTCCTCAACTATCTTGCACATCTACAAATTATATGCAACAATTTAGCTAAAATAAATTTACTTTTACACAATTAAAAAAAATAACCCAAATTTAGTTACCTCGTTATAATGGCGGGCCATTGCCAAACGATCCTTTTTATCATCACAAGCTGCTGCTGTTATTTCTTCTGGAGCTGTAAGAAAAGACCAATTAGATTTTATAAACAACTGCATATTTTATTATTTTGACTTGACAGTTTGACTTACAGATAACTTGGATTTGAGGCAATTGACCAATCATCTGAGAACTTGTGTCATTGTGGCTTGCACTTGGTCTGTCCACAACCTTTTGATCAGTTTCCATGTCATCATTCCGAATCTCATTGGGTTTTTCATCACCCTATTTTATTTATAAAAAAAAAACACCAAATGAGCAAGACAGCAGAAAGAAAAAGAAACATATATAATAATGACTTACAAAGTATTCTTTCTGGTATTCGGCATTAAGTCCTTTTTCCAGAAGGAGGACACGTTTCTTAACAAACTCAACCAGTCTTCTTTGCATCTCTCTGAAGTGATACAAAGCATTATTTGCAGCAGCAGTGGAATCCTGAACTTGTGCTTGTGCTTGTGGTTGAGTAGCTGCTACTGCTGTTGCTGGTGTTTGAGCTTCAACACTTCCAGGTGGGACAAATTGACCTTGAGGTGCCCCTGGGAGACTCATATTTATACCAGGGAGATTCAACTCTTGACAAATCACTTCTTGCACCCTCAAATCCTTGTCATCAACAATAGCTTGCCATCTTCCATAACCATGCCTTTATAGTTTATAGTTCATACACACCAAACAAAACAAGAATATGAACATGATATTGAGTTGTATTTATTTATTTATAATTACAAAATTAAATTTTAAATTATTGAGCTCACTTCAAGACAGCACGGAGTAGGGTTCGATCGTGTTCCTCCTTCCAGAATTTTAAACCTCTTAATCCTGGATACCGATAGATGATGTCATCTGTAAAAAGGGGAGCACTTTGATTCTCTGAAGTGTTTTTTACCTGTAGCAGTAATTAAAACAATTAACATACCAAAAAGATTAGAAAAAATCAAACATGTAAAAGATAGTTATAAAAACGTATTGATCATCAACTTACTTTATCTCTTACAAGAAGCAAGACTGCAATCCTGACAAGTACATCTTCTATTCTTAGCCCTTCTTTCGGAACACCATCTGCATTAAAATAAAATTATAAAAAAACATGAACTCTGACAAAAAAAATAAAAATCATAGTTTTAAGTTTTAACCATAAAAAGTCACCTGAAAAAGTTGCAGCATCTGTAATGTCTTCAGAAATGTGCGACAAGAAGAGAGTTCCATAACTGCATGACATAATAAACCAAAACAGACCATCTTTTAAAATTCAAATCACCAACAAAAGAAAAAGTTAAACTAATTTTTGCAGATGAAACAGCTCTTACACTTTAATTTCCTCATAACTCTTTTGCTTCAAACGTGAAGTAAATTCCGCCCAATCAAAGTCTCCAACCCCAAATCTGCAATGTACTTTACACAGTTAATACTGATTACTAATAAAAAAAAAGTGTAAAAAGATAAAGACAAATCTATAATACCTCATCAAGATTTGAACAAATTGAGCCCTTTGACTTTGATTAAATCCCAATACTCTAAAGGCTCTCCCTTCACCTTCCATAAGAGGAAGTAGCTCAGCATTGTCAACTGCAAATATAATTAAGAAAAAGATCCCATTAACAAATATTATCACCCCAAACAAAACAAATTTATGCAACTTATAAAAGATTAAAAGATAAAAGTGTATCATACCACGTGTTTTCTTCCTGTAAGGCTTTTTCACAGGTGTTGCTCCAGCTGAATTCTCTCCATCAGACAACTCGGCCTCATAATTATCATCAGCATCAGAGCTTACATCTTCCAATCCAGCAAGATCATCATCTTCAACAGACACCATCTGCTTTCTGCTTCTTTTACCTTTTCCCATAGAATTCAACTCTTCAACTTTGTGAACTTCATATCTGTCTTTTAACAACTCCTCCCAATAACTTGATCTTTCTGGATTTGTGGCTGCACTTTTGTCCTCTGCTATGGGTTCTTGTATTTCCTCTTCCTCTTTTGACGCCTCATCAATGTACTCAAAATTTGCCACCTAAATCATATTCATATACACAACAAAAGTTTAAAAGTTCAAGTCTTTAGTCTAGAGGTGAATAAATATCGATTTATTGTGCAAAAAAAGGAAAACCTTAAATGCTTTCAAAAAGCCATCTTCTTCTGCATCTTCCATTGCAGCATTTTCTTCTTCAGTGTAATCACGGTTAAGCAATCTATCAAAGTGTCAAACATTACAAACGTTAAAAGAAGATATAACAAACCATTTAAGGAATGTTTATTTTTTATTTGATGATCTTAATGAGTTAAGCATTTTTTTACCTATCTATTGCAGCATCATCGTAATGGATTTGTCTTGATTTCATAGCCTCATCATTCTCATCAGCAAATAACTCCTTTGATCCATACCTGATGATGTCATCCAGCTCTTCCTACATATTGTAATAAATCATAACCAAATCATATATGATATAACAATTTCTTATATTAATGTAATATATTTTGTCTACATGCATATGAACATCAAATGACTATAAACATGTACCTGATTGATGTTTTGATTTTTAAGCTTGCCAACAACCAAATGCTCCAACACCATCTTCTTCTTGGTCATCTCCATCATCCTTTCTTCAATTGTTCCTCTTGTTATAAGTCTAAATATCATAACCTGAAAATGGCAGTTATCAGAAATTACAGAAATACCCTTATGTTAGTTAACCGACCAAAACATATAGCCTGATCTCCTGTAACAATTTCTAACCTTATTTTTCTGTCCAAGACGATGAGCTCTGGCCATTGCTTGTAGATCAGCATGAGGATTCCAATCACTGTTACAAAAAAAATATATCAAGATAGAAACAGGCAACTACAACTACAAATACAAATACTGAAAAGTTACAGCTTTTTACCTGTCATAAATAATAACTGTATCTGCAGTGGCAAGGTTAATACCCAAACCACCAGCTCTAGTAGATAGCAGAAAGCAAAATCTAGAAGAATTACTGACATTGAACCTATCAATTCGAACTTGTCTTTCCCCTCCACTAACTTTTCCATCAATTCGTTCATATAGCCATTTCTAGAAAAAAGAAAAAAATAAAGTAAAGGTTAAATCATTCCAAATGAAAGGGTAAACTGGTTAAACATTCATACCTTGTAATTGCAATAATCTTCAAGCAAATCCAACATGTGCTGAAATTGTGTATAAATTAAAACTCTATGTCCTTGCTCTTTGAGCTTCACCATCATTTTATCCAAAAGCTGCAGTTTCCCAGAAGATTCCAACAGTTGTCTGACAAATGAAAATGGACATCAATGCACAAGAAAGAAAAGGAAAACAAATATAATAAGAAACATAACAAAAGCTAAAATATATTTTACTTGTAGAACTCATTGGTGTCTTCTGGTTCAACTCCCTCCAGCATAAAAGGGTGACAACAGAGCTTGCGCAATTCCATAACCACATTAATGAGAGAAATCTAAATTCAGAATTAAAAAGTATTAGATGTTAGTTTTAAGTTGAAGATAAGATGATAGCAGATTAAGGACAAAACAGTCTTTTCACCTGGGCGCCTCCTCGGCGAGTTAATAACTGATAGTTACGAGTTAAAATTGCCTTGTAGTACTCTTTCTGCTTGCTACTTAACTCCACACGTAAAATGAGCTCCTTTTTAGGAGGTAGTTTCTTCATAACATCTTTCTTCAATCCTACATTTATCACCAAAAAGTTATTATAAAGTTCAATTAAGATTTAAGAAACAAAACAAGCACAAGTTTTGAATATTTACTTCTTAGAAGATGAGGGGCCAACATCTTATGGAGCCTTGAAACTTGCTCTTCTTGATTGATATCCTTAAACTCTTCCTGAAACTCTTCCAAACTTGCAAACTGCAAAAAAATTGTAGCAACACAAGAAGATGTTTTAGGGTTATCTACTTCTCCTTATGTAATATCATAATCACACACAAGTAATGGTAAGGAGTTGCAATAATACTAACCTTCCCAGCATCAAGGAAGTGCATAAGCATGAAAAGCTCATCCAAGTTGTTCTGAAAACCATTTTCAAATCAGATCAAATATAAAAACTAAAAGATAAAGTAAATTATACAATTAAAAACTAGAACAAACCTGAAGAGGGGTTCCAGTCAATAATGTACGATGTCTGGTATCAAACTGTTTCAGTGCAGAAAACAACTTTGAATCCTTGTTCTTGAGACGATGGCCTTCGTCCACTATCTGCATGATTGAAAAGAATTCATCAAACAAAGATGTCATGATGTAATCATTGTGGTAAAAAGTCAAAAAAAGTTACCATAGTCTCCCAGCTTATTGCCTTGAGGGACCCGTTATCTATGTTGATCATTTCATAAGATGTCAATAGGACATCAAATTTAATCCTGGCTTGCTTATTTTCATTTGACCCATGACTTGACTTCTTCTTCTTGTCCTTCTTATGAGACTTTGGGAAATAAAATTCATATTCACGTATTACAGCACGTGCAGCAGCTGTTCCAACATACATAACCTGCAGTGGGTTTGGGGTTTAGGGTTTAGGGCTTTATTTTGTACAACTTATTCAAAAGAAAATATTAGAAACTGAAAGATCTTGTAACTTACAACATTCATATGAGGCGCCCATGTGGCAAATTCACGTTCCCAGTTTCTCAATGTAGAAAGTGGTGCTACTACTAGATGTGGGGAGACATTCTCTTCATATAGAGAGGCTAAAAAGGCAATACTTTGTATTGTTTTTCCTGAGATTGTATATAACAATGTAAGTTGTAACTAACAATAACAAGTAACAAACCTGTAAAAAGACTAAGGAGAAAACATACCAAGACCCATTTCGTCTGCAAGTATGACATGTGTTTGTTTAGACCATGAGAAACGCAAGAAGTTTAATCCTTCAAGCTGATATGGGTGGAGCTCACCTACAATTACAACAAAAACACTTAAGATCTCTTAGTATCAAAAGTACAAAACTTGCTATAAATAATATTCCCAAAGTCAAGATAGATATTGCTTACCCCCAGGAAGAAATTCGGGACTCTTTTCAAACTGTTGAAATTCTTTTGACTTCTTTCTTAAGTCGGCTGCATCATGATTGTTGCTTTTCTGCTTCCTTAGTTTCCGATATCTAGACTGCAGTCTATTGAAATTCTCAATTTGTTGTTGAAATGATGAGATATCTGACTCTGATTCCCAATAACATTCATCATAGTTAAGTCCCACCCATTTTACAAGATATTCCTTTTCCTCCTCACCTTCTTGCCTGATTCATCCACCATATATAAGATTTCACTAAAAAGAACCAAAATGTGATTTCGTCTTATATAGCTAATATATGATTTTCAAGAAAGTTCACCTGCAAGCAAGAATTCGGTCAACCATTGTATATTCTGGCCTGATAGGAACATATTCATCTTCATTGTTGTTGCCCACATTCATTTGCTTGCGAAAATTGTTTACTTTTGTCCTTAAGCGAGGTAATTCCTTGTAAGCTTTTATAAACTCTTTTTCAGGTACCCTGAAATACGGATGATTTTGCTAATCAGCAAAACATATACCGTTTAAATGAATAAGATAGTAGATAAACAGATAAATAGATATACCATGTGCAATGGAGATAAGATAGGCCTTTCCACTTCACAAGATATTGTTTCACAAATATCTGCTTGGAACCCAACTTTGAGGCATCACTATCATCAGCAACAGTAGGCCGCATTTCACAGTCCAAAAGTTTTTCAATATCATTTAGAGGATTAACCTGCAAGTAAAATAACTCATTAAAATCAAAATGTAGCATTTGAAGTGTTGAAGAAAAGCAGTTCATATAGTGCTATTTTAGAACTTACACATTTTGGACACCTCCAGCTGGTAGGAAGAGGAGCTTTCAGAGGTGGTATTAAACACTTTGGGTGATATTCGTAAGTGCAAGTTTCACAGACAAGTAGATTCCCGGATTCACCACATGCATTACATGAATCTTCTTTCTGTACATGAATATGTAACCCAATCACAACAGAACATAATGAAATTGGTATCTAAAAAGATGAAATTAAAGAAAATTACCGCATCATCTCTATTAATCTTCTCAAATTGCTCTGCATTCTTGGATTTACCTAGCAGGATGTCTGACTCATCATCAGAATCATCCAAACTATAGCGGGGTCTTGAGTCTGATCTGACACGAAGTCTCTCAACTAAACTACTCATTCCTGCAACATAGCCAACAAAACAATTACTTTTCATTTACCTTGCAGGATCTTATAAATTAACTCTAACAATAAGGATCAATTATATTCTTATAGGTACTTCAGCTCTACAAAGAATTCATACATTACACGGGAAATACAAGTTTCACCTACAAGGGCCAAAATACAAGTGGCTAATGATTATGACATGCTATTTCATTACTATTTGAAGAGTAGCCAGTAGGGACTAGGGACCCAAAAATGAAAAAAAAACATTACATTTCTCAATGTTTACTTGAAACAAATTAGGATATGTCAGGCACATACATAATGGCACTACAAATTCAGGCATGCACATATTAGCATAAAAGGTTCCATTACTACCAAGAACCAAAGCTCTAATTTCAGAATAGGAAAAATGATTAGCAAATAGCAATATAAAACCCATGACCAAGATCCCATAAGAGAGTATGAGACCCAACAATACAGTCAAATTATTTGCATCAACCATTCATTTCATAAGAAGTATGAGACTGCTGATTGTGAAACCCTGGTCAGACTCAAACTTTCTCAATCGGATTAGTATTGCAGCATACAAACGCAAATGTGTGAACCCATATATGTATTAATTCTGTGCTTCATTCCATTTCTAGATAGAATGAAGCTTCTACAACTAAGCAAGTATAAACAGAATAGCATCGTATAAACAACCATGAAATAGCCCATTCAAAGAAACTATAAGTAGAGCCAGAAAGGATGTCAATTAACATATATCAACAATCAAATTAAAAGCTTGTGCATATACAACTATCAGTAACATATTTAGATACACAATTAAAGAATCCCTAAAACACAAAATCGCAAGAGAACAAAAAATAGGTTAATTGAGGTGTATATGCCATTTCTCAAAGGTGTTTATAACAAGTGCTGATATATTAATATCTGATCATACATGAATTCTCGTGATTAAAAGCTAGGGTTTCGAGCAAAAACAACCCCACTTCGACAAAGGTTCAAGATATACAGGAATTACGTGTTGCATATATTTATTGAAATGTAGCAAACTCGACACCATAATAATAGAAAACCCCCTCAAAGCAAATGAGGCTCCAACAGCATCTCAATTTTAATCGACCAATCATATCTAAGAAAAGGTTCAGCAGAATTCACCTGAAACCGCAGCGATCTTGTAACTTAGTGTCAAACTCCAATCCACGCGACTGAGACTTTTGGATTTCGGTACACAGAACCCAAAATCTGATAATAATTTACAATTGCAGGGAATTGGGTATTAGGGTTTCACTAAATCTAAAGTTCATGGGCGTGGAATCAAGAGCAAAATTAAGACAGTGATAGATACTTGCCTGATGATGACCAGTTTCTGTGTTTCAAATCTCCTTGCTCCCACTTAGGATTGGAGGAATTTGAGAAAACCCTGCGCGAAAAAAACCGAGATTTCCCTTGTTGCACTTGCACCTCTGTTTTTTGTTTACCCTTTCTTTTTTGATTCTCTTTTAACTGATTTACTAGGGTTCGTTTTATAGAAATAAAATAAATATATGTAAATACGGAGATACAATGTTGCAGTGACGATATATAAATACTATTTTTTTTTCCGTTGATCTATGTTTTAGCTGTAATTTAATAAAAAGATTAATTATTGAAGTAATTTGAAAATTATCATGTAAAAGAAATCATATCAATATATAATTTGTTATGTTTTAGATTTTACTAAAATTTGTACTTAATAATTAAGAAAAAAATATCGTTCAACCCCGTTCAAATATATTTTAACTGTACCAATTTTTATGTATATCTTAAATTATGGTAATTTATATAGTTCAACTTTCAACACCGTCATATAAATAAAAACAATTACAACTTTTAAATGATAAAGATTCAAAATTCGAATTTTCTAAATATGAAATACCTTCTTAGAATCGTTAATTTATATTAATTCTTGTCTTGAAGATCATTTTTTTCTTTATGGAAACCTTTTTATAATAAAACAACTAACAATATAAATCACATCGAACTTGCAAAAGTCATCATTAATGTAGAAAAATAGAGAGAGAATTCAAACTAGAGATGAACATTGGTTAGGACTCGAATCGTATCGGACCAATAACTGAAGAACCGGAAACCGATTTAGTAGTAAATGGAGAACCAAGAACTCGACTGAATACTCCGATTCTTGTTTCCAGTTCAGTTCTATAGATAAGTGTCCTCTAAGATGTGTCTGGTACCTAAATCAGACTGAAAACCGAAAAACCGAAAATCGATTTAATGGGAAATGAATAATTGAGAATCGGATGAATACCTTGATTTTGATTTTGGTTACCTATTTTTTAAATATGACTATCAAAAACATTTTTTACGTGTGTATATTAAAGAAGAATATTAGGAAAGTAATTATGATAACATTTAAGTAGGTTAACGATAGACTGATAGTTAGTTAGTAATATGATATTCTAAAAAAAAGTTAGTTAGTGGTCTTCATTATTAATTAGAAAATCAGTAATGAGGTTAGTTACATGTAGGTTTAGTCTTTTGTGGTGTATGTTTGGATCTTTTTTGAACCAACAAATATAATTTAATCATAAACTAACATCTAATTCCACCAATGTCTATGACGAGACTTGAACCCTTGATCTCAAAGAGGGAGGACGATACCTACACCCATGAGCTAGAAACCATTTGGTCCATAATTACAACAAAACTAAAAAATCATCATTCATTTTTCATTTCTACCGTATCAATCATTCTCTTACAGTACAAACTTAGAAACTTTGTAATGATTTATGCAGTACGAATTTACTTGAGAGATCAAACGTTGTCAAGTGAGTTCATGTGATTTACAAATGGGATACATGCCTATGTATGTTGTGTCAGATTTTATATGTTTTTACTTTATGCCAAATTGTTATGCATGTTTTGCAAGAGGAAAGTTATGTGTTATGTTAGTATGGTTTATGATAATGTTTTCAATGCTTGTGGATTATGAGGTTGGGATGTTGGGCATAATTTAGTTGTTAGGTTTTGATCCAACATTACCGAACGAGCTAATAATTGATCAAACGTTTAGGATATGTAAGGTTGCGATCCAACATTTATATGAGGGTTAGTTATTAGATTGTGATCCAACATTATCAGGCATACCAATAATCCTACAATTTAGCTGATGGGTTGTAATCTAAAATAATGTTCGGTTACATATTAGATCATGATCCACATAGTGTCCAATTATGAGATCTCAACGAGTGTTTTCGCTATGTTTAATTTTATATGATTTCAATTATGTATTAGATCATGATCCAGAAAGCATTAACAATTAATGTGGGGTTATGCATGCAACTAATATGGTTCATTTTACAGTATGCATGCAACCAATATGGTTCATTTTACAGTTTTTTCGTCTATTACAAGTAAGAAAACCAAAATGACATGATTTATAAGAAAGTAGTTGTGTTACACAAATATAATATATAATAGTAAATTTATTTTATAATTGCATATTAACAATTTAATTAAAAGGTAGAAAATTTACTAAAAGTTTAAAACTAACTCAAAACAATGATATTAAGTTATTAACTATGAATATTCTCACTATCAAGTCATTATTTAATGAAGCATATCTTCACTGTGAATTATTTAGATAATTTGATTCCTTGACCCTGCAGCAAGCATGTTCACATTCACGTTATTTGTTCTTTCACGTTGTGTTCACTTGAAAATTTTAATATTATCTGGTCTCATGAAAATATATTATATATTATCAAAAATAAAACTCACAAAAAATAGGAAAAGAAAAAAAAAGGTAAAATTGAGGGCTATACATCATTTTACATTTGTTGTGCCAAAAATATTATATTATCTATTAATCTAACATTTAGCATTCTATTTTTTTTTTATATTAGTTGAGTTTTTAATAAATCCTTTTCTAAGATTTCGTAAAACTCATTTTTAATACAATAGAAAAATAAAATTATTTATGAATATAAGTTAAAAGACATGTATTTCACAGGATATATTAATAATATAGGAAACGACATCGTTCTATAGGTCGTCATATTACGTAGATGTGTACGTATTTCTTCCTATAAGTAGCCCTCTTAATTTGGAATCACATTCAACAAATTCAACATCAATTCCTCAAATGTCTCGACCAGAATCTCACTCAGGGTCAGGAAGATTGGACGTTCTGCGGCAGAAGACGGGCAAAACCGTGGTGGTTCCGATTATACCAATGACAAACCACTGTCGTTTCAACACGTGGCTCCAAGACCTCCGTCTTTGATCCAAAACCTTGAAACACAAGATCTTGATGCTAATCCTCCCTCCCTAAACGATGTGACTCCTCATCAATCGAATTCAGGTACCGAACATTTGAAAGTTCAGGATGGATCCATGACTAAGTCGCCGCCGTCGGCCGGAGCACTGACTCATGGTAACAAAAACTAATTGTTGGTAACTTCTCGGTGTAAAATTCATTGTTGAGATCTTAATTAAAGGAGTTGTTTGTGTTTATTTGAAGTATTTCCCCCCATAGGTTGTGGGTTTTTTGTTGTAATCTTAAACCCTGATTTTCCTTTCTCCGAATCTCGTCGAGCATATAGAGAGAGAGGCCAGGAGCAAATTCAATTAGTAGTTAGTAAGGAAGAACCAAGCGAGTTAAGTTCAAGAGTCAAATAGTTGTAATCCCTATACCACCTGTGTTGAAGAATTTAGTATATACATATTATTGTTTTAAATTCAAGTCAAACCTTCAGTTTTATCATTCCTATCTAAACATGTTTGGCATATGATGCTTCTGTAAGTCAACGGATCATGTTTTGAGCATAAGAAAAAGTCAAAAGGATTGTTGAACATATGAGGGTTTTTTTTTTTGTTTTTGTTTTTTTTGTTTTGAAAAAAAATTGTGGTTCATCAAAATTGTCTAGCTACATACTTTGTGGGGGTGATCTTGCCCCCAAAATCTTGCTTCTTCTTATTCTTCTTATTCGGAGATTACCTCAAACTAGTCACTACGACTATTCCAAACCATTTCCAACCCACTTCAGACATTTCTTTTTAAAAAAAAAAAGAAAAAAAAAGGTAGCATACATGCAATCCCGATTCTGATTCATCAATATCCTCACACAACATGGATAACACCAAGTGTAACACAAGATTGGTTTCTTGGTTTTTATTTATATAAAAACAAAAATCTTAAAATAAGTTTTATTTTAATCAATCAATAAATAAATTGCGCTAAATTCATATTTTTTTCCTCTACAAGTAAACATCAATGTTGTTATATTTTAACTTCACCCAAAGAGTGGGTTGTTGGGTTAGTAATGGGTGTAAAAGATTGATATTAGTTGAGTTGTGTATGTAGAATAGAAAGAAACTATTTTTTAATAAAAAGTTAGGGTTGGATACTTGGATTAGATTGGGTTGGCGATGGAAGTAGTCTAACAATTGGTGCTTTCATTCCTAACTCATAATGACTCCACATCATGAAACACCTTTCATTCCTAACTCATAATGACTCCACATCATGAAACACCATAATTCGAAGATTATATGGTCGTTATGCACAGAAAATTCAACCAACTTCACTAGCCACAACCAACTCAAAAAACGCCAGAAACCACTAATCATATTCGTCCTAACTCAACAAACAACCGAAATCACAACCAATATTGTAAATGACATCGTTAAAATGAACACTTCGGTCCACCTCCTAAACTTGAATCGTCTAACTCTCACGATCCTCCACCGTTGAACACCACACACCTAATTGCCCCCAAATTTGATGGTTCCAATCCACTAGATTAGACATTTCAAGGCGAGAATTACGTTACTCAATATGTCATCACAACCACATGATGTTATTTATTGGTTGTTTTTTCTTATGTCATCATGCACCGCTTTAAATTGGTGCAAATACTCAACCAACAAAAACCTCCTTAACACGTTGCTAGATGTCACATAAATTCTAGAACTACACCTACTTACGAAAACCATTAGGAAACCTTGCTTAGTATTAGCCAAACCACCGGTGGCAAATCTAGGGCTTAAACTTACGGGTGTCCAATTTGAATAAGATGATATTATAATTCGATTGATTTTTATTCTTTTTGTTATCAGTTCAGATCCACAATATTATCTCTGAATGTGTAACACTCGTTTTTCATAACATGTATATTACTAGTTATAAGATAAGTGGGAGAAATAAAGTGTGGAGTTTGAATTAAATTTCGTATTTTTTTTTATCAAAATATAGTTGAAGAAAGTTGTAGTTTATAAAAAGACGATTATATGGATGTAAAGATCGTCAAAATCTGACTTTGTATGAGAAAGTTATAGTCGTTTGAAAAGCACATTGTTATTATGAGAAAATCAACAAAAGTCAAAGTCAAAAGGTCAAATGTGACTCACCGCGACGTGGTCTAGTACTATCCACGGTGTAGAGATGAAGTGGTTCATGAGGACACGTGTTAGTTAGAGAGCGACACGTGGCGGGCGGTGGACACATGGCACGATCGGAGCACCCCTTGTCACCATGACGCAGTGGCATTCTTACTATGGCACGGTGGTATGGAAATATAAATACTATCGAATTGTGTCATTTGAGGAGTTTTGCTCATTTGATTGGGAGAAGATATGGAGGTTCCCGAAGGCTTATAATCGAAAGATTATACCGGTATATGGAAGTACGAGGGTTGAATTACAAGACGAGTCAAGGTATCTTTTATCCTGTTATTTCGTTGTTTCGTCTATGAAATATTTACAACAGGTTGTTAAGACCCAAGTTAGTTAATTGAATTCATAATATGGTGTCGTTGTGAACCCTATGGTATGATTAGTAGATCAATCTTACAGTGAAATATGTAGTCTAGACGGTGAGGGTTATAACCCCTAATTTACAAAAGTTACCCATTATGGTAAATTTAGCCAACAAAATATGTGGTTAAGCCACTAGCAATGTCATTATAGAGTTAAATTAGTTGGTGACAAATGTTCACGGAGTGTATAGCTAGCAGTGAGTAATGAAAGGTTATAAGGAACTTGTTATTTGTTGGATAGGTGTTAACATGTGGCAAGTTGAGTGTAACGCCTATTGCCTGGTACAATCTTTAATTACTAATAATATTTTTTAGTATAGTCCATTTACGAGGGGTAGTCGAGCCCAAGTGGGTGAGAATCGTTGGTTTAAAGGATTGCACAAGGAAGGGTATTCAGGTTTCTTTGCACATCTGTAGTGATGCATGGCGGGCATGTGGATGGATCCGGGTTGAGGGTGGTGTTAGGGCATCTCTGCCTATTATTGTCTGATTAAGGCTTTTGAGTTCGAAGCATGACCCGAACACCTGACAAGGATATATTTGGATGCGAGTTCGATTTAGGTCGATTATGGTCAGTATGGTAGAGGTGTGGTAAGATCATGGGCAGTGACCATGGAGAAATTGAAGTGTATTAAGACTATGGGGTGGCCATAGCATTCACCAAGATGTTAGGCAGTTGTGGAAATGTTGTAAGTATGTGATGGGATCGTAGTATTTGCCAGGTTGAGATAAAACATCATCGGGATGGTTGTTGGTATAAAGGAGGATCAGTTCGCACCTTGGGCAAGGCGGACAATATTGTATGAAAGTGTTTCTCTGTTGTAGGAGGAGGACCTCTGGGTTCGAGGCGAGGTTAGGCCTTTGTAGCTCTCGATGGGGTGAGACCCATGGGCGAGGCCCATATGATTATGGCAATGCAGGTGAGACCTGGTAGAACCGGTTGGGTCAAAGAAATGGATCATGGATTTAGTGGGATGATTATGTGGTCAGTGAGTGGTATAGAGTGATGCATAGACTAGGGAGGGCCGACATGATCGCAGCGCATCCAACCATGATTTCCACATTATGATGATTTTGGGATTGTACTCTGATAATTGATTTATTATGAAACACTTTTAAATGTTTGAATAAAAGACAACTGGTGTTTTGATTGAATTACAAATGAAAATTTTACCTCATAATTTTGGGTTGTTACAGTAGGAGATGAGGGCGGTCCAACTTCGTGTTGAAGGCCAATAGACTTTGGTAGACTAGCTTTATGCTAAATGCCAAAGTGCGGACCAGCTATATGTTGAAGGAAAAAAGGGGCGGACCAGCTTTGAGCTGAAGGCCAAATGGTGGACCACCTTTATGCTGAAGGTCGTTATGTGTATGCATTGTATATGTATTTGTGGTATATGGTATTTTGGGGAACTCACTAAGTCTAGCGCTTACCCATTTGTTATAATTTTTTTTTCAGATACTTCTTAAGAAGGGCAATGTTCGACTATACACACGCACATTCGCAACATGTTTCCGCATAATGTAATTATAACTCTGATATATTTTAATAAATAAAAATGAAAAATTTGGGCTGAAAATCGGGACGTTACATGGTGGCTTGGGAGGTTGCCACTAAACCAAAGGAATTTGGTGGTTTAGGTGCGGGGTGCCTTGATTCGGTTAACTTGGCGTTTGTTGCCAAATGGTGGTGGAGGTTAAAAACCGGGTATGCTTATTTTTGGTTTTCTTTCATCAAATCTATTCATAAAATCATAACATTAAACTTATTGATAGTAATTTGATGGATAAAAAATATATAAAAGGTGTTTGGTTGACAATTTCTCAAATTAACAATGATTTTGAAATTAGAGGTATTCAGCTTTATAGGCTTTTAAAGAGGGAGGTGGGAAAAGGGGGCAATACTTTCTTTTGGAAAGATTATTGGTATAGCAATATGTACCCAAGGTTCTAAAAAGCTCTCCATGGCTTCGCCATGACTTCAAGGCTTATATTCAAGGTTTATACTTGATGCCACGCTTTAATGAAATGTCGCCTTAAGTCATACATGTAGATAAAAATGAATAATTGTAGAATATGTATATAAAATTATTAATTATATACAAAATTGCTGCCTTAAGTCACGTCTTACAAATGACGTGACTCGCCACGACTCGTAAAACCTTAAAGCTTGACATTACCGCCAAGTCACGTCTAACATTATTTAGAATCTTGTATTTACTGGAATATTTATGTGATTGTTTTGTGGAGGGTAGAATTAAAACAATTAACTGGAGGATTATGCATTATAATTGGGAGTGGCCGAGTCAACTTAGGAATAGGAGGAAATCTCAACAGTTTTCTTATCTTCAAAATCAGGTGTGTGTCTTCAAGTTTTGCAATAAACCTCATATGTGGATTTGGAAGGGAGATAATGGATATAATTTCTCTGTTAAGCTGTTAGAGAACTGATGGCGAAGCAATCTAGGAGTGGGAGTTTGGATTCGTTCAAATGGGTTAAATGGATTCCCTTGAAGATCAATCGTTTTGTGTGGCGACTTCTCCAAAATAGGATTATGACTTCAGCAAACTTAATCGGGCGTGGGATTAGTGTGTCGTCTACATTATGTCCTTTTTGTTGTAATGTTAAGGATGACACAGATCATGTTTTCTTCTCTTGCCCCTCTTTTACCTCAGTTATATAGTTATATGGTAGTGGTTATTAAGTTGGTCTTCCTTTTTTGGGAGGCAACCTAACTCATGTGATGATGTTATTGGTTTACTCAAGATGAATGCTTGTAATAAGAAGATGAATAAGTTGTTGTTGTCCGTGATTTACACAACGCTTTGAATGATCTGGAAGGAGAGAAATGCTATTATTTTAGGAACAAAAGGCAGATGATCATGATTATGACTATGATATTAGCTTAAATACTTTTAACCAGATCAAATGTATGTCAGCATGGTTTGTCTTCGTACCTAGTTTAACTTAAACTGTTTCTTGTAAGTCGCTTGAGCTTATTGCTTAAGTGTTGCTTTTTTTTTTGTTCTAATGAAGCCGCTTGTTCCAAAAAAACCAAACACCCTTGTTGTCAAACATCTTTGACAAAACACTGTATATCCTCTCTTCCATTATTGAAATCGATGATTCGATTCGTATATATGAAGGAACCGATGTAACCCCCTACAAACAGAGTTCGCGGATGTTTTCCTTCATTAAAACACCTCCGGTGAAACCCACATCAATCTAGTTGGGTCTAAACCACGTAGTTTTTGGTTTTTTAGGGTTTATTGTAACTTCTCTTTTTAGGGTTTTCTTTCCCTCATTTATAATTTTTATATAATCCGTCTCAAACCTAAAAACTCAATTTAGAATATAATGTGAGAAGTTACAAATGATATTTTTATGATATGTAATTTTTTTTTTTAAAATTTTTGTTAACCACCAATTCACCATCCAATTTTTTCCATAGTTTTTTGGGTCTATTCTATTCCTTTTTTGTGTTGCTGAAGTAATATTGTATCACAAGTGTCCAATTAAAAAGATATCAAATGTCCATTTGAAATTTATTATATAACCTTTAGAAAAATTGCAATATAAGGAGTCCTTAACCAAGGTAGATTAGACCTTGCTTGAAGATGAAGATGACAGTGACGCTGATTTATTCGGCATATCAAAACAATCATTTGTTAACTTCGACGATCAGTTTTTTTGCCACTCGTGTCCCACATGAAACTAGAGATATTTTTCTATTGATTTTTTTTAATGGCTTTAATTTTGTGGAATAAGAATTAAGAAAGACGTATCTTTGTTCAAAACCCATTTTTTCTGCTTCCTTTTTCGGCAAGAGAGATGAACTTTGGATTCAACAACCCAAATCAGAGTTTATCGGAGATGTTGAAGATTTTTGTTATGAACCTTTAAGACTTTTTTCTACAAACTTCAAGGTTTTTGTTTTGGATTTAAAAGTTTTTTTTTTTGAGATAGAAATGAGTTTATATGGTTTTTGTTAATGAGTTATCACGATTCTTTGTTTCTGAGATTTTTCTCGATCTTCAGAAAAACGATGCCAAATTTTCCGATGTTTTTATACCATATTTAATTTAGGTAGAAATAAAGGGGATGTTGGATTTTCGTTTTCGAAAGAAAAAATTAAAAACATCGTTTATTTCCAGATTCGGGAGAAGATGGTGAAAGTTTTGCCAGAGAAGATGTAGATTGTGGGGGAGGGGATAAGTTGGGGGCACGGTTGCTATGGGCGGGTCATGGGTCATTATTATATAATATTTAAATATTAAAAAAAGAGAAAATATTAAATATCATTAAAGATAATGTAATTATTTTAAGCTTATTAGTGCTCCAGACAGAAACAAAAATAAACTACAAGGGTACCCCGGATGAAAAAAGAAGATAAAGATTAGACATGAGCCAAACGAGAGAGACAATTTGTGTAATTTACCATTATTAAATTATTAAATACTGATATAATCCATAAACGTCGTATTAGTCAATAAGATTCTTTTATCAAGTGAACTATTGGATATTAGCATTAAAAAAGCAAAGGTAAGTGGAGCTGTGGAGTGGAGAATACGGGCCCATATGGTGTGTATCCTCGCCGGCCGCCCATCGCCATCGTTTAAAGGGGCTGTGACAATATATTAGCAATTCGTTTGCAGAAAGCATAATATTGTGATGAACTTGAAAGGGTTGAATCATCCCAATATTCTCACTTCTCGGTTTACGTGAGGTAAGATGAACTCGAATATATAATATCTTTTTTGTCTTACATTTCAATTTTGAATTAGCAGAATAATAAGATTAATCTAGGGCTTAATATTTTGAGAGTGTTTAAGACTTCAAGAGTGTTTTATGCTTGTATGGTTAATGGTCTACAGTTCACAGTGAACTGTTGCTTTATCACTATTAACATCAACCATCGCCAATTTGGTTGATCGGTGGTGTTTAATTACTTTATCCTTATCTAATCAGGTTTTCTACCCTATCCCTGTTACAGCCTTTCTTTTATCCTATTTTCACCCACTTACGTATCAGAAGGAAAGCATACATTCCTTCGCAACAATATTGGAAACAGGACTCTGTGGGAAAACTGGAGGAGATTTTAGAGGAGGATGGAGATTCACCTTATTTGATGAAACAACATTCTACAGAGGAATCGTCTTCATTGGCCAAACATAATTCCAGTGTGACAAAGCAGGATACATCAGGCAACTTTCCTATGCAGCTGTCGTTTGGGGCACTTCAGCGCATGAGGCCAGAACCTTCAGCTTATGTGGGGTTGTCGCTTGTGGGACGTAAGTTTAATAGTTTCTTATACAACTTGGAACGTCAAGAGGAAGAGTTGTTAGCTCCATTAGCCATATCCCATTATGAAAAGGGAACACTAGACGATATGATCGATCGAGATCTCTGGAAGCAAATGGAAAAAAATTCATTCAAATTCGTTTCAGAAACGACATATAGCTGTTAAAAGGAGGAACGAGCAGAACGCCCACACATTGATCAAATCATCCTAAGACTTGAGACAACCTTGGATCTGCAAAGGAAACATGAAGATAGTGTACGTACATTGTTTATTCTTTCTCTTTCCCCCATTTTACTTCGGTGGTGTTTGTTTTCGAAGAGGTAAAATGTCTTCTGTCATTTTCCATGTCCGCGGAATAAAATATGGACCATTTTTTTTCATGTCTTAAGTCTTAATAAGAAAATTATTTGTTTTTTAAAGTATTCATACAAAAAGACCGGTGGTGTTGGTGTTGGTGGTGGCGGCGATTGTGGTGTTGGTGTTGGTGGTGGAGGTGGCGGAAGTGGTGTTCGTGGCGTTCGAGTTAGGGAACTAGCGGTGGTGGAGGCGGAATGGCGATGTAGGTTGAGCTGGTGGCGACGGCGGTGGTGATGGTAGAGGTGATGGAGACGTTGATGATGGAAAAAGAAATATGACAGAGTTAGAACTTAGAAAACGTTTTACAAAATCAAAAGCTATTTTTGTTGTCTTTTGGAAAAAAATGTTAAAAAGACTTTATTATATCTTTAGTCTTCTGAAAAACAAACAAACAAACAGTCTTTACTCAAATGTCTTTTTGCCACAAACATAAGATGTCAAAAAGACTTTTTTATATCTTTAGTCTTCTAAAAAACAAAAAGCTAGCATTTTCTTTATATGTCTTTTCACTCATGGTCATAAGAGGTCAAAAAAAGTTTTTGCCAAAAAAAACAAACACCACCTTTTTTTTTTCTTTCATCTGTCTGTTAGATCAATTTGCATATTTCATTTGGTTATATCCCAATTCACTGGTTGCACTTAATAATAAAGGCAAAATCAGAGGTTGCTGCTGAGGTTGAAGGTCCATCAACGACTAATTTCAAGGTAATTACTTTCATTGAAGTTATTTTGGTAATAGAAATAATTTCAAAATGATTTACAATATGGAAAAAAGAAATTCAAAATATTATGTACAAGCAATGCAATTTGGTTGCTAGTGAAGACCCACAAATTATTATGTGAATGATTATTTATTTATTTATTTTTAATTAACAAAATAAGCATTATGTCATAAGCATTACTTAAAGTGATTATTAACTTATTGTCCTTCGGGACAATAATAAACATTTTTAATTGTTTAAATAACATAACAACGTAAATTATATAAATGGTTCCGGTGGTTTAGTGAAATTCACATAAAAGTATCCTCATGCTTTTATTTTCTTTCACGATTGGTCTTTCAGAGTGTGTTTGACTTAGCTTTTCACATCCCAAAAGTTTTTTTTGAAAAAGTTTTAAAAAGTCAGTATTTCCTGACTTTTTCAAAAAATTTATTTCCTTGTGTAAAAACTTCAAAAGTAACTTTTAAAACTAATTTTGACAAACGTCTTTTGTTTTTTTTTCTTTTCCCAAAAAAAACATTTGGCTGTGAAAAACTAAGCCAAATACCCCCTTACTTTAACCCCATTAGAAACTCCATTAAATGCATGTAAAATGACCAATAAACCCCTTATTTTGTCTATTTTATCTTTAATATTATTAATCATTTTAAAATATTAAGGGGTCCACCAACCACCACCCCCACCTTCGTCTCCCCTTTGTCACGATCGAGATTCTAGACTCTTCCGGAGTACTCAAGAAAATGGGAGAACTCACAAGTATAGCACATTAGACCCTCGAACATCCTAGATTTCTCTAGGACATCAAAGAATGATTTAGAACATTTCATGAAGACTTGTAAATATATGTAACTTGGTAGAATATTCTAGATTAGTCAAGAATATAGGACTAATGTAGTAATATCTAGAAACTTCCCAAGAGGAGGAAGGACAAGTATAAATAGGGAGGAGCTCATTTGCTCCAAAACCATTGGAAGTTCTCTTGTATTCTCTCGAGCTCTCTAATAGAAGTTCTCTTTCGTTTGTAGATACTTCAAAACCCTTATTCTCTTGCTTACTTAGTCGTTTATACATCTAAAAGAAGTGTCGTAGCCTGACTTAGTCGAAGTTACGCTAAGTGGCACACGGTGATTGAAGCATCCCGTGACACGTGGTATCAGAGCCAGGTTCGTACAAGCAAGAGATCATGACTACGGAAGCAGGAAGTAGTGAAGTCGCAAACGTGCCCCCTGTCGTCGAGGAGAAAGGAAGAAAGTCCAGGAAGAGGGACCAATCGATAGATGCCTTGGCAAGCTTAGAGAACAAGCTTACAAGGACAGAGATTAACGTCGGTGAGATCCTTGAATGGAAGGATACCGTCGATCAGTTCGTTGCCGAGATAAGTGACACGAGCGATGGATTGAAGGAGACCATCGGTGTCATCAAGGAAGAAGTCCTTGGACTTATTAACACCTTGCGGAATGAGTTCCGTGAGAAGGTAGCTACTCTAGAAGCCGAAGTAAAGTTGTGCAAAGCCGCAATTGCTGGAGGCGCAAGTACAAAGATGACGCCACATGCCGATGCACCTAAACCCCTGAAGTACGGAGGTAAGCGTGACCCTAAACTTCTTGAAGAATTTTTCTGGTCCGTAGAATGTTATTTCAATGCAATCGGGGTAAAGGACGATAAGCCCAAAATAGACACGACTGTCCTATACCTATGTGAGAACGCGGCCCTATGGTGGAGGAGGAAGCATAACGACATAGAAAAAGGGCTATGCACCATAGAGACCTGGGATGAGTTCAAAAGGCAACTCAAGAAGCAGTTTTGTCCCCATAACGCCGAAGATGTAGCAATGAAGAAGCTTCGGGGACTGAAACACGTTGGGTCGATTAAAGATTATGTAGCAGAATTTACTGCTTTAATGCTGGAGTTGCCTGAATTACAAGAAAAAGATAAGTTATTTTATTTCCAAGATGGACTACAATCTTGGGCCTATAACGAGCTCAAGCGAAGAAATGTCCAAGACGTTGACGAAGCAATTGCTGTAGCGGAAGACCTTATGGACTTCCGAAGAGATGCACCGATTAGAAGGACTAGTGGGGGAGATAAAGCTGCGTTAAGGCCGTCACCAAGGGACGATAGACCCGCTGTCAAACCCGTGACTTTCAAAGGAAAGGCGATCGAAGGAGGGACTCGTAAGGAGGTGAAGTGTTATTTATGTGACGGTCCCCATCTAATAAGAGATTGTCCTAAGAAGAAAAGTTTCAACGCCATGGTCTTTGAAGGTGAAAATGAAGAAAAGGACGAACAACAACTAAGCTCGATGCGTCTCCTCAACTCGGTGGCTAAGGAAGAGGCAAAACCAAAGAAGGGAGGAGGTCTCATGTTTGTGAAGACTAAAATAAATGGAGAGACAACTAAAGCCCTAGTCGATACAGGTGCGTCTCATAACTTTCTTGCTGAAAATGAAGCCAAGAAAAGGAACATTCAATACACCAAGGAGATAGGTTGGCTGAAAGCAGTAAATTCCCCATCCGAACCCATCCTTGGTGTCGCCCATAATGTGCCCATCGAGATAGGAGGATGGACAGGAATCATTGACTTAACCGTAGTACCCATGGATGATTATTGCATGGTCTTGGGGATGGAGTTCTTCGACCAGGTACGCCCTTTCTCGTTCGAAGATCAAACCATGCGTATCACCAAGGATTCAACGATACACATCGTACCCTTGGAAAGAAGCAAAACGGAGTCCCGGATCTTGTCGGCCATGCAACTCAACAAGGGACTAAAGAAGGGAGAATTGACATACTTAGCAGCGTTAAAAGAAGAAACCACCCCTCTCAATGAAGAAATGCCAGAGATAGTGAAAAAAGTACTAGAAGAATTCAAGGACGTGATGCCGCCAGAGTTACCAAGGAAGTTACCACCGAGAAGGGAAGTAGATCACGAGATAGAACTCGAGCCCGGAGCTAAGCCGCCAGCTATGTGTCCTTATAGAATGGCTCCACCGGAGTTAGAAGAGCTAAGAAGACAATTGAAAGAGCTACTAGATTCCGGATTTATCCGCCCCTCAAAAGCCCCATTCGGTGCCCCAGTCTTGTTCCAGAAGAAACATGATGGAAGTCTAAGAATGTGCATAGACTACCGGGCCCTGAACAAAGTAACGATAAAGAACAAGTACCCAATCCCACTGATAGCTGATCTATTTGACCGACTCGGGAGTGCTCGATGGTTCACAAAGCTGGACTTAAGGTCGGGTTACTGGCAAGTACGCATAGCAGCAGGGGACGAACCAAAGACGACGTGTGTGACAAGGTATGGCTCCTACGAATTCTTAGTCATGCCTTTTGGATTGACGAATGCCCCTGCCACATTCTGCACTTTAATGAATAAGATATTCCACTCATTCTTGGACAAATTCGTAGTGGTGTACTTAGACGACATAGTAGTTTACTCTGAGTCGTTAGGGGAGCATGTTGAACACTTGCGGTTAGTCTTCCAAGTACTCAGGGAAAACCAATTATACATAAAGACAGAAAAGTGCTCCTTTGCCCAACCAGAAGTAACGTTCCTAGGGCATAGGATCGTTGATGGGAAGATCCATATGGATACCAACAAGATACGAGCGATCCAAGAATGGGAGCCACCAAAGAACGTTTCTGAATTACGATCGTTCCTAGGCCTTATAAACTACTATCGAAGATTTATATCCGGATACTCAGCTAAAGCCACTCCCCTCACCGACCTTCTAAAAAAGAAAGTTTCGTGGGAATGGACGGAGAAGTGTCAAATGACGTTTGATCTTCTAAAGAAAGCTGTCACGGAGGAACCGGTCTTAAAGCTACCAGACTACACGAAACCATTCCAAGTGCAAACGGATGCGTCAGACTTCGCGATTGGAGGAGTGTTATTACAAGATGACCATCCAGTGGCCTACGAAAGCCGGAAACTAAATGATACAGAACGGAGATACCCGATACACGACAAAGAAATGACAGCAATCGTACATTGCCTTCGAGTATGGAGACATTATTTGCTTGGAAGCCGGTTCGTTATCCAAACCGACAATGTGGCGACTAGTTACTTCCAAAATCAGAAGAAGATAAGTCCTAAGCAAGCTCGTTGGCAAGATTTCTTAGCAGAATTCGATTATGTCATGGAATATAAGCCGGGAAAAACCAATGTAATTGCGGATGCCCTGAGTCGAAAGGCCGAACTAGCAGCCCTCTCTCGAGTAACGTGCGATTTTGCTGACCGGATCAAGGAAGGGCTAAATCACGATCCGTTAACGAAGAACTTAATAGAAATGGCAAGAGAAGGCAAGACTAGAAAATTTTGGGTCGAAGGCGAATTATTATTCACGGTCGGCAATCGAATGTATGTCCCAAGATGGAACAACTTGAGAAGAGAAATCCTAAAGGAATGTCATGATTCCAAATGGGCTGGACATCCAGGTACTCATCGTACGAAAGCAATTATAGAACGATCCTATTATTGGCCGAATATGCGAAGTGACATAGACGCCTATGTGAGGACTTGCCTTATTTGTCAACAAGATAAGGTCGAACAGGCCAAACCGGCGGGATTATTGGAACCACTACCGATCCCCGAAAGACCATGGGAAAGCATATCGATGGATTTTATTTCAGCATTACCGACGTCCGAAGGGTGCGGATCAATAATGGTGATTGTAGATCGATTCTCCAAATATGGAACGTTTATTCCAGCCCCTCGGGATTGCACAGCTGAAGAAGTAGGGCGACTATTCTTCAAGCATGTCGTGAAGTATTGGGGACTTCCTCGAAGCATTATAAGTGATAGAGATCCCCGCTTTACAGGGAAGTTTTGGAGGGAGCTATTTAAGTTAATGGGATCAGAACTCCACTTATCGACTAGTTTCCACCCTCAAACCGATGGCCAAACTGAAAGGGTTAATCACTTGCTCGAGATTTATTTGAGGCACTTTGTTAGTGCAAACCAACGGGATTGGGCCAAGCTAATCGATGTGGCCCAATTTTCGTATAACTTACAACAGAGTGAGGCTACGGGGAAGAGTCCTTTCGAGATTGTAACAGGCCAACAACCATTGACGCCCAAAGAGCTAACAAACGGTTACAAAGGATCAAGCCCACCTGCGTACAAGTTTGTCAAAGGATGGGACGAGGAACTCGACATAGCAAAGTCTTACTTACACAAGGCAGCCAAGCGAATGAAGAAGTGGGCGGACGAGAAGAGGCAGCCAAGAGAGTTCCTAGTAGGGGACGAGGTGATGGTAAAACTCCCACAAAGGATGTTCAAATCCACCCGAAAGGTACACAAAGGCTTAACACGAAGATACGAGGGGCCATACAAAGTTCTCGAAAAGGTTGGGACCCGATCATACAAGCTTGAATTACCATCCTACTTAAAGATCCATCCAGTATTCCATGTAAGTCTTCTCAAAACTTACAACCGCGATGAAGAAGATCCATCGAGGAGCAAATCACATCGAGCCCCAGTAGCAAACGTGGTCTCATATGACAAGGAGGTGGATGAAATCCTAGCAGATAGAACGGTACGTAAACGAGGCTTACCTAATTGGACAGAATATTATGTTCGATGGAAGGGACTACCCGATAGTGAGTCCAGTTGGGAACGAGAACAAGATCTGTGGCAATTCCGAAGCAAGATCGAGGAGTACATATCTAAGACTTGACGAGGTCGTCAAGAACTTAAGTGGGGGAGGGTGTCACGATCGAGATTCTAGACTCTTCCGGAGTACTCAAGAAAATGGGAGAACTCACAAGTATAGCACATTAGACCCTCGAACATCCTAGATTTCTCTAGGACATCAAAGAATGATTTAGAACATTTCATGAAGACTTGTAAATATATGTAACTTGGTAGAATATTCTAGATTAGTCAAGAATATAGGACTAATGTAGTAATATCTAGAAACTTCCCAAGAGGAGGAAGGACAAGTATAAATAGGGAGGAGCTCATTTGCTCCAAAACCATTGGAAGTTCTCTTGTATTCTCTCGAGCTCTCTAATAGAAGTTCTCTTTCGTTTGTAGATACTTCAAAACCCTTATTCTCTTGCTTACTTAGTCGTTTATACATCTAAAAGAAGTGTCGTAGCCTGACTTAGTCGAAGTTACGCTAAGTGGCACACGGTGATTGAAGCATCCCGTGACACCTTGCCCACCATCTTCTCCTGACTACTTAAAGTCCATCTCATCTCATGATTTTTAATACATAAATTGATTCCAAATAATAAAATGCATTTCATTTCAGTTAAATTAAGATAGGAACTACGTATTCACACACACACCTACAGTTTATTAGCTTTTAGCGTTTTGGCGCCACCTAATTAAATTGATCCATCAAGTCTTTCTTATCATTCATATCGGTACTAACATAAGCTACAATAAGTCTCTATTTAAATAAACAATCCCAAACTCCTATTTGTATTCTTCTAACACATGTATTCTTAAAATATTGGTGTTTTCCACACAATAACACAATGATATGTTGCGAGTAAATAGTTTTTTCTTCATAAAAATCTTGGTTTCAAACTTCTATTTAAATGCTTCAAACCATTACCATGTGACCTAGTGATGATCAATCGAGTTATTAAGCACTCCAAATTAGAGTGGTCGATGTTCAAGTTTCACAACCTTCAACTTTGAAGTGGTAGGTCGTTTAAAAAAATAAAATGAAATAACGCTTCAAAGAATACTTGGGTGGCGTCTTTTTAATTTAAGGGTTTTTTATTTATTTATTTTTTATTTTAACAGCAAGACTTTATTCAAAAACAGTAAGAAATTGGAATTACAAGCTATAGTAGATTGGGTTATCAACCCATGAGTCCCAAGACAAAGATATCCCCCACTTAGCTCTATTTTTAAGTAAAAAAACCCTAAAGCTTTGACATCAAAAGCAAGAAGAGAAGGGTTTTTCACTTTGCTATTAAAGATAAACCCGTTCCTGTACCTCCATATAACCCATAAGAAGGCCCTAGAGATCGCATCCATGATATCTTTCTTTCTACTGCCTTTTTTGTGGATTGAGTTTACTCCGATGAGGTTGGCCAAATAGTCATTTTCATTGAGAGCATCCTTCCACCTTACGCGTAGAAGTGCTCCCAACTCCGTAGTTGTTGAATAGTCTTTAAATATATGATCTTCATTCTCCTCAAAATCATTGCACATCGGGTATAACGTAATTGGAATACCCACCCCCTCCGAGCAAGGTTAGTTCTCGTCGGTAATCTACCAAGTCTAGCACGCCATATGAAAATGTTTATTTTCCCTGGAAGAATGTTAGTCCAAACCGTAGGCGTATTGGTAGACTCCAAGAAGCTTCTGTCAATTTCTTTCCTAAGGGAAGATACAATGAAATCGCCACTAGGCGTAAGCGATGACGTGCCCCGTCTGCATCAACACTGCACCCAAGCCCGAGATGGACGCATCACAGTGTACTATAAAATCCTCCATGCCCTTTGGTAGGGCTAAGATAGGCGCCTCGCATAATCTCTGTCTCAACGTCTCGAATGCTGCATGCTGCTCAGGCCCCCATCGGAAGACCACGACCTTCTTCGTCAGCCGGGTCCAGGGTACTGCTATCTTGGAGAAGTCTTGTATGAATCTCTGGTAATAGCCTGCTAACCCAAGGAAACTCCGAATCTCAGATGGAGACTTCAGAACCTCCCATCTCGTCACGACCTCTACTTTGGTCGGGTCGACTAAAATACTGTTCTGGTTGACAAGGTGCCCAAGAAACTGCACCTCGCGCAACCAGAACTCGCACTTGGAGAACTTGGCGTACAAGCTCTCCTTCCTCAGGGTATCCAAGACCTCTCGCAAGTGCTCCTCATACTACTCTTGCGTCTTGGAGCAAACCAAGATGTCATCAATAAAAACTATCATAGACCGATCCAACATTGGTCAGCATACGTGGTTCATGAGATCCATGAACGCGACAGGAGCATTAGTGAACCCGAAGGGTATCACCACGAACTCGTAATGTCTGTAGCGAGTCTGAAAAGTAGTCTTATGTACATCCTCGTCTCTGACCCTCATCTAATGGTAGCTTGATTGCAAATCTATCTTGGAAAACCAAGATGCCCACTGTAGCTGGTTGAAGAGATCATCAATCCTCGGGAGTGGGTAACGGTTCTTCACCGTTACCTTGTTTAGCTCCATGTAATCTATACACATCCGATGCGACCCGTCCTTCTTCTTCACAAATAGGATTAGGGCTCCCCAGGGCGAACTGCTCGGTCTAATGAACCCTTTGTCTAATAGTTCATGCAACTATGTAGACAACTCCTACATCTCGGGAGGAGCCAACTGATATGGTGCCTTGGATATCAGAGCCACACTAGGGACTAGGTCGATCCGAAACTCCACCTGTCTCTCCGAAGGTATCCCGGGCATCTCCTCTTGGAATATGTTCAGGTCCTCTCGCACCACTGGTACATCACTCACAGTCGCCTTAACCGCCTACCGGGTATCCATAACGTAGGCGACATACCCTGCGCAACCCTGCTGAAGGTAGCACCTAGCCCTCGCTGCCGAACACATAGCGGGTACACGCTGCGGCCTCTCGCCCTAAATCACCAGCTCTCCTCCACTTAAGGTCCTGACACATACCAACTCTTGCGCACAATCGATCACCGCCCCATTAGGGCTCAACCAATCCATGCTGATGATAACCTTGTTCCTTCGCAATGGAATGGGAACCAAATCCATGAGGTAATGCTCGTCATGCAACCTCAAAACGTAATCTCTGAAAACCTCTGATGCACGGACAGATAGGTTGTCAGCAATCTCGACCTCTAAAGGGGAATCCAACATGCCTGAAGACTCAGAAAACCTCTTGCTAAGAGCAACAGAGACAAATGACCGGGTAGCCCCCGAGTCAAATAATACTTGTATTGGGATGCCGTTCACATGGAATGATCCTAAACAAAACACATAACATAGTACATAAATATCATAATCGACATGAAATAAGAGTTATGGAGAAGAAAACATACCCGTCACCACATCCAGTACGGCATGTGCCTCCTCGGCGGTTAGCTGAAATGCTCGGCTCCTCACTATTTGAGCATCCGTCTTGCCCTGTTGGCCATCCATGATCCGCAGGGTCGCTGGAGCTGGCGCCAACACTGGCGCTCCTGATGTCAGTCGAGGGAAGTTGGCCTTTTATGGCCCTTTGATCGCAATGAAAACAGATCAGGTATGACATCTGAATGGTAGGGCTAGGCGCTGTACAATCCTTGCTAAAGCGCCCGGTCTTGCCGTACTTGTAGCAGCCCGAGCCCCTAGCTCCTGAAACCTTAGTAACCTGCCCAGCCTCCGCCTTCCTCTTCCAGAGGTGCTTTATGTCAATCTCTCTCTCCGTCGCCCTGGCTATCATATCCTCCAAGGTCGGACATGCCAAGTAGCTGACATGTTTCCAGATGTCAGCCCTCAACATGTAGTGGTACCGAGTCTTACACATCTCCTCATCCCCTGCATACTGAGGCACCAATAAGGACCTCTCCCTGAACTTGGCGGTAATCTCCGCCACCGACTCAGTCATCTGCCTAATATCCAGAAACTTTTTGTCCAGCTGCTAAAGCTCCACAGCTGACGCAAACTCATCCCTAAACCTGGTCACAAAGTCCGACTAGGTCATAGCCTCAATGGTTGGGGCTCCTAATGAATCACTGACCGCCTCCCACCAATCTCGAGCTCGGTCTCTCAAACAACCCGCAGCATACCAGACCTTCGACCCCTCAAGGCATAAGCTTGTCAACTAAGCAGACTCCATGTCTACAATCCTCCTCCTGGTCGTAATGGGGTCCTTCACCCCATGAAAGTCTGGCATACCACATCCCTAGAAACCCTTGAAGGAGAGTGTGCGCATCCCTGCCTGGGCAAATGCCATGTCGCTCCTGAACGCTCTGAGGCGATCCTCTATCAACTCGATGATCCCTTCCTTGATCGACGTCGAAAATCACTGGGGTCACCTCAAGGATGTGTCTCGTAATCTCTGACGTGATAAACTCATGTATTCCGTCATCAACCGGCTCGGAACCTACACCCGAACCTAAACCTGATCCCGACCCTGAACCTCCTGCTCCGAAACTTGTCACCACCATTCTGAAACAAAAAACATAATCTTCAGGGTCATATATATAATTTCGAGAGGTCTCACGCACTCTACAAGTTCCCTGGTTCTATCTCAGCCCTCCTTGATTTGAGTACGGATCCT